>NC_090698.1:34667500-35015572 GCF_040954835.1 Lepisosteus oculatus | reverse complement strand
ACTCAGCTCTTAACCCCAGTGTGCAGAAAGGGTCAAAACGTGTTTTTCAGCAGAAATAAACATGTTTCTGCAAGTTTGGTCAACCCCATGTAAGTTATGGGGGGCAGTAACAGCAGACTTTTCAAAACGTGTTTTTCAGCCCGAAATAAACGCGTTTTTTCAGACAACTGAATCCCCATGTAACAGCAAGGCTCAGAAGAGCCCACACACTCAGCTCTTAACCCCAGTGTGCAGAAAGGGTCAAAACGTGTTTTTCAGCAGAAATAAACATGTTTCTACAAGTTTGGTCAACCCCATGTAAGTTATGGGGCAGTAACAGCACACTTTTCAAAACGTGTTTTTCAGTCCGAAATAAACGCGTTTTTTCAGACAGCTGAATCCCCATGTAACAGCAAGGCTCAGAAGAGCCCACACACTCAGCTCTTAACCCCAGTGTGCAGAAAGGGTCAAAACGTGTTTTTCAGCAGAAATAAACATGTTTCTGCAAGTTTGGTCAACCCCATGTAAGTTATGGGGCAGTAACAGCACACTTTTCAAAACGTGTTTTTCAGCCCGAAATAAACGCGTTTTTTCAGACAACTGAATCCCCATGTAACAGCAAGGCTCAGAAGAGCCCACACACTCAGCTCTTAACCCCAGTGTGCAGAAAGGGTCAAAACGTGTTTTTCAGCAGAAATAAACATGTTTCTGCAAGTTTGGTCAACCCCATGTAAGTTATGGGGCAGTAACAGCACACTTTTCAAAACGTGTTTTTCAGCCCGAAATAAACGCGTTTTTTCAGACAACTGAATCCCCATGTAACAGCAAGGCTCAGAAGAGCCCACACACTCAGCTCTTAACCCCAGTGTGCAAAAAGGGTCAAAACGTGTTTTTCAGCAGAAATAAACATGTTTCTGCAAGTTTGGTCAACCCCATGTAAGTTATGGGGCAGTAACAGCAGACTTTTCAAAACGTGTTTTTCAGCCCGAAATAAACACGTTTTTTCAGACAACTGAATCCCCATATAACAGCAAGGCTCAGAAGAGCCCACACACTCAGCTCTTAACCCCAGTGTGCAGAAAGGGTCAAAACGTGTTTTTCAGCAGAAATAAACATGTTTCTGCAAGTTTGGTCAACCCCATGTAAGTTATGGGGCAGTAACAGCAGACTTTTCAAAACGTGTTTTTCAGCCCGAAATAAACGCGTTTTTTCAGACAACTGAATCCCCATGTAACAGCAAGGCTCAGAAGAGCCCACACACTCAGCTCTTAACCCCAGTGTGCAAAAAGGGTCAAAACGTGTTTTTCAGCAGAAATAAACATGTTTCTGCAAGTTTGGTCAACCCCATGTAAGTTATGGGGCAGTAACAGCAGACTTTTCAAAACGTGTTTTTCAGCCCGAAATAAACGCGTTTTTTCAGACAACTGAATCCCCATGTAACAGCAAGGTTCAGAAGAGCCCACACACTCAGCTCTTAACCCCAGTGTGCAGAAAGGGTCAAAACGTGTTTTTCAGCAGAAATAAACATGTTTCTGCAAGTTTGGTCAACCCCATGTAAGTTATGGGGCAGTAACAGCAGACTTTTCAAAACGTGTTTTTCAGCCCGAAATAAACGCGTTTTTTCAGACAACTGAATCCCCATGTAACAGCAAGGCTCAGAAGAGCCCACACACTCAGCTCTTAACCCCAGTGTGCAGAAAGGGTCAAAACGTGTTTTTCAGCAGAAATAAACATGTTTCTGCAAGTTTGGTCAACCCCATGTAAGTTATGGGGCAGTAACAGCAGACTTTTCAAAACGTGTTTTTCAGCCCGAAATAAACGCGTTTTTTCAGACAACTGAATCCCCATGTAACAGCAAGGCTCAGAAGAGCCCACACACTCAGCTCTTAACCCCAGTGTGCAGAAAGGGTCAAAACGTGTTTTTCCAGCAGAAATAAACATTGTTTCTGCAAGTTTGGTCAACCCCATGTAAGTTATGGGGCAGTAACAGCAGGCTTTTCAAAACGTGTTTTTCAGCCCGAAATAAACGCGTTTTTTCATACAACTGAATCCCCATGTAACAGCAAGGCTCAGAAGAGCCCACACACTCAGCTCTTAACCCCAGTGTGCAGAAAGGGTCAAAACGTGTTTTTCAGCAGAAATAAACATGTTTCTGCAAGTTTGGTCAACCCCATGTAAGTTATGGGGCAGTAACAGCAGACTTTTCAAAACGTGTTTTTCAGCCCGAAATAAACGCGTTTTTTCAGACAGCTGAATCCCCATGTAACAGCAAGGCTCAGAAGAGCCCACACACTCAGCTCTTAACCCCAGTGTGCAGAAAGGGTCAAAACGTGTTTTTCAGCAGAAATAAACATGTTTCTGCAAGTTTGGTCAACCCCATGTAAGTTATGGGGCACTAACAGCAGACTTTTCAAAACGTGTTTTTCAGCCCAAATAAACGCGTTTTTTCAGACAACTGAATCCCCATATAACAGCATGGCTCAGAGGAGCCCACACACTCAGCTCTTAACCCCAGTGTGCAGAAAGGGTCAAAACGTGTTTTTCAGCAGAAATAAACATGTTTCTGCAAGTTTGGTCAACCCCATGTAAGTTATGGGGCAGTAACAGCAGGCTTTTCAAAACGTGTTTTTCAGCCCGAAATAAACGCGTTTTTTCAGACAACTGAATCCCCATGTAACAGCAAGGCTCAGAAGAGCCCACACACTCAGCTCTTAACCCCAGTGTGCAGAAAGGGTCAAAACGTGTTTTTCAGCAGAAATAAACATGTTTCTGCAAGTTTGGTCAACCCCATGTAAGTTATGGGGCAGTAACAGCACACTTTTCAAAACGTGTTTTTCAGCCCGAAATAAACGCGTTTTTTCAGACAACTGAATCCCCATGTAACAGCAAGGCTAAGAAGAGCCCACACACTCAGCTCTTAACCCCAGTGTGCAAAAAGGGTCAAAACGTGTTTTTCAGCAGAAATAAACATGTTTCTGCAAGTTTGGTCAACCCCATGTAAGTTATGGGGCAGTAACAGCAGACTTTTCAAAACGTGTTTTTCAGCCCGAAATAAACACGTTTTTTCAGACAACTGAATCCCCATATAACAGCAAGGCTCAGAAGAGCCCACACACTCAGCTCTTAACCCCAGTGTGCAGAAAGGGTCAAAACGTGTTTTTCAGCAGAAATAAACATGTTTCTGCAAGTTTGGTCAACCCCATGTAAGTTATGGGGCAGTAACAGCAGACTTTTCAAAACGTGTTTTTCAGCCCGAAATAAACGCGTTTTTTCAGACAACTGAATCCCCATGTAACAGCAAGGCTCAGAAGAGCCCACACACTCAGCTCTTAACCCCAGTGTGCAAAAAGGGTCAAAACGTGTTTTTCAGCAGAAATAAACATGTTTCTGCAAGTTTGGTCAACCCCATGTAAGTTATGGGGCAGTAACAGCAGACTTTTCAAAACGTGTTTTTCAGCCCGAAATAAACGCGTTTTTTCAGACAACTGAATCCCCATGTAACAGCAAGGTTCAGAAGAGCCCACACACTCAGCTCTTAACCCCAGTGTGCAGAAAGGGTCAAAACGTGTTTTTCAGCAGAAATAAACATGTTTCTGCAAGTTTGGTCAACCCCATGTAAGTTATGGGGCAGTAACAGCAGACTTTTCAAAACGTGTTTTTCAGCCCGAAATAAACGCGTTTTTTCAGACAACTGAATCCCCATGTAACAGCAAGGCTCAGAAGAGCCCACACACTCAGCTCTTAACCCCAGTGTGCAGAAAGGGTCAAAACGTGTTTTTCAGCAGAAATAAACATGTTTCTGCAAGTTTGGTCAACCCCATGTAAGTTATGGGGCAGTAACAGCAGACTTTTCAAAACGTGTTTTTCAGCCCGAAATAAACGCGTTTTTCAGACAACTGAATCCCCATGTAACAGCAAGGCTCAGAAGAGCCCACACACTCAGCTCTTAACCCCAGTGTGCAGAAAGGGTCAAAACGTGTTTTTCAGCAGAAATAAACATGTTTCTGCAAGTTTGGTCAACCCCATGTAAGTTATGGGGCAGTAACAGCAGGCTTTTCAAAACGTGTTTTTCAGCCCGAAATAAACGCGTTTTTTCATACAACTGAATCCCCATGTAACAGCAAGGCTCAGAAGAGCCCACACACTCAGCTCTTAACCCCAGTGTGCAGAAAGGGTCAAAACGTGTTTTTCAGCAGAAATAAACATGTTTCTGCAAGTTTGGTCAACCCCATGTAAGTTATGGGGCAGTAACAGCAGACTTTTCAAAACGTGTTTTTCAGCCCGAAATAAACGCGTTTTTTCAGACAGCTGAATCCCCATGTAACAGCAAGGCTCAGAAGAGCCCACACACTCAGCTCTTAACCCCAGTGTGCAGAAAGGGTCAAAACGTGTTTTTCAGCAGAAATAAACATGTTTCTGCAAGTTTGGTCAACCCCATGTAAGTTATGGGGCACTAACAGCAGACTTTTCAAAAACGTGTTTTTCAGCCCAAAATAAACGCGTTTTTTCAGACAACTGAATCCCCATATAACAGCATGGCTCAGAGGAGCCCACACACTCAGCTCTTAACCCCAGTGTGCAGAAAGGGTCAAAACGTGTTTTTCAGCAGAAATAAACATGTTTCTGCAAGTTTGGTCAACCCCATGTAAGTTATGGGGCAGTAACAGCAGGCTTTTCAAAACGTGTTTTTCAGCCCGAAATAAACGCGTTTTTTCATACAACTGAATCCCCATGTAACAGCAAGGCTCAGAAGAGCCCACACACTCAGCTCTTAACCCCAGTGTGCAGAAAGGGTCAAAACGTGTTTTTCAGCAGAAATAAACATGTTTCTGCAAGTTTGGTCAATCCCATAAAAGTTATGGGGCAGTAACAGCAGACTTTTCAAAACGTGTTTTTCAGCCCGAAATAAACGCGTTTTTTAAGACAACTGAATCGCCGTGTAACAGCAAGGCTCAGAAGAGCCCACACACTCAGCTCTTAACCCCAGTGTGCAAAAAGGGTCAAAACGTGTTTTTCAGCAGAAATAAACATGTTTCTGCAAGTTTGGTCAACCCCATGTAAGTTATGGGGCAGTAACAGCAGACTTTTCAAAACGTGTTTTTCAGCCCGAAATAAACACGTTTTTTCAGACAACTGAATCCCCATGTAACAGCAAGGCTCAGAAGAGCCCACACACTCAGCTCTTAACCCCAGTGTGCAAAAAGCATCAAAACGTGTTTTTCAGCAGAAATAAACATGTTTCTGCAAGTTTGGTCAACCCCATGTAAGTTATGGGGCAGTAACAGCAGACTTTTCAAAACGTGTTTTTCAGCCCGAAATAAACGCGTTTTTTCAGACAACTGAATCCCCATGTAACAGCAAGGCTCAGAAGAGCCCACACACTCAGCTCTTAACCCCAGTGTGCAAAAAGGGTCAAAACGTGTTTTTCAGCAGAAATAAACATGTTTCTGCAAGTTTGGTCAACCCCATGTAAGTTATGGGGCAGTAACAGCAGACTTTTCAAAACGTGTTTTTCAGCCCGAAATAAACGCGTTTTTTCAGACAACTGAATCCACATGTAACAGCAAGGTTCAGAAGAGCCCACACACTCAGCTCTTAACCCCAGTGTGCAGAAAGGGTCAAAACGTGTTTTTCAGCAGAAATAAACATGTTTCTGCAAGTTTGGTCAACCCCATGTAAGTTATGGGGCAGTAACAGCAGGCTTTTCAAAACGTGTTTTTCAGCCCGAAATAAACGCGTTTTTTCATACAACTGAATCCCCATGTAACAGCAAGGCTCAGAAGAGCCCACACACTCAGCTCTTAACCCCAGTGTGCAGAAAGGGTCAAAACGTGTTTTTCAGCAGAAATAAACATGTTTCTGCAAGTTTGGTCAACCCCATGTAAGTTATGGGGCACTAACAGCAGACTTTTCAAAACGTGTTTTTCAGCCCAAAATAAACGCGTTTTTTCAGACAACTGAATCCCCATATAACAGCAAGGCTCAGAGGAGCCCACACACTCAGCTCTTAACCCCAGTGTGCAGAAAGGGTCAAAACGTGTTTTTCAGCACAAATAAACATGTTTCTGCAAGTTTGGTCAACCCCATGTAAGTTATGGGGCAGTAACAGCAGGCTTTTCAAAACGTGTTTTTCAGCCCGAAATAAACGCGTTTTTTCATACAACTGAATCCCCATGTAACAGCAAGGCTCAGAAGAGCCCACACACTCAGCTCTTAACCCCAGTGTGCAGAAAGGGTCAAAACGTGTTTTTCAGCAGAAATAAACATGTTTCTGCAAGTTTGGTCAACCCCATGTAAGTTATGGGGCAGTAACAGCACACTTTTCAAAACGTGTTTTTCAGCCCGAAATAAACGCGTTTTTTCAGACAACTGAATCCCCATGTAACAGCAAGGCTCAGAAGAGCCCACACACTCAGCTCTTAACCCCAGTGTGCAGAAAGGGTCAAAACGTGTTTTTCAGCAGAAATAAACATGTTTCTGCAAGTTTGGTCAATCCCATAAAAGTTATGGGGCAGTAACAGCAGACTTTTCAAAACGTGTTTTTCAGCCCGAAATAAACGCGTTTTTTCAGACAACTGAATCCCCATGTAACAGCAAGGCTCAGAAGAGCCCACACACTCAGCTCTTAACCCCAGTGTGCAAAAAGGGTCAAAACGTGTTTTTCAGCAGAAATAAACATGTTTCTGCAAGTTTGGTCAACCCCATGTAAGTTATGGGGCAGTAACAGCAGACTTTTCAAAACGTGTTTTTCAGCCCGAAATAAACACGTTTTTTCAGACAACTGAATCCCCATATAACAGCAAGGCTCAGAAGAGCCCACACACTCAGCTCTTAACCCCAGTGTGCAGAAAGGGTCAAAACGTGTTTTTCAGCAGAAATAAACATGTTTCTGCAAGTTTGGTCAACCCCATGTAAGTTATGGGGCAGTAACAGCAGACTTTTCAAAACGTGTTTTTCAGCCCGAAATAAACGCGTTTTTTCAGACAACTGAATCCCCATGTAACAGCAAGGCTCAGAAGAGCCCACACACTCAGCTCTTAACCCCAGTGTGCAAAAAGGGTCAAAACGTGTTTTTCAGCAGAAATAAACATGTTTCTGCAAGTTTGGTCAACCCCATGTAAGTTATGGGGCAGTAACAGCAGACTTTTCAAAACGTGTTTTTCAGCCCGAAATAAACGCATTTTTTCAGACAACTGAATCCCCATGTAACAGCAAGGTTCAGAAGAGCCCACACACTCAGCTCTTAACCCCAGTGTGCAGAAAGGGTCAAAACGTGTTTTTCAGCAGAAATAAACATGTTTCTGCAAGTTTGGTCAACCCCATGTGAGTTATGGGGCAGTAACAGCAGACTTTTCAAAACGTGTTTTTCAGCCCGAAATAAACGCGTTTTTTCAGACAACTGAATCCCCATGTAACAGCAAGGCTCAGAAGAGCCCACACACTCAGCTCTTAACCCCAGTGTGCAGAAAGGGTCAAAACGTGTTTTTCAGCAGAAATAAACATGTTTCTGCAAGTTTGGTCAACCCCATGTAAGTTATGGGGCAGTAACAGCACACTTTTCAAAACGTGTTTTTCAGTCCGAAATAAACGCGTTTTTTCAGACAGCTGAATCCCCATGTAACAGCAAGGCTCAGAAGAGCCCACACACTCAGCTCTTAACCCCAGTGTGCAGAAAGGGTCAAAACGTGTTTTTCAGCAGAAATAAACATGTTTCTGCAAGTTTGGTCAACCCCATGTAAGTTATGGGGCAGTAACAGCACACTTTTCAAAACGTGTTTTTCAGCCCGAAATAAACGCGTTTTTTCAGACAACTGAATCCCCATGTAACAGCAAGGCTCAGAAGAGCCCACACACTCAGCTCTTAACCCCAGTGTGCAAAAAGGGTCAAAACGTGTTTTTCAGCAGAAATAAACATGTTTCTGCAAGTTTGGTCAACCCCATGTAAGTTATGGGGCAGTAACAGCAGACTTTTCAAAACGTGTTTTTCAGCCCGAAATAAACACGTTTTTTCAGACAACTGAATCCCCATATAACAGCAAGGCTCAGAAGAGCCCACACACTCAGCTCTTAACCCCAGTGTGCAGAAAGGGTCAAAACGTGTTTTTCAGCAGAAATAAACATGTTTCTGCAAGTTTGGTCAACCCCATGTAAGTTATGGGGCAGTAACAGCAGACTTTTCAAAACGTGTTTTTCAGCCCGAAATAAACGCGTTTTTTCAGACAACTGAATCCCCATGTAACAGCAAGGCTCAGAAGAGCCCACACACTCAGCTCTTAACCCCAGTGTGCAAAAAGGGTCAAAACGTGTTTTTCAGCAGAAATAAACATGTTTCTGCAAGTTTGGTCAACCCCATGTAAGTTATGGGGCAGTAACAGCAGACTTTTCAAAACGTGTTTTTCAGCCCGAAATAAACGCGTTTTTTCAGACAACTGAATCCCCATGTAACAGCAAGGTTCAGAAGAGCCCACACACTCAGCTCTTAACCCCAGTGTGCAGAAAGGGTCAAAACGTGTTTTTCAGCAGAAATAAACATGTTTCTGCAAGTTTGGTCAACCCCATGTAAGTTATGGGGCAGTAACAGCAGACTTTTCAAAACGTGTTTTTCAGCCCGAAATAAACGCGTTTTTTCAGACAACTGAATCCCCATGTAACAGCAAGGCTCAGAAGAGCCCACACACTCAGCTCTTAACCCCAGTGTGCAGAAAGGGTCAAAACGTGTTTTTCAGCAGAAATACACATGTTTCTGCAAGTTTGGTCAACCCCATGTAAGTTATGGGGCAGTAACAGCAGACTTTTCAAAACGTGTTTTTCAGCCCGAAATAAACGCGTTTTTTCAGACAACTGAATCCCCATGTAACAGCAAGGCTCAGAAGAGCCCACACACTCAGCTCTTAACCCCAGTGTGCAGAAAGGGTCAAAACGTGTTTTTCAGCAGAAATAAACATGTTTCTGCAAGTTTGGTCAACCCCATGTAAGTTATGGGGCAGTAACAGCAGACTTTTCAAAACGTGTTTTTCAGCCCGAAATAAACGCGTTTTTTCAGACAACTGAATCCCCATGTAACAGCAAGGCTCAGAAGAGCCCACACACTCAGCTCTTAACCCCAGTGTGCAGAAAGGGTCAAAACGTGTTTTTCAGCAGAAATAAACATGTTTCTGCAAGTTTGGTCAACCCCATGTAAGTTATGGGGCAGTAACAGCAGACTTTTCAAAACGTGTTTTTCAGCCCGAAATAAACGCGTTTTTTCAGACAGCTGAATCCCCATGTAACAGCAAGGCTCAGAAGAGCCCACACACTCAGCTCTTAACCCCAGTGTGCAGAAAGGGTCAAAACGTGTTTTTCAGCAGAAATAAACATGTTTCTGCAAGTTTGGTCAACCCCATGTAAGTTATGGGGCACTAACAGCAGACTTTTCAAAACGTGTTTTTCAGCCCAAAATAAACGCGTTTTTTCAGACAACTGAATCCCCATATAACAGCATGGCTCAGAGGAGCCCACACACTCAGCTCTTAACCCCAGTGTGCAGAAAGGGTCAAAACGTGTTTTTCAGCAGAAATAAACATGTTTCTGCAAGTTTGGTCAACCCCATGTAAGTTATGGGGCAGTAACAGCAGGCTTTTCAAAACGTGTTTTTCAGCCCGAAATAAACGCGTTTTTTCATACAACTGAATCCCCATGTAACAGCAAGGCTCAGAAGAGCCCACACACTCAGCTCTTAACCCCAGTGTGCAGAAAGGGTCAAAACGTGTTTTTCAGCAGAAATAAACATGTTTCTGCAAGTTTGGTCAATCCCATAAAAGTTATGGGGCAGTAACAGCAGACTTTTCAAAACGTGTTTTTCAGCCCGAAATAAACGCGTTTTTTAAGACAACTGAATCGCCGTGTAACAGCAAGGCTCAGAAGAGCCCACACACTCAGCTCTTAACCCCAGTGTGCAAAAAGGGTCAAAACGTGTTTTTCAGCAGAAATAAACATGTTTCTGCAAGTTTGGTCAACCCCATGTAAGTTATGGGGCAGTAACAGCAGACTTTTCAAAACGTGTTTTTCAGCCCGAAATAAACACGTTTTTTCAGACAACTGAATCCCCATGTAACAGCAAGGCTCAGAAGAGCCCACACACTCAGCTCTTAACCCCAGTGTGCAAAAAGCATCAAAACGTGTTTTTCAGCAGAAATAAACATGTTTCTGCAAGTTTGGTCAACCCCATGTAAGTTATGGGGCAGTAACAGCAGGCTTTTCAAAACATGTTTTTCAGCCCGAAATAAACGCGTTTTTTCAGACAACTGAATCCCCATGTAACAGCAAGGCTCAGAAGAGCCCACACACTCAGCTCTTAACCCCAGTGTGCAGAAAGGGTCAAAACGTGTTTTTCAGCAGAAATAAACATGTTTCTGCAAGTTTGGTCAACCCCATGTAAGTTATGGGGCAGTAACAGCAGACTTTTCAAAACGTGTTTTTCAGCCCGAAATAAACGCGTTTTTTCAGACAACTGAATCCCCATGTAACAGCAAGGCTCAGAAGAGCCCACACACTCAGCTCTTAACCCCAGTGTGCAGAAAGGGTCAAAACGTGTTTTTCAGCAGAAATAAACATGTTTCTGCAAGTTTGGTCAACCCCATGTAAGTTATGGGGCAGTAACAGCAGACTTTTCAAAACGTGTTTTTCAGCCCGAAATAAACACGTTTTTTCAGACAACTGAATCCCCATGTAACAGCAAGGCTCAGAAGAGCCCACACACTCAGCTCTTAACCCCAGTGTGCAGAAAGGGTCAAAACGTGTTTTTCAGCAGAAATAAACATGTTTCTGCAAGTTTGGTCAACCCCATGTAAGTTATGGGGCAGTAACAGCAGACTTTTCAAAACGTGTTTTTCAGCCCGAAATAAACGCGTTTTTTCAGACAACTGAATCCCCATGTAACAGCAAGGCTCAGAAGAGCCCACACACTCAGCTCTTAACCCCAGTGTGCAGAAAGGGTCAAAACGTGTTTTTCAGCAGAAATAAACATGTTTCTACAAGTTTGGTCAACCCCATGTAAGTTATGGGGCAGTAACAGCACACTTTTCAAAACGTGTTTTTCAGTCCGAAATAAACGCGTTTTTTCAGACAGCTGAATCCCCATGTAACAGCAAGGCTCAGAAGAGCCCACACACTCAGCTCTTAACCCCAGTGTGCAGAAAGGGTCAAAACGTGTTTTTCAGCAGAAATAAACATGTTTCTGCAAGTTTGGTCAACCCCATGTAAGTTATGGGGCAGTAACAGCACACTTTTCAAAACGTGTTTTTCAGCCCGAAATAAACGCGTTTTTTCAGACAACTGAATCCCCATGTAACAGCAAGGCTCAGAAGAGCCCACACACTCAGCTCTTAACCCCAGTGTGCAGAAAGGGTCAAAACGTGTTTTTCAGCAGAAATAAACATGTTTCTGCAAGTTTGGTCAACCCCATGTAAGTTATGGGGCAGTAACAGCACACTTTTCAAAACGTGTTTTTCAGCCCGAAATAAACGCGTTTTTTCAGACAAGTGAATCCCCATGTAACAGCAAGGCTCAGAAGAGCCCACACACTCAGCTCTTAACCCCAGTGTGCAAAAAGGGTCAAAACGTGTTTTTCAGCAGAAATAAACATGTTTCTGCAAGTTTGGTCAACCCCATGTAAGTTATGGGGCAGTAACAGCAGACTTTTCAAAACGTGTTTTTCAGCCCGAAATAAACACGTTTTTTCAGACAACTGAATCCCCATATAACAGCAAGGCTCAGAAGAGCCCACACACTCAGCTCTTAACCCCAGTGTGCAGAAAGGGTCAAAACGTGTTTTTCAGCAGAAATAAACATGTTTCTGCAAGTTTGGTCAACCCCATGTAAGTTATGGGGCAGTAACAGCAGACTTTTCAAAACGTGTTTTTCAGCCCGAAATAAACGCGTTTTTTCAGACAACTGAATCCCCATGTAACAGCAAGGCTCAGAAGAGCCCACACACTCAGCTCTTAACCCCAGTGTGCAAAAAGGGTCAAAACGTGTTTTTCAGCAGAAATAAACATGTTTCTGCAAGTTTGGTCAACCCATGTAAGTTATGGGGCAGTAACAGCAGACTTTTCAAAACGTGTTTTTCAGCCCGAAATAAACGCGTTTTTTCAGACAACTGAATCCCCATGTAACAGCAAGGTTCAGAAGAGCCCACACACTCAGCTCTTAACCCCAGTGTGCAGAAAGGGTCAAAACGTGTTTTTCAGCAGAAATAAACATGTTTCTGCAAGTTTGGTCAACCCCATGTAAGTTATGGGGCAGTAACAGCAGACTTTTCAAAACGTGTTTTTCAGCCCGAAATAAACGCGTTTTTTCAGACAACTGAATCCCCATGTAACAGCAAGGCTCAGAAGAGCCCACACACTCAGCTCTTAACCCCAGTGTGCAGAAAGGGTCAAAACGTGTTTTTCAGCAGAAATAAACATGTTTCTGCAAGTTTGGTCAACCCCATGTAAGTTATGGGGCAGTAACAGCAGACTTTTCAAAACGTGTTTTTCAGCCCGAAATAAACGCGTTTTTTCAGACAACTGAATCCCCATGTAACAGCAAGGCTCAGAAGAGCCCACACACTCAGCTCTTAACCCCAGTGTGCAGAAAGGGTCAAAACGTGTTTTTCAGCAGAAATAAACATGTTTCTGCAAGTTTGGTCAACCCCATGTAAGTTATGGGGCAGTAACAGCAGGCTTTTCAAAACGTGTTTTTCAGCCCGAAATAAACGCGTTTTTTCATACAACTGAATCCCCATGTAACAGCAAGGCTCAGAAGAGCCCACACACTCAGCTCTTAACCCCAGTGTGCAGAAAGGGTCAAAACGTGTTTTTCAGCAGAAATAAACATGTTTCTGCAAGTTTGGTCAACCCCATGTAAGTTATGGGGCAGTAACAGCAGACTTTTCAAAACGTGTTTTTCAGCCCGAAATAAACGCGTTTTTTCAGACAGCTGAATCCCCATGTAACAGCAAGGCTCAGAAGAGCCCACACACTCAGCTCTTAACCCCAGTGTGCAGAAAGGGTCAAAACGTGTTTTTCAGCAGAAATAAACATGTTTCTGCAAGTTTGGTCAACCCCATGTAAGTTATGGGGCACTAACAGCAGACTTTTCAAAACGTGTTTTTCAGCCCAAAATAAACGCGTATTTTCAGACAACTGAATCCCCATATAACAGCATGGCTCAGAGGAGCCCACACACTCAGCTCTTAACCCCAGTGTGCAGAAAGGGTCAAAACGTGTTTTTCAGCAGAAATAAACATGTTTCTGCAAGTTTGGTCAACCCCATGTAAGTTATGGGGCAGTAACAGCAGGCTTTTCAAAACGTGTTTTTCAGCCCGAAATAAACGCGTTTTTTCAGACAACTGAATCCCCATGTAACAGCAAGGCTCAGAAGAGCCCACACACTCAGCTCTTAACCCCAGTGTGCAGAAAGGGTCAAAACGTGTTTTTCAGCAGAAATAAACATGTTTCTGCAAGTTTGGTCAACCCCATGTAAGTTATGGGGCAGTAACAGCACACTTTTCAAAACGTGTTTTTCAGCCCGAAATAAACGCGTTTTTTCAGACAACTGAATCCCCATGTAACAGCAAGGCTCAGAAGAGCCCACACACTCAGCTCTTAACCCCAGTGTGCAAAAAGGGTCAAAACGTGTTTTTCAGCAGAAATAAACATGTTTCTGCAAGTTTGGTCAACCCCATGTAAGTTATGGGGCAGTAACAGCAGACTTTTCAAAACGTGTTTTTCAGCCCGAAATAAACACGTTTTTTCAGACAACTGAATCCCCATATAACAGCAAGGCTCAGAAGAGCCCACACACTCAGCTCTTAACCCCAGTGTGCAGAAAGGGTCAAAACGTGTTTTTCAGCAGAAATAAACATGTTTCTGCAAGTTTGGTCAACCCCATGTAAGTTATGGGGCAGTAACAGCAGACTTTTCAAAACGTGTTTTTCAGCCCGAAATAAACGCGTTTTTTCAGACAACTGAATCCCCATGTAACAGCAAGGCTCAGAAGAGCCCACACACTCAGCTCTTAACCCCAGTGTGCAAAAAGGGTCAAAACGTGTTTTTCAGCAGAAATAAACATGTTTCTGCAAGTTTGGTCAACCCCATGTAAGTTATGGGGCAGTAACAGCAGACTTTTCAAAACGTGTTTTTCAGCCCGAAATAAACGCGTTTTTTCAGACAACTGAATCCCCATGTAACAGCAAGGTTCAGAAGAGCCCACACACTCAGCTCTTAACCCCAGTGTTTAGAAAGGGTCAAAACGTGTTTTTCAGCAGAAATAAACATGTTTCTGCAAGTTTGGTCAACCCCATGTAAGTTATGGGGCAGTAACAGCAGACTTTTCAAAACGTGTTTTTCAGCCCGAAATAAACGCGTTTTTTCAGACAACTGAATCCCCATGTAACAGCAAGGCTCAGAAGAGCCCACACACTCAGCTCTTAACCCCAGTGTGCAGAAAGGGTCAAAACGTGTTTTTCAGCAGAAATAAACATGTTTCTGCAAGTTTGGTCAACCCCATGTAAGTTATGGGGCAGTAACAGCAGACTTTTCAAAACGTGTTTTTCAGCCCGAAATAAACGCGTTTTTTCAGACAACTGAATCCCCATGTAACAGCAAGGCTCAGAAGAGCCCACACACTCAGCTCTTAACCCCAGTGTGCAGAAAGGGTCAAAACGTGTTTTTCAGCAGAAATAAACATGTTTCTGCAAGTTTGGTCAACCCCATGTAAGTTATGGGGCAGTAACAGCAGGCTTTTCAAAACGTGTTTTTCAGCCCGAAATAAACGCGTTTTTTCATACAACTGAATCCCCATGTAACAGCAAGGCTCAGAAGAGCCCACACACTCAGCTCTTAACCCCAGTGTGCAGAAAGGGTCAAAACGTGTTTTTCAGCAGAAATAAACATGTTTCTGCAAGTTTGGTCAACCCCATGTAAGTTATGGGGCAGTAACAGCAGACTTTTCAAAACGTGTTTTTCAGCCCGAAATAAACGCGTTTTTTCAGACAGCTGAATCCCCATGTAACAGCAAGGCTCAGAAGAGCCCACACACTCAGCTCTTAACCCCAGTGTGCAGAAAGGGTCAAAACGTGTTTTTCAGCAGAAATAAACATGTTTCTGCAAGTTTGGTCAACCCCATGTAAGTTATGGGGCACTAACAGCAGACTTTTCAAAACGTGTTTTTCAGCCCAAAATAAACGCGTTTTTTCAGACAACTGAATCCCCATATAACAGCATGGCTCAGAGGAGCCCACACACTCAGCTCTTAACCCCAGTGTGCAGAAAGGGTCAAAACGTGTTTTTCAGCAGAAATAAACATGTTTCTGCAAGTTTGGTCAACCCCATGTAAGTTATGGGGCAGTAACAGCAGGCTTTTCAAAACGTGTTTTTCAGCCCGAAATAAACGCGTTTTTTCATACAACTGAATCCCCATGTAACAGCAAGGCTCAGAAGAGCCCACACACTCAGCTCTTAACCCCAGTGTGCAGAAAGGGTCAAAACGTGTTTTTCAGCAGAAATAAACATGTTTCTGCAAGTTTGGTCAATCCCATAAAAGTTATGGGGCAGTAACAGCAGACTTTTCAAAACGTGTTTTTCAGCCCGAAATAAACGCGTTTTTTAAGACAACTGAATCGCCGTGTAACAGCAAGGCTCAGAAGAGCCCACACACTCAGCTCTTAACCCCAGTGTGCAAAAAGGGTCAAAACGTGTTTTTCAGCAGAAATAAACATGTTTCTGCAAGTTTGGTCAACCCCATGTAAGTTATGGGGCAGTAACAGCAGACTTTTCAAAACGTGTTTTTCAGCCCGAAATAAACACGTTTTTTCAGACAACTGAATCCCCATGTAACAGCAAGGCTCAGAAGAGCCCACACACTCAGCTCTTAACCCCAGTGTGCAAAAAGCATCAAAACGTGTTTTTCAGCAGAAATAAACATGTTTCTGCAAGTTTGGTCAACCCCATGTAAGTTATGGGGCAGTAACAGCAGGCTTTTCAAAACATGTTTTTCAGCCCGAAATAAACGCGTTTTTTCAGACAACTGAATCCCCATGTAACAGCAAGGCTCAGAAGAGCCCACACACTCAGCTCTTAACCCCAGTGTGCAGAAAGGGTCAAAACGTGTTTTTCAGCAGAAATAAACATGTTTCTGCAAGTTTGGTCAACCCCATGTAAGTTATGGGGCAGTAACAGCAGACTTTTCAAAACGTGTTTTTCAGCCCAAAATAAACGCGTTTTTTCAGACAACTGAATCCCCATGTAACAGCAAGGCTCAGAAGAGCCCACACACTCAGCTCTTAACCCCAGTGTGCAGAAAGGGTCAAAACGTGTTTTTCAGCAGAAATAAACATGTTTCTGCAAGTTTGGTCAACCCCATGTAAGTTATGGGGCAGTAACAGCAGACTTTTCAAAACGTGTTTTTCAGCCCGAAATAAACACGTTTTTTCAGACAACTGAATCCCCATGTAACAGCAAGGCTCAGAAGAGCCCACACACTCAGCTCTTAACCCCAGTGTGCAGAAAGGGTCAAAACGTGTTTTTCAGCAGAAATAAACATGTTTCTGCAAGTTTGGTCAACCCCATGTAAGTTATGGGGCAGTAACAGCAGACTTTTCAAAACGTGTTTTTCAGCCCGAAATAAACGCGTTTTTTCAGACAACTGAATCCCCATGTAACAGCAAGGCTCAGAAGAGCCCACACACTCAGCTCTTAACCCCAGTGTGCAGAAAGGGTCAAAACGTGTTTTTCAGCAGAAATAAACATGTTTCTGCAAGTTTGGTCAACCCCATGTAAGTTATGGGGCAGTAACAGCACACTTTTCAAAACGTGTTTTTCAGTCCGAAATAAACGCGTTTTTTCAGACAGCTGAATCCCCATGTAACAGCAAGGCTCAGAAGAGCCCACACACTCAGCTCTTAACCCCAGTGTGCAGAAAGGGTCAAAACGTGTTTTTCAGCAGAAATAAACATGTTTCTGCAAGTTTGGTCAACCCCATGTAAGTTATGGGGCAGTAACAGCACACTTTTCAAAACGTGTTTTTCAGCCCGAAATAAACGCGTTTTTTCAGACAACTGAATCCCCATGTAACAGCAAGGCTCAGAAGAGCCCACACACTCAGCTCTTAACCCCAGTGTGCAGAAAGGGTCAAAACGTGTTTTTCAGCAGAAATAAACATGTTTCTGCAAGTTTGGTCAACCCCATGTAAGTTATGGGGCAGTAACAGCACACTTTTCAAAACGTGTTTTTCAGCCCGAAATAAACGCGTTTTTTCAGACAACTGAATCCCCATGTAACAGCAAGGCTCAGAAGAGCCCACACACTCAGCTCTTAACCCCAGTGTGCAAAAAGGGTCAAAACGTGTTTTTCAGCAGAAATAAACATGTTTCTGCAAGTTTGGTCAACCCCATGTAAGTTATGGGGCAGTAACAGCAGACTTTTCAAAACGTGTTTTTCAGCCCGAAATAAACACGTTTTTTCAGACAACTGAATCCCCATATAACAGCAAGGCTCAGAAGAGCCCACACACTCAGCTCTTAACCCCAGTGTGCAGAAAGGGTCAAAACGTGTTTTTCAGCAGAAATAAACATGTTTCTGCAAGTTTGGTCAACCCCATGTAAGTTATAGGGCAGTAACAGCAGACTTTTCAAAACGTGTTTTTCAGCCCGAAATAAACGCGTTTTTTCAGACAACTGAATCCCCATGTAACAGCAAGGCTCAGAAGAGCCCACACACTCAGCTCTTAACCCCAGTGTGCAGAAAGGGTCAAAACGTGTTTTTCAGCAGAAATAAACATGTTTCTGCAAGTTTGGTCAACCCCATGTAAGTTATGGGGCAGTAACAGCAGACTTTTCAAAACGTGTTTTTCAGCCCGAAATAAACGCGTTTTTTCAGACAGCTGAATCCCCATGTAACAGCAAGGCTCAGAAGAGCCCACACACTCAGCTCTTAACCCCAGTGTGCAGAAAGGGTCAAAACGTGTTTTTCAGCAGAAATAAACATGTTTCTGCAAGTTTGGTCAACCCCATGTAAGTTATGGGGCACTAACAGCAGACTTTTCAAAACGTGTTTTTCAGCCCAAAATAAACGCGTTTTTTCAGACAACTGAATCCCCATATAACAGCATGGCTCAGAGGAGCCCACACACTCAGCTCTTAACCCCAGTGTGCAGAAAGGGTCAAAACGTGTTTTTCAGCAGAAATAAACATGTTTCTGCAAGTTTGGTCAACCCCATGTAAGTTATGGGGCAGTAACAGCAGGCTTTTCAAAACGTGTTTTTCAGCCCGAAATAAACGCGTTTTTTCATACAACTGAATCCCCATGTAACAGCAAGGCTCAGAAGAGCCCACACACTCAGCTCTTAACCCCAGTGTGCAGAAAGGGTCAAAACGTGTTTTTCAGCAGAAATAAACATGTTTCTGCAAGTTTGGTCAACCCCATGTAAGTTATGGGGCAGTAACAGCACACTTTTCAAAACGTGTTTTTCAGCCCGAAATAAACGCGTTTTTTCAGACAACTGAATCCCCATGTAACAGCAAGGCTCAGAAGAGCCCACACACTCAGCTCTTAACCCCAGTGTGCAGAAAGGGTCAAAACGTGTTTTTCAGCAGAAATAAACATGTTTCTGCAAGTTTGGTCAACCCCATGTAAGTTATGGGGCAGTAACAGCAGACTTTTCAAAACGTGTTTTTCAGCCCGAAATAAACGCGTTTTTTCAGACAACTGAATCCCCATGTAACAGCAAGGCTCAGAAGAGCCCACACACTCAGCTCTTAACCCCAGTGTGCAAAAAGGGTCAAAACGTGTTTTTCAGCAGAAATAAACATGTTTCTGCAAGTTTGGTCAACCCCATGTAAGTTATGGGGCAGTAACAGCAGACTTTTCAAAACGTGTTTTTCAGCCCGAAATAAACGCGTTTTTTCAGACAACTGAATCCACATGTAACAGCAAGGTTCAGAAGAGCCCACACACTCAGCTCTTAACCCCAGTGTGCAGAAAGGGTCAAAACGTGTTTTTCAGCAGAAATAAACATGTTTCTGCAAGTTTGGTCAACCCCATGTAAGTTATGGGGAAGTAACAGCAGGCTTTTCAAAACGTGTTTTTCAGCCCGAAATAAACGCGTTTTTTCATACAACTGAATCCCCATGTAACAGCAAGGCTCAGAAGAGCCCACACACTCAGCTCTTAACCCCAGTGTGCAAAAAGGGTCAAAACGTGTTTTTCAGCAGAAATAAACATGTTTCTGCAAGTTTGGTCAACCCCATGTAAGTTATGGGGCAGTAACAGCAGACTTTTCAAAACGTGTTTTTCAGCCCGAAATAAACGCGTTTTTTCAGACAACTGAATCCCCATGTAACAGCAAGGTTCAGAAGAGCCCACACACTCAGCTCTTAACCCCAGTGTGCAGAAAGGGTCAAAACGTGTTTTTCAGCAGAAATAAACATGTTTCTGCAAGTTTGGTCAACCCCATGTAAGTTATGGGGCAGTAACAGCAGACTTTTCAAAACGTGTTTTTCAGCCCGAAATAAACGCGTTTTTTCAGACAACTGAATCCCCATGTAACAGCAAGGCTCAGAAGAGCCCACACACTCAGCTCTTAACCCCAGTGTGCAGAAAGGGTCAAAACGTGTTTTTCAGCAGAAATAAACATGTTTCTGCAAGTTTGGTCAACCCCATGTAAGATATAGGGCAGTAACAGCAGACTTTTCAAAACGTGTTTTTCAGCCCGAAATAAACGCGTTTTTTCAGACAACTGAATCCCCATGTAACAGCAAGGCTCAGAAGAGCCCACACACTCAGCTCTTAACCCCAGTGTGCAGAAAGGGTCAAAACGTGTTTTTCAGCAGAAATAAACATGTTTCTGCAAGTTTGGTCAACCCCATGTAAGTTATGGGGCAGTAACAGCAGACTTTTCAAAACGTGTTTTTCAGCCCGAAATAAACGCGTTTTTTCAGACAGCTGAATCCCCATGTAACAGCAAGGCTCAGAAGAGCCCACACACTCAGCTCTTAACCCCAGTGTGCAGAAAGGGTCAAAACGTGTTTTTCAGCAGAAATAAACATGTTTCTGCAAGTTTGGTCAACCCCATGTAAGTTATGGGGCACTAACAGCAGACTTTTCAAAACGTGTTTTTCAGCCCAAAATAAACGCGTTTTTTCAGACAACTGAATCCCCATATAACAGCATGGCTCAGAGGAGCCCACACACTCAGCTCTTAACCCCAGTGTGCAGAAAGGGTCAAAACGTGTTTTTCAGCAGAAATAAACATGTTTCTGCAAGTTTGGTCAACCCCATGTAAGTTATGGGGCAGTAACAGCAGGCTTTTCAAAACGTGTTTTTCAGCCCGAAATAAACGCGTTTTTTCATACAACTGAATCCCCATGTAACAGCAAGGCTCAGAAGAGCCCACACACTCAGCTCTTAACCCCAGTGTGCAGAAAGGGTCAAAACGTGTTTTTCAGCAGAAATAAACATGTTTCTGCAAGTTTGGTCAACCCCATGTAAGTTATGGGGCAGTAACAGCACACTTTTCAAAACGTGTTTTTCAGCCCGAAATAAACGCGTTTTTTCAGACAACTGAATCCCCATGTAACAGCAAGGCTCAGAAGAGCCCACACACTCAGCTCTTAACCCCAGTGTGCAGAAAGGGTCAAAACGTGTTTTTCAGCAGAAATAAACATGTTTCTGCAAGTTTGGTCAACCCCATGTAAGTTATGGGGCAGTAACAGCAGACTTTTCAAAACGTGTTTTTCAGCCCGAAATAAACGCGTTTTTTCAGACAACTGAATCCCCATGTAACAGCAAGGCTCAGAAGAGCCCACACACTCAGCTCTTAACCCCAGTGTGCAAAAAGGGTCAAAACGTGTTTTTCAGCAGAAATAAACATGTTTCTGCAAGTTTGGTCAACCCCATGTAAGTTATGGGGCAGTAACAGCAGACTTTTCAAAACGTGTTTTTCAGCCCGAAATAAACGCGTTTTTTCAGACAACTGAATCCACATGTAACAGCAAGGTTCAGAAGAGCCCACACACTCAGCTCTTAACCCCAGTGTGCAGAAAGGGTCAAAACGTGTTTTTCAGCAGAAATAAACATGTTTCTGCAAGTTTGGTCAACCCCATGTAAGTTATGGGGCAGTAACAGCAGGCTTTTCAAAACGTGTTTTTCAGCCCGAAATAAACGCGTTTTTTCATACAACTGAATCCCCATGTAACAGCAAGGCTCAGAAGAGCCCACACACTCAGCTCTTAACCCCAGTGTGCAGAAAGGGTCAAAACGTGTTTTTCAGCAGAAATAAACATGTTTCTGCAAGTTTGGTCAACCCCATGTAAGTTATGGGGCACTAACAGCAGACTTTTCAAAACGTGTTTTTCAGCCCAAAATAAACGCGTTTTTTCAGACAACTGAATCCCCATATAACAGCAAGGCTCAGAGGAGCCCACACACTCAGCTCTTAACCCCAGTGTGCAGAAAGGGTCAAAACGTGTTTTTCAGCAGAAATAAACATGTTTCTGCAAGTTTGGTCAACCCCATGTAAGTTATGGGGCAGTAACAGCAGACTTTTCAAAACGTGTTTTTCAGCCCGAAATAAACGCGTTTTTTCAGACAACTGAATCCCCATGTAACAGCAAGGCTCAGAAGAGCCCACACACTCAGCTCTTAACCCCAGTGTGCAAAAAGGGTCAAAACGTGTTTTTCAGCAGAAATAAACATGTTTCTGCAAGTTTGGTCAACCCCATGTAAGTTATGGGGCAGTAACAGCAGACTTTTCAAAACGTGTTTTTCAGCCCGAAATAAACGCATTTTTTCAGACAACTGAATCCCCATGTAACAGCAAGGTTCAGAAGAGCCCACACACTCAGCTCTTAACCCCAGTGTGCAGAAAGGGTCAAAACGTGTTTTTCAGCAGAAATAAACATGTTTCTGCAAGTTTGGTCAACCCCATGTAAGTTATGGGGCAGTAACAGCAGACTTTTCAAAACGTGTTTTTCAGCCCGAAATAAACGCGTTTTTTCAGACAACTGAATCCCCATGTAACAGCAAGGCTCAGAAGAGCCCACACACTCAGCTCTTAACCCCAGTGTGCAGAAAGGGTCAAAACGTGTTTTTCAGCAGAAATAAACATGTTTCTGCAAGTTTGGTCAACCCCATGTAAGTTATGGGGCAGTAACAGCACACTTTTCAAAACGTGTTTTTCAGTCCGAAATAAACGCGTTTTTTCAGACAGCTGAATCCCCATGTAACAGCAAGGCTCAGAAGAGCCCACACACTCAGCTCTTAACCCCAGTGTGCAGAAAGGGTCAAAACGTGTTTTTCAGCAGAAATAAACATGTTTCTGCAAGTTTGGTCAACCCCATAAAAGTTATGGGGCAGTAACAGCACACTTTTCAAAACGTGTTTTTCAGCCCGAAATAAACGCGTTTTTTCAGACAACTGAATCCCCATGTAACAGCAAGGCTCAGAAGAGCCCACACACTCAGCTCTTAACCCCAGTGTGCAGAAAGGGTCAAAACGTGTTTTTCAGCAGAAATAAACATGTTTCTGCAAGTTTGGTCATCCCCATGTAAGTTATGGGGCAGTAACAGCACACTTTTCAAAACGTGTTTTTCAGCCCGAAATAAACGCGTTTTTTCAGACAACTGAATCCCCATGTAACAGCAAGGCTCAGAAGAGCCCACACACTCAGCTCTTAACCCCAGTGTGCAAAAAGGGTCAAAACGTGTTTTTCAGC
The DNA here is from genome assembly GCF_040954835.1 of Lepisosteus oculatus. Taxonomy (NCBI): domain Eukaryota; kingdom Metazoa; phylum Chordata; class Actinopteri; order Semionotiformes; family Lepisosteidae; genus Lepisosteus; species Lepisosteus oculatus. Next base: position 34,992,859 of record NC_090698.1, on the reverse strand, counting down.
AGAAATAAACATGTTTCTGCAAGTTTGGTCAACCCCATGTAAGTTATGGGGCAGTAACAGCAGACTTTTCAAAACGTGTTTTTCAGCCCGAAATAAACACGTTTTTTCAGACAACTGAATCCCCATATAACAGCAAGGCTCAGAAGAGCCCACACACTCAGCTCTTAACCCCAGTGTGCAGAAAGGGTCAAAACGTGTTTTTCAGCAGAAATAAACATGTTTCTGCAAGTTTGGTCAACCCCATGTAAGTTATGGGGCAGTAACAGCAGACTTTTCAAAACGTGTTTTTCAGCCCGAAATAAACGCGTTTTTTCAGACAACTGAATCCCCATGTAACAGCAAGGCTCAGAAGAGCCCACACACTCAGCTCTTAACCCCAGTGTGCAAAAAGGGTCAAAACGTGTTTTTCAGCAGAAATAAACATGTTTCTGCAAGTTTGGTCAACCCCATGTAAGTTATGGGGCAGTAACAGCAGACTTTTCAAAACGTGTTTTTCAGCCCGAAATAAACGCGTTTTTTCAGACAACTGAATCCCCATGTAACAGCAAGGTTCAGAAGAGCCCACACACTCAGCTCTTAACCCCAGTGTGCAGAAAGGGTCAAAACGTGTTTTTCAGCAGAAATAAACATGTTTCTGCAAGTTTGGTCAACCCCATGTAAGTTATGGGGCAGTAACAGCAGACTTTTCAAAACGTGTTTTTCAGCCCGAAATAAACGCGTTTTTTCAGACAACTGAATCCCCATGTAACAGCAAGGCTCAGAAGAGCCCACACACTCAGCTCTTAACCCCAGTGTGCAGAAAGGGTCAAAACGTGTTTTTCAGCAGAAATAAACATGTTTCTGCAAGTTTGGTCAACCCCATGTAAGTTATGGGGCAGTAACAGCAGACTTTTCAAAACGTGTTTTTCAGCCCGAAATAAACGCGTTTTTTCAGACAACTGAATCCCCATGTAACAGCAAGGCTCAGAAGAGCCCACACACTCAGCTCTTAACCCCAGTGTGCAGAAAGGGTCAAAACGTGTTTTTCAGCAGAAATAAACATGTTTCTGCAAGTTTGGTCAACCCCATGTAAGTTATGGGGCAGTAACAGCAGACTTTTCAAAACGTGTTTTTCAGCCCGAAATAAACGCGTTTTTTCAGACAGCTGAATCCCCATGTAACAGCAAGGCTCAGAAGAGCCCACACACTCAGCTCTTAACCCCAGTGTGCAGAAAGGGTCAAAACGTGTTTTTCAGCAGAAATAAACATGTTTCTGCAAGTTTGGTCAACCCCATGTAAGTTATGGGGCACTAACAGCAGACTTTTCAAAACGTGTTTTTCAGCCCAAAATAAACGCGTTTTTTCAGACAACTGAATCCCCATATAACAGCATGGCTCAGAGGAGCCCACACACTCAGCTCTTAACCCCAGTGTGCAGAAAGGGTCAAAACGTGTTTTTCAGCAGAAATAAACATGTTTCTGCAAGTTTGGTCAACCCCATGTAAGTTATGGGGCAGTAACAGCAGGCTTTTCAAAACGTGTTTTTCAGCCCGAAATAAACGCGTTTTTTCATACAACTGAATCCCCATGTAACAGCAAGGCTCAGAAGAGCCCACACACTCAGCTCTTAACCCCAGTGTGCAGAAAGGGTCAAAACGTGTTTTTCAGCAGAAATAAACATGTTTCTGCAAGTTTGGTCAACCCCATGTAACTTATGGGGCAGTAACAGCACACTTTTCAAAACGTGTTTTTCAGCCCGAAATAAACGCGTTTTTTCAGACAACTGAATCCCCATGTAACAGCAAGGCTCAGAAGAGCCCACACACTCAGCTCTTAACCCCAGTGTGCAGAAAGGGTCAAAACGTGTTTTTCAGCAGAAATAAACATGTTTCTGCAAGTTTGGTCAATCCCATGTAAGTTATGGGGCAGTAACAGCAGACTTTTCAAAACGTGTTTTTCAGCCCGAAATAAACGCGTTTTTTCAGACAACTGAATCCCCATGTAACAGCAAGGCTCAGAAGAGCCCACACACTCAGCTCTTAACCCCAGTGTGCAAAAAGGGTCAAAACGTGTTTTTCAGCAGAAATAAACATGTTTCTGCAAGTTTGGTCAACCCCATGTAAGTTATGGGGCAGTAACAGCAGACTTTTCAAAACGTGTTTTTCAGCCCGAAATAAACACGTTTTTTCAGACAACTGAATCCCCATGTAACAGCAAGGTTCAGAAGAGCCCACACACTCAGCTCTTAACCCCAGTGTGCAGAAAGGGTCAAAACGTGTTTTTCAGCAGAAATAAACATGTTTCTGCAAGTTTGGTCAACCCCATGTAAGTTATGGGGCAGTAACAGCAGGCTTTTCAAAACGTGTTTTTCAGCCCGAAATAAACGCGTTTTTTCATACAACTGAATCCCCATGTAACAGCAAGGCTCAGAAGAGCCCACACACTCAGCTCTTAACCCCAGTGTGCAGAAAGGGTCAAAACGTGTTTTTCAGCAGAAATAAACATGTTTCTGCAAGTTTGGTCAACCCCATGTAAGTTATGGGGCACTAACAGCAGACTTTTCAAAACGTGTTTTTCAGCCCAAAATAAACGCGTTTTTTCAGACAACTGAATCCCCATATAACAGCAAGGCTCAAAGGAGCCCACACACTCAGCTCTTAACCCCAGTGTGCAGAAAGGGTCAAAACGTGTTTTTCAGCAGAAATAAACATGTTTCTGCAAGTTTGGTCAACCCCATGTAAGTTATGGGGCAGTAACAGCAGGCTTTTCAAAACGTGTTTTTCAGCCCGAAATAAACGCGTTTTTTCATACAACTGAATCCCCATGTAACAGCAAGGCTCAGAAGAGCCCACACACTCAGCTCTTAACCCCAGTGTGCAGAAAGGGTCAAAACGTGTTTTTCAGCAGAAATAAACATGTTTCTGCAAGTTTGGTCAACCCCATGTAAGTTATGGGGCAGTAACAGCACACTTTTCAAAACGTGTTTTTCAGCCCGAAATAAACGCGTTTTTTCAGACAACTGAATCCCCATGTAACAGCAAGGCTCAGAAGAGCCCACACACTCAGCTCTTAACCCCAGTGTGCAGAAAGGGTCAAAACGTGTTTTTCAGCAGAAATAAACATGTTTCTGCAAGTTTGGTCAATCCCATAAAAGTTATGGGGCAGTAACAGCAGACTTTTCAAAACGTGTTTTTCAGCCCGAAATAAACGCGTTTTTTCAGACAACTGAATCCCCATGTAACAGCAAGGCTCAGAAGAGCCCACACACTCAGCTCTTAACCCCAGTGTGCAAAAAGGGTCAAAACGTGTTTTTCAGCAGAAATAAACATGTTTCTGCAAGTTTGGTCAACCCCATGTAAGTTATGGGGCAGTAACAGCAGACTTTTCAAAACGTGTTTTTCAGCCCGAAATAAACACGTTTTTTCAGACAACTGAATCCCCATATAACAGCAAGGCTCAGAAGAGCCCACACACTCAGCTCTTAACCCCAGTGTGCAGAAAGGGTCAAAACGTGTTTTTCAGCAGAAATAAACATGTTTCTGCAAGTTTGGTCAACCCCATGTAAGTTATGGGGCAGTAACAGCAGACTTTTCAAAACGTGTTTTTCAGCCCGAAATAAACGCGTTTTTTCAGACAACTGAATCCCCATGTAACAGCAAGGCTCAGAAGAGCCCACACACTCAGCTCTTAACCCCAGTGTGCAGAAAGGGTCAAAACGTGTTTTTCAGCAGAAATAAACATGTTTCTGCAAGTTTGGTCAACCCCATGTAAGTTATGGGGCAGTAACAGCAGACTTTTCAAAACGTGTTTTTCAGCCCGAAATAAACGCGTTTTTTCAGACAACTGAATCCCCATGTAACAGCAAGGCTCAGAAGAGCCCACACACTCAGCTCTTAACCCCAGTGTGCAGAAAGGGTCAAAACGTGTTTTTCAGCAGAAATAAACATGTTTCTGCAAGTTTGGTCAACCCCATGTAAGTTATGGGGCAGTAACAGCAGACTTTTCAAAACGTGTTTTTCAGCCCGAAATAAACGCGTTTTTTCAGACAACTGAATCCCCATGTAACAGCAAGGCTCAGAAGAGCCCACACACTCAGCTCTTAACCCCAGTGTGCAGAAAGGGTCAAAACGTGTTTTTCAGCAGAAATAAACATGTTTCTGCAAGTTTGGTCAACCCCATGTAAGTTATGGGGCAGTAACAGCAGACTTTTCAAAACGTGTTTTTCAGCCCGAAATAAACGCGTTTTTTCAGACAGCTGAATCCCCATGTAACAGCAAGGCTCAGAAGAGCCCACACACTCAGCTCTTAACCCCAGTGTGCAGAAGGGGTCAAAACGTGTTTTTCAGCAGAAATAAACATGTTTCTGCAAGTTTGGTCAACCCCATATAAGTTATGGGGCACTAACAGCAGACTTTTCAAAACGTGTTTTTCAGCCCAAAATAAACGCGTTTTTTCAGACAACTGAATCCCCATATAACAGCAAGGCTCAGAGGAGCCCACACACTCAGCTCTTAACCCCAGTGTGCAGAAAGGGTCAAAACGTGTTTTTCAGCAGAAATAAACATGTTTCTGCAAGTTTGGTCAACCCCATGTAAGTTATGGGGCAGTAACAGCAGGCTTTTCAAAACGTGTTTTTCAGCCCGAAATAAACGCGTTTTTTCATACAACTGAATCCCCATGTAACAGCAAGGCTCAGAGGAGCCCACACACTCAGCTCTTAACCCCAGTGTGCAGAAAGGGTCAAAACGTGTTTTTCAGCAGAAATAAACATTTTTCAACAAGTTTGGTAAACCACATGTAAGTAATGGGCAGTAACAGCAGACTTTTCAAAACGTGTTTTTCAGCCCGAAATAAACACGTTTTTTCAGACAACTGAATCCCCATGTAACAGCAAGGCTCAGAAGAGCCCACACACTCAGCTCTTAACCCCAGTGTGCAGAAAGGGTCAAAACGTGTTTTTCAGCAGAAATAAACATGTTTCTGCAAGTTTGGTCAACCCCATGTAAGTTATGGGGCAGTAACAGCACACTTTTCAAAACGTGTTTTTCAGTCCGAAATAAACGCGTTTTTTCAGACAACTGAATCCCCATGTAACAGCAAGGCTCAGAAGAGCCCACACACTCAGCTCTTAACCCCAGTGTGCAGAAAGGGTCAAAACGTGTTTTTCAGCAGAAATAAACATGTTTCTGCAAGTTTGGTCAACCCCATGTAAGTTATGGGGCAGTAACAGCAGACTTTTCAAAACGTGTTTTTCAGCCCGAAATAAACGAGTTTTTTCAGACAACTGAATCCCCATGTAACAGCAAGGCTCAGAAGAGCCCACACACTCAGCTCTTAACCCCAGTGTGCAGAAAGGGTCAAAACGTGTTTTTCAGCAGAAATAAACATGTTTCTGCAAGTTTGGTCAACCCCATGTAAGTTATGGGGCAGTAACAGCAGACTTTTCAAAACGTGTTTTTCAGCCCGAAATAAACGCGTTTTTTCAGACAACTGAATCCCCATGTAACAGCAAGGCTCAGAAGAGCCCACACACTCAGCTCTTAACCCCAGTGTGCAGAAAGGGTCAAAACGTGTTTTTCAGCAGAAATAAACATGTTTCTGCAAGTTTGGTCAACCCCATGTAAGTTATGGGGCAGTAACAGCAGACTTTTCAAAACGTGTTTTTCAGCCCGAAATAAACGCGTTTTTTCAGACAACTGAATCCCCATGTAACAGCAAGGCTCAGAAGAGCCCACACACTCAGCTCTTAACCCCAGTGTGCAAAAATGGTCAAAACGTGTTTTTCAGCAGAAATAAACATGTTTCTGCAAGTTTGGTCAACCCCAAGTATGTTATGGGGCAGTAACAGCAGACTTTTCAAAACGTGTTTTTCAGCCCGAAATAAACACGTTTTTTCAGACAACTGAATCCCCATATAACAGCAAGGCTCAGAAGAGCCCAGACACTCAGCTCTTAACCCCAGTGTGCAGAAAGGGTCAAAACGTGTTTTTCAGCAGAAATAAACATGTTTCTGCAAGTTTGGTCAACCCCATGTAAGTTATGGGGCAGTAACAGCAGACTTTTCAAAACGTGTTTTTCAGCCCGAAATAAACGCGTTTTTTCAGACAACTGAATCCCCATGTAACAGCAAGGCTCAGAAGAGCCCACACACTCAGCTCTTAACCCCAGTGTGCAAAAAGGGTCAAAACGTGTTTTTCAGCAGAAATAAACATGTTTCTGCAAGATTGGTCAACCCCATGTAAGTTATGGGGCAGTAACAGCACACTTTTCAAAACGTGTTTTTCAGCCCGAAATAAACGCGTTTTTTCAGACAACTGAATCCCCATGTAACAGCAAGGTTCAGAAGAGCCCACACACTCAGCTCTTAACCCCAGTGTGCAGAAAGGGTCAAAACGTGTTTTTCAGCAGAAATAAACATGTTTCTGCAAGTTTGGTCAACCCCATGTAAGTTATGGGGCAGTAACAGCAGACTTTTCAAAACGTGTTTTTCAGCCCGAAATAAACGCGTTTTTTCAGACAACTGAATCCCCATGTAACAGCAAGGCTCAGAAGAGCCCACACACTCAGCTCTTAACCCCAGTGTGCAGAAAGGGTCAAAACGTGTTTTTCAGCAGAAATAAACATGTTTCTGCAAGTTTGGTCAACCCCATGTAAGTTATGGGGCAGTAACAGCAGACTTTTCAAAACCTGTTTTTCAGCCCAAAATAAACGCGTTTTTTCAGACAACTGAATCCCCATGTAACAGCAAGGCTCAGAAGAGCCCACACACTCAGCTCTTAACCCCAGTGTGCAGAAAGGGTCAAAACGTGTTTTTCAGCAGAAATAAACATGTTTCTGCAAGTTTGGTCAACCCCATGTAAGTTATGGGGCAGTAACAGCAGACTTTTCAAAACGTGTTTTTCAGCCCGAAATAAACGCGTTTTTTCAGACAACTGAATCCCCATGTAACAGCAAGGCTCAGAAGAGCCCACACACTCAGCTCTTAACCCCAGTGTGCAAAAAGGGTCAAAACGTGTTTTTCAGCAGAAATAAACATGTTTCTGCAAGTTTGGTCAACCCGATGTATGTTATGGGGCAGTAACATCAGACTTTTCAAAACGTGTTTTTCAGCCCGAAATAAACGCGTTTTTTCAGACAACTGAATCCCCATGTAACAGCAAGGCTCAGAAGAGCCCACACACTCAGCTCTTAACCCCAGTGTGCAGAAAGGGTCAAAACGTGTTTTTCAGCAGAAATAAACATGTTTCTGCAAGTTTGGTCAACCCGATGTATGTTATGGGGCAGTAACATCAGACTTTTCAAAACGTGTTTTTCAGCCCGAAATAAACGCGTTTTTTCAGACAACTGAATCCCCATGTAACAGCAAGGCTCAGAAGAGCCCACACACTCAGCTCTTAACCCCAGTGTGCAGAAAGGGTCAAAACGTGTTTTTCAGCAGAAATAAACATGTTTCTGCAAGTTTGGTCAACCCCATGTATGTTATGGGGCAGTAACAGCAGACTTTTCAAAACGTGTTTTTCAGCCCGAAATAAACGCGTTTTTTCAGACAACTGAATCCCCATGTAACAGCAAGGCTCAGAAGAGCCCACACACTCAGCTCTTAACCCCAGTGTGCAGAAAGGGTGAAAACGTGTTTTTCAGCAGAAATAAACATGTTTCTGCAAGTTTGGTCAACCCCATGTAAGTTATGGGGCAGTAACAGCAGACTTTTCAAAACGTGTTTTTCAGCCCGAAAAAAACGCGTTTTTTCAGACAACTGAATCCCCATGTAACAGCAAGGCTCAGAAGAGCCCACACACTCAGCTCTTAACCCCAGTGTGCAGAAAGGGTCAAAACGTGTTTTTCAGCAGAAATAAACATGTTTCTGCAAGTTTGGTCAACCCCATGTAAGTTATGGGGCACTAACAGCAGACTTTTCAAAACGTGTTTTTCAGCCCGAAATAAACGCGTTTTTTCAGACAACTGAATCCCCATGTAACAGCAAGGCTCAGAAGAGCCCACACACTCAGCTCTTAACCCCAGTGTGCAAAAAGGGTCAAAACGTGTTTTTCAGCAGAAATAAACATGTTTCTGCAAGTTTGGTCAACCCCATGTAAGTTATGGGGCAGTAACAGCAGACTTTTCAAAACGTGTTTTTCAGCCCGAAATAAACGCGTTTTTTCAGACAACTGAATCCCCATGTAACAGCAAGGCTCAGAAGAGCCCACACACTCAGCTCTTAACCCCAGTGTGCAGAAAGGGTCAAAACGTGTTTTTCAGCAGAAATTACATGTTTCTGCAAGTTTGGTCAACCCCATGTAAGTTATGGGGCAGTAACAGCAGACTTTTTAAAACGTCTTTTTCAGCCCGAAATAAACGCGTTTTTTCAGACAACTGAATCCCCATGTAACAGCAAGGCTCAGAAGAGCCCACACACTCAGCTCTTAACCCCAATGTGCAGAAAGGGTCAAAACGTGTTTTTCAGCAGAAATAAACATGTTTCTGCAAGTTTGGTCAACCCCATGTAAGTTATGGGGCAGTAACAGCAGACTTTTCAAAACGTGATTTTCAGCCCGAAATAAAGGCGTTTTTTCAGACAACTGAATCCCCATGTAACAGCAAGGCTCAGAAGAGCCCACACACTCAGCTCTTAACCCCAGTGTGCAGAAAGGGTCAAAACGTGTTTTTCAGCAGAAATAAACATGTTTCTGCAAGTTTGGTCAACCCCATGTAAGTTATGGGGCAGTAACAGCAGACTTTTCAAAACGTGTTTTTCAGCCCGAAATAAACGCGTTTTTTCAGACAACTGAATCCCCATGTAACAGCAAGGCTCAGAAGAGCCCACACACTCAGCTCTTAACCCCAGTGTGCAGAAAGGGTCAAAACGTGTTTTTCAGCAGAAATAAACATGTTTCTGCAAGTTTGGTCAACCCCATGTAAGTTATGGGGCAGTAACAGCAGACTTTTCAAAACGTGTTTTTCAGCCCGAAATAAACACGTTTTTTCAGACAACTGAATCCCCATGTAACAGCAAGGCTCAGAAGAGCCCACACACTCAGCTTTTAACCCCAGTGTGCAGAAAGGGTCAAAACGTGTTTTTCAGCAGAAATAAACATGTTTCTGCAAGTTTGGTCAACCCCATGTAAGTTATGGGGCAGTAACAGCAGACTTTTCAAAACGTGTTTTTCAGCCCGAAATAAACGCGTTTTTTCAGACAACTGAATCCCCATGTAACAGCAAGGCTCAGAAGAGCCCACACACTCAGCTCTTAACCCCAGTGTGCAGAAAGGGTCAAAACGTGTTTTTCAGCAGAAATTACATGTTTCTGCAAGTTTGGTCAACCCCATGTAAGTTATGGGGCAGTAACAGCAGACTTTTTAAAACGTCTTTTTCAGCCCGAAATAAACGCGTTTTTTCAGACAACTGAATCCCCATGTAACAGCAAGGCTCAGAAGAGCCCACACACTCAGCTCTTAACCCCAATGTGCAGAAAGGGTCAAAACGTGTTTTTCAGCAGAAATAAACATGTTTCTGCAAGTTTGGTCAACCCCATGTAAGTTATGGGGCAGTAACAGCAGACTTTTCAAAACGTGATTTTCAGCCCGAAATAAAGGCGTTTTTTCAGACAACTGAATCCCCATGTAACAGCAAGGCTCAGAAGAGCCCACACACTCAGCTCTTAACCCCAGTGTGCAGAAAGGGTCAAAACGTGTTTTTCAGCAGAAATAAACATGTTTCTGCAAGTTTGGTCAACCCCATGTAAGTTATGGGGCAGTAACAGCAGACTTTTCAAAACGTGTTTTTCAGCCCGAAATAAACGCGTTTTTTCAGACAACTGAATCCCCATGTAACAGCAAGGCTCAGAAGAGCCCACACACTCAGCTCTTAACCCCAGTGTGCAAAAAGGGTCAAAACGTGTTTTTCAGCAGAAATAAACATGTTTCTGCAAGTTTGGTCAACCCAATGTATGTTATGGGGCAGTAACATCAGACTTTTCAAAACGTGTTTTTCAGCCCGAAATAAACGCGTTTTTTCAGACAACTGAATCCCCATATAACAGCAAGGCTCAGAAGAGCCCACACACTCAGCTCTTAACCCCAGTGTGCAGAAAGGGTCAAAACGTGTTTTTCAGCAGAAATAAACATGTTTCTGCAAGTTTGGTCAACCCCATGTAAGTTATGGGGCAGTAACAGCAGACTTTTCAAAACGTGTTTTTCAGCCCGAAATAAACGCGTTTTTTCAGACAACTGAATCCCCATGTAACAGCAAGGCTCAGAAGAGCCCACACACTCAGCTCTTAACCCCAGTGTGCAAAAAGCATCAAAACGTGTTTTTCAGCAGAAATAAACATGTTTCTGCAAGTTTGGTCAACCCCATGTAAGTTATGGGGCACTAACAGCAGTCTTTTCAAAACGTGTTTTTCAGCCCGAAATAAACGCTTTTTTTCAGACAACTGAATCCCCATGTAACAGCAAGGCTCAGAAGAGCCCACACACTCAGCTCTTAACCCCAGTGTGCAAAAAGCATCAAAACGTGTTTTTCAGCAGAAATAAACATGTTTCTGCAAGTTTGGTCAACCCCCATGTAAGTTATGGGGCAGTAACAGCAGACTTTTCAAAACGTGTTTTTCAGCCCGAAATAAACGCGTTTCTTCAGACAACTGAATCCCCATGTAACAGCAAGGCTCAGAAGAGCCCACACACTCAGCTCTTAACCCCAGTGTGCAGAAAGGGTCAAAACGTGTTTTACAGCAGAAATAAACATGTTTCTGCAAGTTTGGTCAACCCCATGTAAGTTATGGGGCAGTAACAGCAGACTTTTCAAAACGTGTTTTTCATCCCGAAATAAACGCGTTTTTTCAGACAACTGAATCCCCATGTAACAGCAAGGCTCAGAAGAGCCCACACACTCAGCTCTTAACCCCAATGTGCAGAAAGGGTCAAAACGTGTTTTTCAGCAGAAATAAACATATTTCTGCAAGTTTGGTCAACCCCATGTAAGTTATGGGGCAGTAACAGCAGACTTTTCAAAACGTGTTTTTCAGCCCGAAATAAAGGCGTTTTTTCAGACAACTGAATCCCCATGTAACAGCAAGGCTCAGAAGAGCCCACACACTCAGCTCTTAACCCCAGTGTGCAGAAAGGGTCAAAACGTGTTTTTCAGCAGAAATAAACATGTTTCTGCAAGTTTGGTCAACCCCATGTAAGTTATCGGGCAGTAACAGCAGACTTTTCAAAACGTGATTTTCAGCCCGAAATAAAGGCGTTTTTTCAGACAACTGAATCCCCATGTAACAGCAAGGCTCAGAAGAGCCCACACACTCAGCTCTTAACCCCAGTGTGCAGAAAGGGTCAAAACGTGTTTTTCAGCAGAAATAAACATGTTTCTGCAAGTTTGGTCAACCCCATGTAAGTTATGGGGCAGTAACAGCAGACTTTTCAAAACGTGTTTTTCAGCCCGAAATAAACGCGTTTTTTCAGACAACTGAATCCCCATGTAACAGCAAGGCTCAGAAGAGCCCACACACTCAGCTCTTAACCCCAGTGTGCAAAAAGGGTCAAAACGTGTTTTTCAGCAGAAATAAACATGTTTCTGCAAGTTTGGTCAACCCAATGTATGTTATGGGGCAGTAACATCAGACTTTTCAAAACGTGTTTTTCAGCCCGAAATAAACGCGTTTTTTCAGACAACTGAATCCCCATATAACAGCAAGGCTCAGAAGAGCCCACACACTCAGCTCTTAACCCCAGTGTGCAGAAAGGGTCAAAACGTGTTTTTCAGCAGAAATAAACATGTTTCTGCAAGTTTGGTCAACCCCATGTAAGTTATGGGGCAGTAACAGCAGACTTTTCAAAACGTGTTTTTCAGCCCGAAATAAACGCGTTTTTTCAGACAACTGAATCCCCATGTAACAGCAAGGCTCAGAAGAGCCCACACACTCAGCTCTTAACCCCAGTGTGCAGAAAGGGTCAAAACGTGTTTTTCAGCAGAAATAAACATGTTTCTGCAAGTTTGGTCAACCCCATGTAAGTTATGGGGCACTAACAGCAGTCTTTTCAAAACGTGTTTTTCAGCCCGAAATAAACGCTTTTTTTCAGACAACTGAATCCCCATGTAACAGCAAGGCTCAGAAGAGCCCACACACTCAGCTCTTAACCCCAGTGTGCAAAAAGCATCAAAACGTGTTTTTCAGCAGAAATAAACATGTTTCTGCAAGTTTGGTCAACCCCATGTAAGTTATGGGGCAGTAACAGCAGACTTTTCAAAACGTGTTTTTCAGCCCGAAATAAACGCGTTTCTTCAGACAACTGAATCCCCATGTAACAGCAAGGCTCAGAAGAGCCCACACACTCAGCTCTTAACCCCAGTGTGCAGAAAGGGTCAAAACGTGTTTTTCAGCAGAAATAAACATGTTTCTGCAAGTTTGGTCAACCCCATGTAAGTTATGGGGCAGTAACAGCAGACTTTTCAAAACGTGTTTTTCAGCCCGAAATAAACGCGTTTTTTCAGACAACTGAATCCACATGTAACAGCAAAGCTCAGAAGAGCCCACACACTCAGCTCTTAACCCCAGTGTGCAGAAAGGGTCAAAACGTGTTTTTCAGCAGAAATTAACATGTTTCTGCAAGTTTGGTCAACCCCATGTAAGTTATGGGGCAGTAACAGCAGACTTTTCAAAACGTGTTTTTCAGCCCGAAATAAACGCGTTTTTTCAGACAACTGAATCCCCATATAACAGCAAGGCTCAGAGGAGCCCACACACTCAGCTCTTAACCCCAGTGTGCAGAAAGGGTCAAAACGTGTTTTTCAGCAGAAATAAACATGTTTCTGCAAGTTTGGTCAACCCCATGTAAGTTATGGGGCAGTAACAGCAGACTTTTCAAAACGTGTTTTTCAGCTCGAAATAAACACGTTTTTTCAGACAACTGAATCCCCATGTAACAGCAAGGCTCAGAAGAGCCCACACACTCAGCTCTTAACCCCAGTGTGCAGAAAGGGTCAAAACATGTTTTTCAGCAGAAATAAACATGTTTCTGCAAGTTTGGTCAACCCCATGTAAGTTATGGGGCAGTAACAGCAGACTTTTCAAAACGTGTTTTTCAGCCCGAAATAAACACGTTTTTTCAGACAACTGAATCCCCATGTAACAGCAAGGCTCAGAAGAGCCCACACACTCAGCTTTTAACCCCAGTGTGCAGAAAGGGTCAAAACGTGTTTTTCAGCAGAAATAAACATGTTTCTGCAAGTTTGGTCAACCCCATGTAAGTTATGGGGCAGTAACAGCAGACTTTTCAAAATGTGTTTTTCAGCCCGAAATAAACGCGTTTTTTCAGACAACTGAATCCCCATGTAACAGCAAGGCTCAGAAGAGCCCACACACTCAGCTCTTAACCCCAGTGTGCAGAAAGGGTCAAAACGTGTTTTTCAGCAGAAATTACATGTTTCTGCAAGTTTGGTCAACCCCATGTAAGTTATGGGGCAGTAACAGCAGACTTTTTAAAACGTCTTTTTCATCCCGAAATAAACGCGTTTTTTCAGACAACTGAATCCCCATGTAACAGCAAGGCTCAGAAGAGCCCACACACTCAGCTCTTAACCCCAAAGTGCAGAAAGGGTCAAAACGTGTTTTTCAGCAGAAATAAACATGTTTCTGCAAGTTTGGTCAACCCCATGTAAGTTATGGGGCAGTAACAGCAGACTTTTCAAAACGTGTTTTTCAGCCCGAAATAAAGGCGTTTTTTCAGACAACTGAATCCCCATGTAACAGCAAGGCTCAGAAGAGCCCACACACTCAGCTCTTAACCCCAGTGTGCAGAAAGGGTCAAAACGTGTTTTTCAGCAGAAATAAACATGTTTCTGCAAGTTTGGTCAACCCCATGTAAGTTATGGGGCAGTAACAGCAGACTTTTCAAAACGTACATTACATATTTGGCGTCCCTGGGCTGGCTATGCTTACATATTTGGTGTCCCTGGGCCGGCAACGTTACACCTGCGAGAGTGTGATGGAAGGAAACAGTCTCTGTTCCTGAGGTTCTGCACAGGCTTCTTGGCAAGACTGTAACTGTTGACTTCATGGATATGCAAGGATTTGAGAGAAGACCTATGGCACATACATGTGGCTGTTATTTGAGAGTGTCTATTCATTATGATAGCTATCCTGACTTCAGGTGTGGAATGAACAAAATTTTCGAAAGTAATATATGGGTAATGGACATAGTTTAGTATTAGAAATATGTGCATCTTTCACCATTCAAAACTTAAGTAAAGTATACTTATTCACAGCATGCATTTAAAGGCCATCTGACCAAGTCTGTACCTTTACACATATAAGCATATAAGATATACTGTGTTTTGAGTGTACTTATGATAGAATGTTCATAATTTCACTTATGAAATTTAAAATTCTCAGGTTAAATTGCACTTTTATTTTTGTCATTTTGGTACAAGAATTTGTTTTAGACTGATTGTTCATACAGTATATTGAGTGAGAAACTAATAGATGTTTTTTCACCTTAAAAAAATATGGTGATGCAGTTTAATAAAAGTTCTTTTTTGAGCCATGTGCATTCTCTAAGCTACCAAGCACTTTTGTGCCAATGAACTCTGCTGCCATGTAGTGTCTAATAATGTTACAATTTTTGCGTTGTATGTAATTTAGTCACAATATGGAAGCAGAGTTTATTTGCACAAGAACTGGACAGTTCATGGCAAAGAAGATCACTTTGGTCAGCACTTGATTGAGAATGAATCTTTGTCATTAACTCTTCAGTTAGATGTTTCCTGGGGTAGCGGTAACTTTGCAGAATCTGATTTTTTTTGCAGAAACTTTGACTAGTTTGGCTATTTGTGGATTTTGTCTGACATTTTTCTGAAACGTCAAGATTGCAGATGAGTTCAAATTCAATGACTTCAAATGCCTTGCGTTTAGTGAATATTATTTGTACTCTATTTTCATTGCATTTGGTGAAAGGAAATGAGAGAGGTGAGGTAATGTTATTGTCAAACATTTCATATAATGTTAGATAATGTTATTGTCAAATCAAAGTTGGGTTGCTTTTATGTGTGAACATTATCTATAGTCCATTAAAGATTGTTGACACTGTTCATTTGTTCCTTGTTTCATCCTATTTCACACTCAATGTTAAATCAGATCTAAAGACAACACATTAAAAGTGGTAACATCTTTACCACTTTTAATGTGTAACATCAAATGCTGTGGCATTTGAGAAAAACAAAACACCCTTATACCTAGATCCCACATTTGTAAGCAGTTTATCTTATCCAGAGAGTGCAAAGTCCCCTATTCTCCTATTCCTACTCAAGGTCCAGCCCATTGAGGACCATTTCACGTAGTCTTAAGTAAAGGTCAGTGATATCAAACACATCACCTGGAATTGCAAGGTTCTGTTCAGCCATCAGTTCAACACAAAGATGGAAGACATCCTCATCACAGGGGTAGTCCTTTACACAACAGTCTTCTCGACAGATATCAGCTTTGATTTGGTCAACTGCCTGCAAATAGTTCTGTGCGCCATATAAACTGGGGGCAGCATACATCACTGAAGGTCGTCCACTGGGAGCGCGAGGGTTGTGGGTTGGCCTTATTCTGTGATTATTCCAGGCAGTCAGCACTTCATTGAGCTCCTCCTACACAATAGAAATCAATTGTTTTAAAATAAGGTTTGTTAAATCACTTTATGGAACTTAAAGAAGAGATCTTTAATAAGTATAATAGTATAAAACATAGTAGAATTTTATGTTTTACTATTCATATCAAAATCTGTGATGACAGGTATGTTACATTTACCTGTATGGTGTTTTGGAAGCAAAACTGAATGAGTGATTTGTCGATGAAGGTGTCAACAAAATGCCCATCTTCTCTAAGATGTTCAAAATGGTCCATCCAAAACTGACTGCACTATGCTCTTAGTGTAGCCCACCAGCATTCAATTCTCTGATTCCCACTGCTTGGGCCAAGAGTGACAGATTCTGTGCTATCCTCATTCATTTCGTGCAGAAACCTTTGCATTACGGCAACGTGGATGTTTTGGGTTCCATGATCAAGTTGTACTCTTTGTGGAAGACCGTTGTTTTTATAGACAGCGTCTATAAAATAACTCGCAATAATTCGTGGGTCATTATTGGTTTTGTATGCTTCTAACCAGATAATTTTTCTCGAGAAGCCATCAATGCACCCGTTGATGCATATCCCGTAAGGTTTTAATTTGTCATACCCATCAATATGCCACACATAGTTTGGTCCGCGGCTGTAATACTGCCGGCGTCTCAGGCGATTTTGCGCACACAGATCTACTCCTCGCCCGTCCATAAGGCACAGTAACTGACGGACAGTCTCTCTATCCATTATTATCCCTGCCATCCAGCATTTCTGGTGCATCCACTGATAGCCATGATGTCTGCCAGAAGTCTGTAGCTGTTGTTGTATGAATGAGGCGACCTCCGCTTCATCTGTCTTGTTTCACCTTCGCCAGAGCTGATTCTTACACAGCATTCTTTCCAAGGTCCGAAGACTCATTGTTTTACATTGTGTGATTCCTCCAATAACACCAAAATTTCATGGTTTGTGTAACCACGACAAAATAAGTCCTCTATAATGGTGTCCATCTTGTCGTAGGGATTATAACGAGCAGAACTATTGTAGACCTGCATTAATTTGATTTTTATCAGGGCACTTGACAATACAAGTCTTCATGCCTTTAGATCTTGTACAATTTATGAATGATTTTAAGTCGGAATTCTGAGTTACTAAGTCGGAATTCTGAGTTACTAAGTCGCAATTCTGAGATACTAAGTCGGAATTCTGACTTACTAAGCCACAATTCTGAGATACTAAGTCGCAATTCTGAGATACTAAGTCAGAATTCTGAGTTGCTAAGTTGCAATTCTGAGATACTAAGTCAGAATTCTGAGCTGCTAAGTCGCAATTCTGACATACCAAGTCGGAATTCTGAGATACCATAGCACATTTTTTTTTACTCCCTGGCGGAAACAGGCTTCCATACAAAGGAGGTTGTCTGTTATAGTGGACATAAAAACAAGAGTTTGTTGCGGCGTTATTGGAAACCCAAATTTTCCAATACCAAATTGCTGGTATTATATCCTAGAAGACACAGACTGGCGCCAGACCGGGAGAATGCCCGCAGCGTAAAAGAAAATGCCTGATGAACTAGGGATTGGACAGTTTCCAAGTGCTTGTACAATCGATGGAAATGTTCAAATAAATGTGCAAAAGAAATAAACAAAATAATCATTTATTTCTTTATCATATTGGCTAGCTAATGTCCTCTCTTTGCTAGTTAGTGGCTGTGTTTCTGCGTTGGGTAGCAACGGGTGACTGTTCTCAGGCAGAAGATGTAAACAGCTAAATTTTCGTGTTAAATAATTTTTTTAAATTCAAATTCATTCTTTACAGCAATCGCATATTTGGGTACCGTTTCATAAAACTTTCATGCTTAAAATGTTTAGGGAGAAATGGAAGACTGGTGTGTATTTTTTCTTTAAACTACCGAGACCAGCCATACACAGTACAGTTTACGTACATACAGTAATGTTTATGTTCCTAAATTAATATTGTTTATGACCTTCAGATGCATTATGCTCCTCTTCATTTTATGCTCAGCTACTAAAATTTCCCTTTAGTGGTAAAATTCCATATGAATATTCAATACTAAGCGGATTAAAATGTGCACAGTAAAGAGATTAAATGATTAAATCTTTTCACTACCAACCAATGCACCACGAGTGCCCCTGTCGGTCGTTTTGGCCAACCAATCACTTACCGCGGTGCCCTGCGGTGGCTTGTGGGTAGTTTACCGTACCGCGGGTTTGTACCGTGCATTTTGAATGGCTGCATCTGTAGTAACAATGTGCTTGAAAGATATAGAGCTAATATTTGGCTCGGGTGGAGAGATACACAACGTAGTACTAATGGACAAAAAGATGTGTCACCTGGCTAGTGCAGAGTGAGACGCAGAGGCTATGCTGATGGGCATGAAGGGTTTACAGCTAACACTGGACAGGGAGAGAGAGAAAAACTGATGTACTAAAGGCTTGAATGCTTTAGTGTTCACATTAAGCTGGAAGAGAGAGAAAGAGACACTGAGGCAGAACTGATGGACAAGAAAGGTTTGGAGCTCATACTGGGCCGGGTGAGAGAGACACAATGGCAATACTAATGAGCACAAAGGGTGTAGAGCTAATACTAGGCCAGGAGAGATAAACATAGAAGTAGTTCTGAAGGACATTACGTGCTGTCACTGGGCTGGGTGAGAGACAACGATGCAGAAATGATGGACATGATCGGTTTGGAGTAGACACAGGGGAGAGAGGGAGACAATCGATTGAACAGGCATATAATCGTAACTTTTTACTTACACCACATTAAGGAACAAACAAGTGTATAAAACAGATCAGAAATCTTTAACTGCTAATCCAAGGAAATATTTCACACATCTGATAATCTGACCCAGAGAGGTCAACAATCGAATGCAAAAAATAATTGTTTAATAAATATTAAGTAATAAATTAATAACATATGAGTCTTTCCGAAAAAGAAAATCTATTAATAATATTTCCTTCTTTTATATAAAAAAGGTACTTTTAAGGTACTTTTTCATAGCATCTTTTTGCAGTGTTTCAATGATTACTGTATCCAATACAGGTCCAGGCCAATACTGAATTTGCAATAACTACTAACTGAGTTACAAAATATATATATTAAAACCGGACAGGACAAAAAATACATACTGTACATTTTTTCACTCACTGATTAGTAAACTACCATAAAAAACTACCATAGTCTAAATGTAGTCTAAATACTAATAATCTTGCTGACCACCTGCTAACAATGTGACGTGGCTGTGCTTCAGGTCCATCACAGCAAGCTGCAATAATATTTTCTCGGTTGAACACCAAGGTATAAAATAAATTGTAATGCAAGTATAGGACATCCTTTTTTGAGGGTCATTACGTTGTGTAAAATGTACAGTACACAAAATGATTTTAAACACTAACGTTTTAAAAATAAAACCTCAACAAAAGATATCACATTTTATTTCTGACAGAACGCCATTTCAAGGCTGAAATGCAGAGCGCACTGCGTGTACAACCATCTCTCATTTAAAAGAATACCTTATTAAACATTACACACGAGCCAAGACATCAAATTAATAATCTCCTAAAAAGCAAATAATAAAATACTATTTACTATTGCTCAGTCTCTTATGTAATGTCTAAAATGATTTAGCTAGCTACAATAGTTAACTGAAAGTAGCGTACTAACAGGAGTTAAACCCATGCTTAGCACACAGCTGCAGTTTAAACTTGTGCTCCACCTTAAGACCAATTGCAATTAACTTTGCCGCTGTGCTTAGTCCGCAGCACCATGCTAAATCTTTCTCAATTGCAACGAACGCAAAGTGCCCTCTAGAGGTGACTAAAGTAGCGGACTAACTTAAACCACCTCTTCATATGGTTTAGGCAAATTAGTACCGTACTTGGTGTAACGCTAGATCGCATTAGAAGCACCCCGAATGTGGTGGAAATACTGTTGTGTCGTCACTAGGTACTGAATTTATGCATCCATCGCTTGGAAATTTATTGCAATATTTAACTCAAATTGCTTAACACTCATACCACATTTATTAATAATGAAATTTATTAATACGTGTGTATTAACAGAAGTGTTAAGAGAACGTTATATACATGGAGCGTGAGCTTTAATGTGTTCTTTAAAATCTGTGAGCCAACTGAATATATCTGTTAAATATTTTATTGTGATGGGTCTCCATATTTGTGATTATCAGAGGAAAGCAGGGATAAGGAGGAAATGGGTGGCACCCAAGCATACAGTATGTTAAAGAAAAAAAATGGCATCTTAAAAGTGATTTATGATAGTTCACTGTCCCTTCTCTGTCCTGTGGCTGTGGTCCAATAATGACTGTGTTGAAACAGCCAGAGTGTGCTGAATGCCTTGGAGATGGAAGAGGTGGCTCATCCCAGTCAATCACAAGGTTGTGTAGGACTGCACATGACATGATGATGGTGCTGGCTCTTGATGGCTGGTATGCAAACCAAATAACAGACAAGCAGAGCCATTCTGCGTTTTTATGACTCCTGTTATAGCGTTGCTCTTGTAATATTGTAGGACTGTGCACGGGTGTCAGATGTTTAAACTAAATTTCCTGACAAATTAATGTTAGTTTTTAACTTGAGAACTGCATTTAGGCAACAATTTACCGGATGATGGTACATAGTTATTAATAAGATACTCAATTGCTATTAGTCACAAAACAAATGAGAACAGCAGCTGCACGTTTGAAACAGAATGCTACTGTACTATTGCGGCTTTATTTTCCTTTGTTTAACAAGACACTCCGGACAAACAAGCGAACACATCGCTACTGCTAAATCATTACAAAAGACACCAACTAATGACCAACAAAGTTAACTGTTTTATTTTTTAATAGAACTGGAAATTAAACGTATAAATTACTTGAGCAAAAAAGGAAACATTGTTCCTCTGACCTTCTAAGCATTTCTATTGTTTAAGGTAATACCTTTATCACGTTGTGTGCCTTTTTGCTCACTTTTAAGAATTTTCATTTTCTCTTAAAATAAACTTTTCTCTCTCTCCTCCTGTGTCAGTAGGAGCTTACAGTGCGTTACAAATTAAGTTCTTCTGTAGACAGTTCCAACATCTTCCTTTCAAAGTGGGGAAGAGCTTGCTGGCATGTTGCTCTGCTAAATCGTGTTGGCTGATCATCTCCCTCTGCCTGGTTATTGGGAGCTTCTACACCAGTAGTTCTCAAACTTTTTTGACCAAGTTCCACCCCTGATCAAACCAAAGCATAGTACCACCTACAAGTCATCATCTCAATGACCAACATGAGCGCGTGTGCCGCCTGGGACGCTGAGGAAGTATTAAGGCAGCAGAAAATGGCAGAAAGGGAGAAAAGGGCTTTGGAACAACAGCGGAAGAAACTGGAAAAGGAAGCCCAAAGACTATCAAAAAAGGAACAGAAAATTGCCGTCAAGCTTTCATAACATTAATAATAAATATTATAATAATAAACTTTATTTGATATAGCACCTTTAAAGTTGGCTTCTCAAAGCACTTTACAGAATGACAAAAGGAACAATAACAATAATTAAAAATTAACAATAAAAAGCACCATTTCAGTGAGAGGGGTGAGCCTGTCTAGTCTTTAGTGTTTATGTGAATTCATTGGTCGAGCCTTGATATTTAATTCACAACAGTGTCTAACAGATTTTAAATCCTCAGGCATTTTCTTGATGGCCAAGGCCTCGCGGTGGATGCTGCAGTTCATATCTGGAGCAACCTCTAATTTGTGCAACTACACACGGTATGTTGACTTGTCTCGCTCTAGCACCGTCTGTACAAGCTCCGGCACATTTTATCCAGTCAATCCCATTATCTTCGATAAATTCATTCAGAAGCTAAAATATGTGCTCTCCTGTAGTTCCTGTTGGTAGCGGCTTACAGAACAGAAAGTCTTCATGTGACATGCCCTCAAACTCGTATCAAACGTAAACGTGCAAATTGGCAAAATCAACAACATTAATAGACTCATCTAATTGCAGTGAAAAGCATCTGCTCATCCTAAGGCACTCTATCAGCATGCTTTTGACATCATCTGCCATATCGATAATTCCGAGTGACTGTGTCTTTCGGAGGGTGCAGCAGGTCGAGCTGTTTAGCAGCACGTATTATGATACGTGTCAGCTCTTTTGCTAACGGTAAACAAAGCTCTTCACAAGTAGTGTGGCGCTTACCTGCTTTAGCAATCTGCAAGCTTGCATTTTCCTCAGTTTCTATTTCAGGAGTTTGCCTCAGAAGTTAAAATAAGTTTTTATTTCATGCACATGGGAGCGAAACACAGAGATGCTCTGTGTATTTTTCTCAAATTAACCTACAACAGTTCTTAAATATTTTTCTATCTATCATGCTTTCCTGTGCTCACAAGATTGCCAGCATTCGTAGTACGCATTTTTATAATTTCCTGTGCTTACAACATTGGCATTATTCCAAAATCCTGCACATTCTCCTACCTTGCGATTTGCTGGAGATAACTTTTTTTAAATACAATTGGTCACTTTTGTTCGTAGCACACATTCTTATAGAATGGTATAGAATTACATTGTAGCTCTTGTGTCCACTCAAGTATTAGCGTGCGCTGTATTGTAGTACGTAGGCTGCGTATTTGACACAAACTCATTTTATTAAAATAGAAAATATAAAAACCCATCCTAATTTTTCAGTGCACACAACAAAGTTTTAGGGTCATATGGCGTACCGCCTGGCGGCACTCCGCGTACCACAGTTTGAGAACCACTGTTCTACACTACTCTCCACTCCACTACACCGGCTTACATGAGTGTCCAGGCCAGAGGCACCTTCTCTGTCAGAGTTAGTCTCGTCTTGTGGCTGCAGAGAATGTTCTTTCTTGTTATATCTGAAATGTGTTATACATTTGAGAAAGTCGATGATCTCACAGTATCTACAGAGAAGGGACTATGTTCTGAAGAACAATCATAAATAATCACTTTTAAGTTGACAACTTTTATTCTTTAACATATGCTTGTGTTTGCCTACAGATATTACTCTCTGTCCCCACTTCCTCCAAATTTGGAACACTGTGCAAACAGCTAGGCGAAGACCAATCCCCTGCCCTGAAGACTAGGGTGACGCCCCTAACGACGACCCTGATGAGTCGATCCCACAAGAAGGAGGAGTTGAGTTTGAAAATATGGATTTACCGGACTGGGAACCCCCAGAACGTCGTGGTAAGTTTGGGACGGCCCAATTAGAGGATGGAAACTTGAGATATGCGTGGTGACATGTCAGGAAAATTGATGGGAAGTGGTGTACAGATCCTAGCACAGTGAGGTACCCATATTTCATGACAAAGAATAATCTCCTCTATCAGGTGCAGCAGAAGGGACAGGAGGAAGTGGAACAACTCCTTATTCCCCAGGCCTACCAGATGAAGCTCCTCAACTTGGCTCATAGCCACCCCCTGGGAGGACACCTGGGGGTAAAGAAGACGTCTGAGAGACTCCTCTCTAGGTTCTTTTGGCCAGGGATCTATAAGGCCATCGAGAAGTATTGTCGAGAATGCCCCAAGTGTCAGAAAAGTGCCCCACAACCCTACTATAAAAACCCTTTGATTCCCCTCCCAATTATTGAAACCCCCTTTGAACGGATTGGGATGGATTTGGTGGGACCCCTGATCAGAACCACCAAAGCTCACCAGTATATTTTAGTAATAGTGGACTATGCAACAAGGTACCCCAAAGCCATTACGTTGAGAGCGGCCACTGCCAAAAACATAGCTAGGGAGCTGGTACAACTGTTCGCTAGGGTTGGAATTCCTAAAGAGATCTTAACTGATCAAGGAACTCCTTTCATGTCCAAAGTCTTATGTAAGATCCTCGGTATACAGCAGATCCGAACCTCAGTCTAACACCCTCAAACCGACGGTCTAGTAGAACGTTTTTATAAGACCCTGAAAAGCATGTTGAGGAGGACTATGCAAAAGGATGGAAAAATTGGGATCAACTTCTCATGTTTGCGGTTCGGGAAGTACTGCAGGCCTCGATCGAATTTTCCCCCATTTGAATTATTATATTCTCGGAAACCACGGGGCCTCTTGGACGTGGTCAAAGAATCGTGGGAGCATCAACCTGCCCCTTTACAAACTATCATTGAGCATGTGGAACAGATGAGAGAAAGAATAAATGTTATTGTTCCCATAGTGAAAGAAAAGCTGGAGGTTGCGAGGGAATTTCAGACTGGGGACAGAGTACTGGTCTTAGTCCCAACCCCAGTGTGTAAATTCTTGGCACCCTGGCAGGGGCCTTATGAAGTGGTGGAAAAGGTGGGGCCGGTCAATTATAAGGTCAAGCAACATGACAGGAGACGGTAGCATCAAATCTACCACGTCAATTTGCTGAAGAAATGGGATGGTTCCAAAGTTCTACTCACTCACTTTTCCCCGGACCCTCTGGAAGAATAAACGGGTGCGGTAGCCGTGGGAGACCTGGCTCAGAAACAGGAATTACAAGAATTCCTAACCCAAAACAAAGATTTTTTTTTACCCTAACCCTAACCCTAATCCTAACCCATCTTATACAACATAAGATTATCACGGAACCCGGGAAGAAGGTAAGACTAGCCACCCGTCCCTCAAATATACGGTTAACATATCTTCCACCACTCTTCCGTTTCTAGACATCCACTTGTCTATCAACCACCTCCAACTGTCCACTTCAGTTTATTACAAACCCACGGATTCACACAGCTACCTCCTGTACAGCTCATTTCACCCCAACCACACTAAAAACTCTCTTCCTTTCATTACGACGATTATGCAGCAACGTCATTGACTTCGAGAACCAAGCCCTCGAAATGTACTCATTTTTCATCAACAGAGGATACCCCAGCAGTGTGATTGACAGGGCCCTTGCCCGAGCCAAAAACACCCAACGGACCATCAACCTGATCAGGAACTCCTGCCGTAACAACCGCATTCCTTTGGTCCTTCCTTATCAACCTAACACACTTCCTATCCCCAGGACCATTAACCACAACTTTTCCATCCTACAGGATGATCCCTCCATTGGGGCCCTCTTTTCTGATCGACCTATCATCTCATATCGCCGACCACCTAATCTGCGTAACCTCCTTGTTCACAACTCCCTTGACCGCCGTCAACAACCATCCACACCAGGCACTTTCCCTTGCAACAGAGCTCGCTGTATCACCTGCAAGTACACAGCCACCACCACACTCATTCAAGGCCCCTCAGGACAATTCTGGATCACCCAGACAGCATCTTGTACCTCCAGCAACCTTATTTACTGTATTTCTTGCAGTAAATGCCTAGCCATCTACATTGGAGAAACAGGAAGGAGACTCGGAGACCGCTTCAGAGAACACGTCAGGGCTGTGAAGATTAAAGATCTCTCCAAGCCCATTGTTTCTCATTTCACCTCTGACGGCCACGACCACTCTAATCTCTCCGTCTGTGTTCTCAAAGACGGTTTTCCGAACTCATACATCAGAAAGACCACCGAAACTAAAATTATTCTGCAGCTAGGATCACACATTCTCCCTTCCCTTAACAACAGACTACTGTTCTTTTAAATTTTCTCCATTCATTGGAAGTTTCATTTCACACCTCTCTGCACCCATTCTGACTTCACACCTCTTGATTGGCCTCTCTTTCTGTCCCCTGCTCCCGCCTCTCACTCCTCCTCCCTCCCAACCTTTGTTCTCCCGCTACTTTACCTTTGCCTACTGCCCTGTCTCTCTCATACCTGAAGAAGGCTCCACGGGCGAAACGTTGTGTTCTCTTTCTTCTTTTTTTCAACATGGAATAAACCTATAACTTGTCTATTTGAGATATTATTTGTTGGGAAGACAATTTATATTATACATAGATCATGCACCATTAACATTTATAACATAAATATGGATAAAAATGATAGAATTACACGATGGGGTCTTAGTCTGCAAAGGTTTCAATTCCAAACAGTATATAGACCTGGAAGGAAACAAGGAAATGTAAACGCCCTTTCCAGAATGCACTGTTTATTTTTTTCTAGATTGCCAGAGGTCGGGGCTGATCTCAGGGGGAGGGTATGTAAGAGGACCCGGGGAAGGGTCATTTATAACCGGTATTTCCGGAACGAAACACTGAAAATACTCGATATAGACCTGGGCAAGCTGGCCACCCAGGATAACCAGCTGACCCGCTATTGGGAAAACCCTATGCAGCGAAACAGGGAGACACAGCTGAATGACATTAGGAAACAGGATATAAATGCCCCAAAAGCGGTGAGCTGGTGCAGAAGCTGATAAGGTGAAAGTGTTTCAGAGGAAGGAGAGATTTAGGAGTATACTGAGAGGAATTAAAGAATAACGGACTATTGGATACGGTTTAGACAAAGATTACGGATTACGGCTTGGATACGGCGCAGAGTAGTGTGGGCATATGGATTTAGGACTTTGGATCGTTTAAGGATACTGACAACGGATTGAGGATCGGATTTGGAGAGACATACCAACGAAGAACCAGAAGACCAGTGTGGTGTGAGTTAGATTTTTTTTTACACCTGTTTTCCCCCGGCGACACCACAGGAGCCATAGTTACATTTGACAGCGTTTAGGTAGGTTTAGTAAAATTTAGGAGTACATTGGAGCCTTGTGGAAAATTTGGAGATATGTTGAAACTTGCACAAACATTCAAATATTCCAAAATGTTCTTAAAAGCACACCTATGCTTCCAAATAATCACAAATGCATTCAAACACTCAAAAAGTTCAATAGCAACTTAATCAACACCCAAATTTGACTAAACGTACTCAAACGCTCCCATGCATTCCTAGATATAACATTTAAAAAGATATTTCAAAATATATTCCCAAATAAATTTTTAATATAGAGTGAAAATATGCTCACAAATGATCTTAAACATTTCCAACAGTTCAAAGTGAATCAAAATGACCTAATCTTGTCACAAATTTTCCTAAATGTACACTAACACTCCCAATGTACAGTAGCTAGTGCCCACCAAAATGTCCCAGAAATTGACATTTTCACAAAAATGTCCTCATTGTACAGAAACACTACAAAAAGTAGCTAGTGCTCCCAAAAGTTCCCAAAATGTTTCCAATGTTAACTACAAAAGCTCACATGCTCACAAATGTTCAAAATCTTCTGTAATGAGATGCTTGACTCCCGCATGCATCTAAATATATTCAAACTTTCTCAAAAGTACTCTCAAAAGCTCTTAGATATGATCACAATTGCCAAAAGAGCCTGATCCCAAATGCTCCCAAATTTTCTTAAATGCTCACAAACGATTTTAAATTTTCCAGAATGTTCAAGTCTCCTGTAAAATGTTAAATCAACTCACATTTGTTATGTTATAGACATGCTTATCATCTTAACAACAATATTTCTGTGAAATACAGTACATGTACTTGCAATAATTTTCTGCATTTAATTCATTGTTATAAATGAATCCAGATCATCCAGGTGGATGCTGCACATTGGTGGTGGAGGAGGGAAGTCCCCATTACCTGTAAAGTGCTTTTGAGTGGAGTGTCCAGAAAAGTGCTACAGTATATAAGTGTAAGCAATTATTATTATTATTATTATTATTATTATTATTATTATTATTATTATTATTATTATTATTATTATTATTATTATTATAAACAGAAAAGTGTTAGTGTTTCCAAATGTTGTTTTTGTTTACTAATATAATGTGCCAGACTTGGATTTTTTGGATCAGTCATGATAAAGTCGTATTGGAGCCCCATCTAGTGATAAATTTGTGAAATTTAATAGGCCACTTAGGCATCAGAAGGCCGCATTCAAAATGTTTTATGTGGGATTAAATACATTATATTAATACATTTCAAGTGGGTTAGTTGATGAGGTTTTTTTTAGTTTTTTTTAAGCATGTCTGATTATCCCATGGGTTCCTAGGATAGAGGCTTAAAACTCCAAAACTGAGTAACTCTTAGACCTTTCCCACCAGAGACCCCTTGCGGAAGAGGCTGCGTAATTAATATTTGGTCCTTCCCTGCAATAGCCTCTAGGTGTCACACTACTCACTGTAATATTTGACAGCAGATTTCGGTCCTCTGCTTGAAATATAATTTGTATTACACTGGTATGGTTTCATTATTACATATAATATTTCTAAATATAGTATGAATCTTCAGTGCAACTGAAAACAGTCAAGCGAAAGGAAGGCATTCAATTTCAGCTCTTTGCAATATATTGTTATGGAACAATTAATAGGTTTATTCCATGCTGAAAAGAGAAGAAAGAAAACGTTTCAGCTGCAAAGTCTTCTTTGGGTGGAGAAGAAGAAGAATGCTCCACAGCCAAAACATTGTTTTTTTTCTTTTACTTTCTATTTCTATTACTTGTTCTTTTGAAGCCTACACATGCTGACGCACCTACCCACCTGAATATATTGTAATCTCAATTTCACTCTATGCTTTGTAAGGGTAGGGTAAATTGCGTTAATATTCTTTATGCCCTAATACTGACATTTTAGGAGACTAACTTAGGAGTTGTTGCTGTTGACATAAAATAAAGTTTGATAGCCCGGCTCGCATAATTATATTAGTTTGAATTGTTAACATGAAAAAAATCAAGTAATATTTTAAAGGGTAGTAAATAGTATAGGAATAGTAAATAGTAAACTCCCTTGTGATCGGGTGTACTTATTTCTTACTGAATTGAATATTTATTTCTACAATTCCTTTTCTACAAATGTTTCAATGCAGTAATTTGTAAGTTATGATTTCTTAGAATTTTGAAGCAATGGAGATCTTGTTTATCATTAATATTTCTAAGGGTCAGTTTTCCCAATACCTAGGCTTATGTATGAAAGATGATACCCAGGTGACTTTTGGTTCAGACCTCTCAGCTTCATAGCAATGATAGAGTGCCCTGTCATTTCCAGAACAAATTACACAATAATCCAATTTCTCCCAAGTAGAGTAAGGATAGGAGATCATGAGGATAGATGTCATCTCAGCAGGCTTGAGAAACAATAAAAACTAGATGGTTTCAAGACGTGAAAAATTCACGTCTTGTGTGGACACACTTTTTTACTTGCAACAAGGATTCTAATGCTGAAACAAAAATATTAAGTTGGAATTTTTTTGTTAATATGCAATGATATTACAATTTCTAATTTTTAATCACACCAAAAAAATACTGTAGACAGGGTGTAAGTAATGTGCCTTGGAAATTCCCAAGATCAGAAAACAAAAAATATAACAACACTAGGGATGTTACTCCAGCGTCCTGGCCAAACTTCTCATTGGCCTTTACCTATCATGGCCTGCTAATAATCCCCATCTATGAATTGGCTTCATCACTCTTCTGTCCTCCCCACTAATAGGTGATAATTTTCCTATTACTTAATTTCTTACATGATGCATTTCCTGAAAATTTTTTTTGACTGCAGCCATTTCTGTGTAATTCTTTGAAACAATTAACAGTTGCAAAATGCACAATACATTGACTAACTTGCCTGCAATTATCCAGACACCAAACACAAAAATGTAAAAGATATAAAGTAAGAAAAATGAATCCATAGAAATAATGATAATGTTAATATATACTTGTTTATAAAAGCAGAATATACAGTTTAAGAGGTCAACAAGATGCAGTATTGCGACGAGGTGTACTTTACAAGCATTATGGTGTGACACAAAAGATTTTAAAAATTCAAGATCTGGGAATTGCAGGCAGTTTGAAGAGCACTTTGAATCAGCAGAATAGTAGTGGTAGTCGGATTTCACAGAAAAGCAATAAATGAATATTGCTAAAGTTATTGGGGAATGTTAAAAATTAGACAGTAGCAAAAGAAGAAGATTAACAAAAAGTAAATAAGACGGGTAAATAGGTAATACAGGTAACATATACAGTAGGTAAATAAAACTGAAACTTGTGAGAGGAATGGCAGTCAAATGAACCAGTGTTCCCCTTCAACCAGAAATGGAGGTTAATTTTAACAGTATATACCCTGACAGTGGACAGATACCCTGACAGTAAATGACAGTTGTGAATGTGGAATTAACAGCTGGACCAATCAGATTAGTTCATTTTCCTTCCAGTGGCATTTCAGTCACACAGGACACTAGTCAGGTAATTTAGTTTCACCAAGGAGTACCTAATGATTATTTTGTTGGAGTCCAGGATGACGTGACAAAAAACAGGAATCAAATCCTGGATCAGGGGATAGCAAGTGGTTTTGAAGGGCTCTCAATTAAACAGCATAGTACTGGGTAGTTGTCAGTAGAATCAGAGTCACAGTAAAAGTCTACAATAATGTTATTATTGTGAGAAGCACAATAATAAAAAGGCTACAGATGTTGTGGTAGTAAAATAAACATATTAAGTAAATTAATAAACAAGAAAACTGAAAACTGGTGAGAGGAACTGCAGCCAGATGCATCCATGTTCCCCCTAAACTGGAAATTGACTTGAATAAAAAATTAACTTTAATAATATTTTCCCATTCAGAGTCAGATCCTAAGCACTCTACTACAGTATATGAACTTTTTTTAATGGGCTTCATGAAGCCAAGTCTATAGTACAAAATATTTCCTAAACCACTCCCAACTCAAGGTGACAGTCCCTT
Source organism: Lepisosteus oculatus (assembly GCF_040954835.1). Classification (NCBI taxonomy): domain Eukaryota; kingdom Metazoa; phylum Chordata; class Actinopteri; order Semionotiformes; family Lepisosteidae; genus Lepisosteus; species Lepisosteus oculatus. The sequence goes on along the minus strand of NC_090698.1, from coordinate 34,962,680 downwards.
TCCAGCAGTTCCTCTGGGACTTTGGCTGCATTGCGTGCAATAGCTTCTCAAGGCCACTAAGTGTCACACTCATGTTCTTGAAATAGCAAGAGTGTGAATGAGATTTTCCATGGATTAATCTGTGATACTTGATTATTTTAAATCCTTCTGTACACAGCATAAGTCATACTGCAGAATAGATGTAACTAGTTTCTAATAATCTTACAGAATTTGTGAGTGCAGATTCAGAATAAATACATTCAGAACTGATTTAATATCCCTGTAATCTATAGTTTTAGTTTCATGTACATAAAATTATACAACCTCACTACAAGTACGCAGGGGATCCAAGCAGACTTTTAGTTCTGTATGTACCACTTACACTACAAGAGCCAGAAGGTATGAAACCTACTCTGATTTGCCTACTTTTTCACATTTCTTTTCACACCTTATCTTCTCAGTAATTGTTTAATTCATACAGTACATACTATACAGTGCAGAGAAAATGTTTGAGAAACCCTTAGGATTTTCACATATTTTGCACATACAGTATGAAACCAAAAATGTTATCTAAATCCTTTAATAGTTAACCTAATGAAATAAAAAGACAAAATATTATATTCCTTCAACATGTTTATTCTCAAATGATGCAACATTCAATATCCATGTATGATAAAGTATGTGAAACTATATATTCAGTAACTGATTGCAGCAATGACTGCAACAATACGTTTCCCATAACTCCTTCAACTCTGATGTTTGAAGGCTGCCTTTCATGGACAGCTTGTTTGAAGTTGTTTAGGATCTTCATTTTTGCTGCAACACTCACTCAATTCTGTTCAACATCAGTTCCTTAATGATATTCTTCTCTAGAATCTTCTAATACAATATAGAATCCATGATTGTAACAATGCTGTCATGACGTCCAGGTCCTGCTGTTTAACAGTTGGGATGTGGCTCTTCTGTTTGGTTTTCATCAAACATACATTTTCTAATTGTGGCCAAGGTGTTCTACCTTTGACTCATCTGCTGATTACATTTGTGTGCTCTTTGGTAAACTTCAGATGTTCAGCAGTGTTCTTTTTGGAGATCAGTGCTTTTGTCCTTGCTATCCTTCCATGAACACCTTTTCTGTTCATTTCCAGATAGTGAATCATGAACAGTCACATTAGCTAAGGTTAGAGTGGCCTGCAGTTCATTGGATATTAGTCTGGGGCTCATTACAGTAACTTTCCAGTTTGTTCTTGGGAAGTTTTTGGTAAGATAACCTTCTGAAGGTAGATTGACAGGTGGAGCCCCAAATCCTTAGCTGTCAATCCGCCATATCTGGACTGATGAATATCAATTACTTATCCAGTCTGTCCAGTTTTGGGAGTATCAAGATTTTCTCAGGTTCTGGAAACGTCTCTCCTTAAATGGAGAGTATTCTCATCTTAATAGAGATGTTCCATGTTACTACTTGTAATGTATGCTTGATATTGAGCCTCTGCATTCCCTCCTCTGACATCATTGGATGCTGGAGTATGGTGTCATTATTTATATGGAAATTTCTACTGCTCAGATCCACAGTTCTAAAGTGGGGAATAGTGGATGCTTTCACTGTTATTGCTATTGCTGCCATGGTCAAAGTCTTTTTCAATGGTGCTTCTAACACAGGCTATAGAGGCTTTAATTTGGTAACTCTTTTTTATTTGTTCTGTATTTGATCATTGTATCAATGTCTATTTATGTTCATTCATATTGTTTCCATTTGCACTTTGGTTTGATGCCGAGGCTCCTGTTTTAAGATGACAACAAGAAAAAGTATTGCCTTACACCATAAAAATCTAGTCTCAATCTAACCAGGACCCTGGTCCTAAAATGTTTCTTTCCTACAGATTTTATAGGTGTCTCTCAATTGGAATAAGACCCAGAAAACACTCTTTACTTGAATTCTTATCCATTTAATTTTATCAATTAATTTACTAAATTATGGAATACAAACATAAATAAACATTTAACCTGAATAGTGTTTCCTTCTTCTGCCTTACACACAACAAAATTTGGCACTTGCACATTTTCTGTAAATTTCAAACAAAGTAGTATTCTCATTTTATTCATTCTCATTTTTGCTTTTTCTCAGTGGTCTTAACTAAGAATTCACACACTGGCATACGTCACGAAAGATACCTATCATCCAGGATCTTCAGTCACTAACCAGCAGCCATATCACCCTGTAGCTCACCACTAGCAACCCACTGAATCAAAGCAGGAGTCAGACTGGTCAGTACCTGAATGGGAGACCTCCTGGGAAAGATAAGGTTCTGGATGGAAGTGGTGTTAGTAGGGCTAGTAGGGTACTCACCCTGCCATCTGTGTGGGTCTTAATGCCCCAGTATAGTGTACACTATACTGTAAAAAGGCACCATCTTTCAGATGAGACATACTGTAAAACCAAGGTCCTGACTCTCCATGGTCATTAAAAATCTCTGGGTGTCTCTTGAATAGAGTAGGGGTTTTACCCCGGGGTCCTGGCCACATTTCCCATTGGTCTTTACCAATCATGGCCTCATAATAATCCCCATCTCTGGATTGGCTTCAAAACTCTGCTCTCCTCCCCACTCATAGCTGATTTGTGGTGAGCGTATTGGCGCACTATGGCTGCCATCACATCAGCCAGGTGGGTGCTACACATTGGTGCTGATGGAGGGACGTCCCCATTACTTGTAAAGCGTGTTAAGTGGAGTGTCCGGAAAAGTGCTATATATATACTGTATAAGTAATAATAAACATAAGAATAATACATTTTTAATTAACCAGGCAATTTTTATATAAATCTTCATGCTGATATAAGGTTACCTGGGGCACAGAGCTTTGTTTAAAAGGCATTTGTTTAAAAGAACCATGCATAATGTGATGGATGCAAAAGATAGAACTATTAGACTGTTTACTCATGTATCTCTATATTGAGATTCTCTATGTGAAAACAGAGTACACAGGAATTTGTACCAGGACCACTGTTGTTCCTAATGTTTATCTATAAACTAAATTATTGAATACTTAGTGAACTAATTAAGTTATCAGTTGATACCAAATTAAATTGATAAAAGTCAAGATTATCATGACTGATAATCTTTAACATAGATATGTGGCAGGATTTTCATTCAGGTAGTAAAACCAGGTTGTAGAAAAAAATGGACCAGGGCTACTCACAAAAAGATTAGGTTGATTATGTTAACACATTATTTACAGTCAAAGGGTAAAAGTTAATCAAAGGGTTGTGAGAGTATAGAAAAAGCCCAGGCTTTGAAAGATGGGGAGGATTAGCAGATGGGTTTCCACAAGCAGGTGGGTTTTCCATAGTATAATACAGACTTGGATTTACCTTCAAGAATGTAAATTGTTTTAGTTAGCTTGATCTTTTGTTTAATAAGATAAGATAATTTTATTAGCCACATACAGTTTCTTGCATTAGGAATTCATCTTTTTGCATACCCCAGCTTGGTCTCCAAGAGACACAGACAGGGAAATAAGCTTGGGTTCAGAGCACAGGGTCAGTCATTGTACAGCACCCCTGGAGCAGTTGGGGTTAAGGGCCTCACTCAGGGGCCCAATGGAGTAGAATTCCTATGCCAGCCATGGGATTTGAACTAGCAACCTTCCCACCCCAGGCACAGATCCTTAGGCTCAGTGCCACCATTTCTTCTAGAGACTATATGAAGTGAATTTGTATTTTTCATCTTATTTCTAGGTAATCTACTGTTAGGAGTTTTCTAGCCAGTATGTACTTGATCATATAATAGTAATAATAATAATAATAATAATAATAATAATAATAATAATAATAATAAAATTTATTAATTTAGACTTTATTTATAGAGCACCTTTTATACAAATAGCAGCTCAAAGTACTTTACAAACTAAGTGTCAAAATACAATCTTGAAATTAAGATATATACATTCAGTTGTAAAGAAAAACAGTAATATAATAAAGCAACATTATGTCAATTTATGCTTGAAGAAGAAAAAATAAAAAATTAAGAACATTGTAATAAAATAAACAGTAAAGGATAAATAAACAAAATATAAAGATAAATAAAAAAACAAAACTAATTTAACTAAAAGCTAAATTAAAAACATATGTTTTCAAATGTTTTTTTTAAATGAACTTGACTGCCTAATAAGATGTGGTAGTGAGTTCCATAATTTAGAAGCATAAAATCAAAAAGTGTCCTTTCCACTATTTCTGTATTTCTAAACTGTATGTTCTAAACAACAGTTGTCTTGGACAAGAAGTAGAAGAAGTAACTTAGAAATTAAGGTTATCTTAACATATTTAATAAATTCCCATTCATAAATTCACCAAACAATGTTACAATTTCAATTTAAATTGAAAACTGTTATTTTTATGACTTATGGTTAAATCTTAGACATTAATTTTAAATGTTTAAATTACCATGGAATTATGCACAAAAAATATAAGCCGTCAGTCAGTAGATTTTTGCATTACATGTTGGCAAAGCTAAGAGAAGAAGGTAATGGAACACGACTTGCAAGCCTATAGAATTTGCTTATGCACTTCTGAATGAGTCATTCACTAAACTAGTTGAACTGCTAGAACATTTAATGGAATTAGACATTCAAAAATAGGTTTGGCAGACAATCCTTAACCATGCAACAATCCTACATTTTAAACACAAAAAACTTACTATGTACAATTCTTTGTTTAGGACAATGTATGCATGTGTATAAAAATTAATCGAGTTAATTAGTGGATCTTTCAGTGCCTAGGCTGTAGGTAATGTCAACCTAATTAATAATTCACCCAGTTTTTCTGCCACTTATATGGAAAAATATATGTAGAATATATTATATAGAAATAATGTGTATTGTAATAAATATAAATGCAAATAAAAATTAGTTTTCCATGAAATGTAGTGCTTTCTTCATGAATAATTTCTTTATTAAATAATTAATTATTTAAATATGGTTTATATACAAATGAAGATAAATCTGGTATCTGAAACTGTTATCCACCAATTTATTAAATTGAAAAAATTCTGTTTATAAGACACAGTTATCAGTGAATGATACTTGTCAGATAACTGTGGCTTATGGAATGTTGAACTACTCTGGGGCTGTAACATAAAAATATATTATACATGTAATATGCAGTATGTTTACTTCTGTCCTAGAACTGTTTAAAATAATATATATATATATGTTGTGATGGCCTTGTGTTTTGTACAAAAAACTATTTTTATTTTTTAACTTTAAATGGGTGGTATATTTTAATAAATTTAACTTTATTGTATTAACATTTTTAAAACACATGCTTACAAAGGCAAGGTGATTGCTTTCAGACTATATTTTTTAAAACACTATTCCATCTAAGGAGACTTCCATCATGGTTACTCCTTTTCTGTAAAGTCCCATAACTCCAGTGTTTAGCTTGGTTGGAAAGAGACAACAGCTGCTGGTGTGCATCATACTACAGTATGTTGTTAAAGTAAATGGTACAATGAGTCAGCCATTTTGGGTCAAAGATCTGTTGCCTCGCATCTTTCCTAGAACTGTGTTTTTTTTAAATACCTTACTTTCACACAGTTTAGCAAAAGTAAAATATAAAACAATGAAAAATGTTTTTCTCAGTCCTCTAATGAGTTGAGAAGTCTTGCAAGATAAGTTCACTTTATTCATCTTTTTGCATACCCCAGCTTCCTCTCCATGAGACACACAGACAGGGAGAGAAGCTTGGGGTCAGAGCGCAGGGTCAGCTATTGTACAGCACCCCTGGAGCAATTGGTGTTAAGGACCTTACTCAGGAGCCCAATGGAGTAGGATTCCTCTGCCAGCCACGGGATTTGAACAGGCAACCTTCCAGCCACAGAGCCACCGCTCCACCCCCCTATTTTGTTTTAAGATGGTACGCAATTGACTCATTTTGTAGAAAAGTTATTGAAATAACAACAGTGCATATCTGTACTACACCTTTTGAAATGCATTTGGGCTCATCCAATGGTTCACCCAAACCCTAAATGACTAAACAACGTCCTGGAATAAAACTGACCTTGACGAAGGTTATACTTCATCAGAAGAGCATTTTGTATTTATGAAATATATACCACATTTATATCTTAGAAACTACATTGTGATCATAGGGTAATGACTGCAGAATATGAAAATGATTGGACCTATTTAAGATAAGATTTATTGTCCTCTGAGGGAATTTTTTTATGGACACCCAGCACTGCTGTACATTTAAATAGAATGCAAACAAGAAAAAGAAGAAAGGAAAAACATTGCACATTATTCTGTTACAAAAAATAAGAAAAACATTGCACAATCACTCTATTGCACATGTACAGTATAACGCATAACAATATGTAGTGGCGAGGCTTATTAATAAGACAGAATTAAGTGTTGCTGTGCTTTCCCAAATGAGGCCTCAACTCTCTCTTCATCTCTGTGGTGCAGCCACAGAGAAGCTATTCATGCTGGCTGATTTAATTTTTTTTTTGATAAGGAACAGCTCCCAAAGGGGGATGCACTTAGCTAAGCCTGGCTATCATGATCAGTGGTCATCCATTGGCACCTATCTGTCTAAGGAGTGCCAGATGGACATCTGGACTGCATTCCTAAGTGTCAGGAGTAAGTGATTCATATCTCACCTTGATCAACCAATCAGGGACTGGTAGGGCCGAGTAACCCACGTGGGACTCTGATGCCCATGGAACTTTCAGCCAATCAACGAACTGAAGTTCCTCCAGGTAAAAACAGGCAACACAGAGAGCCTGTAGTAGACTTTTTCGGACAATTCTAAAGGGAATTCAAAGGAGAATTCCAGGGCAGGATGGCCCAGGAGCAGAAGGCTCCCAAGGGCAGGACATTCTCGCAGCGCGCCTCCTGACCATCCTGAGACTCAGCCCGGACAACCACGGAATGGCCAGTGTGTCCGGGTGCCAGAACTTTCCTTTGTTCTAAGAGTCTAGAGCGGAGGTTGCCAGAGAGTAACCAGAGGATCCACCCGAGGTTAGCATCAGCAGCAAGCCTCGTGAACAGGTCAGAACTGTGGACAGCCGATTCACTATTCACTAGGAACGAACCGGTCCTCTTCCTGACTTGCTGGGACCCACAGTCATCTTTTCTCCTGTGCACAAACGTTGCTAGTTAAAGCGAACACTAACTAGCCGGTCAGTGAGCACCGTCGCAAGCCGCACAGCACAGCCTGGCACCGAGCCAGAGAGCCAGAGAGCGCGGATTGGACAGCAACAGCCTGCAACTACTTCTTTGAGTCTGCAGGAGATCTGAATCCCCAGAGATTGGATGAGTATTCAACTTCAATGCATTACAGCTCGAGAATTCAATTATCCCAACCAGTTGATATCAATTTAATTCCTAAGAGTTATGTACTTGTTTTGAGTATCTAATGTAGAAGTTGTAACCAAGTTCAATTACGAAACGGTCTAAATGAATGATATACTGAACATATGTCCTCTTGATATATGTAACTCTTTGTAACTGACTGGATATATACCTTTTGTATTCTGATAAAATCTCGATAATCTGTTAGGTTTACATGCATATTCTATGTATTAATAAATGTATCCTCGTGTATTAGTACCTGTGTGTGTGCGTTGTTTGAGTTATATCGCAAGGTTGGATTCTAAAGCCATTAAAAGAATCATTTTGTGATTTACTGCTACAATTAATAATTGTCCCAGTAAATGCCCAAACCCTACAGAACTGGTGCCTTCAGAGAGCACACTTTGTAACATGTATAACACATCACAAAACATATTGCACTCAAGTGGGTTGTAAGAGTCAAACTTGTGTTTATCCTTGACATTTGTGTTGACAGCTTTAATGGATAGTGGAACAAAGGAATGTTTGTATCAGTTAATTTAAGTAAATTTTAAATTAACTTTAAGATATTTTATCTGTTAATTTAGGTTATTTTAAGTAAGTTCTGAAAATAAACAAGTGGAATAAAGGAGGTGACTTCCACCTTTAGTTGAAAACACTAATTTGGATATTCTGGATGAAACATCTGACAGGTTCTGAATGAATCATTATGGAATGTTTACATTTAAACTGGTACAAGAGGATACTGTATTTAATTTCTGTTCACATTTTAATTGCATTACAAGGAATGATGTATGGAGAAATTATGCATTGCAGTGCTACAATGACAACAACAGAACAGTACTGTGTAAAACATTAGTACAATGTTTTGGAAAACAAATTGCTTGAGTTTCAAACCACATGAAAATTTGCAATTTTGAAAGATAATTTGATGTCTGCTTTTATAGAAAATAGGAAAACAGAATAAACTGTGTTAACAATGCTAACATAATCTGAGAACAGCAGTTAAATGGAGATTGTCAGAAGGAGTGATTATTTCATGTTTTACACAGGTGAACCTTTGGACTGAAGCCATAAAAGATATCCTTTTAAGGACTTCCTGTGCAGTACACATAGTAACTGGTTTTAAAAAAATGGCAGGTGAATATTAACTCAACAGCAACACAAAAACCATGACTGCTGGGAAAAGTATCAGAAGCTCAATTGGAAAAAAATGTATACTGCCTTTGACACTGCTGTTTATGAAATTAATGTTCAGAAAGATTTAGGAAAATAATAGACAAAACGATTTATACAATTTTTCAAAATAAAAATGCACATTCAAATTAATGCATTTACTATTCTCATCTTGCCAATGAATTAGTCAGCATAATATAATTGAAATTATGAATAAAGTGGTGAAATGAATTAAGTACAATGACACATTTTACATGATAACTAGGAAGTAAATGGGGAATTCAGAGGCCAATTCACCTAAGAAAACAGATAATTTGGACATTTCTGAGTTAGATATAGCATGTAAGCAGTGGTCTCTGTTACAACTGTTTAGATAGTAGTGAAAATCGCAGGTGTTTAAAACAACTTGTGTTTTCATTTGTTGCTAGATCATAATAAATGGTGAAACGCCAGTGGTTTTGTGAAAAAAGAGACCTTTTGCTTAGGAATTACTTATGGTTCAGTGTTCCCTATTATAGGGAATCTGATGAAAGCATACTTCATAACAAAGTAATCTTAAATTACTGTGCATTTGTTATTTCAGCATATTCAGCCTAGAGTACATACATCAGCAATTTCTTTCCCTGGTGCTTGCTTTCCTACTTGAATTAGGACCTGCTTGTGCTTCATACAGTACAAATGAGATATTTATTCATTAGGAGCACATACAGTTCCTGATTGTGTTTAATAGACAATGGACATTTTGAACCAGTCTTATAATCTCACTCTGACAGTAACTGTTGTAATCAAACTCAAATCTGAATATACTGTATATATATTCTAATTTCCATATGACTTCACCAATAATATGTTTTTACAAATTGAAAAATCACCCTTAGGTGCATGAAAGACACTGCACTATAGTCTTTGAAATGCCAGCCAGTTTCCAAAAAAGGCCTAATGTAGAACAAAAAAAGTTAAACATGGAAAATGCACATAAAACAAGTAATCTCCAAGTACATTAATCTTGACTACATCAATAATCAATAACCTTTCATCTTTTAAAATCTTAATTTTAATCTTTAAAAAGAACAAAATTGACTATCACAACAATTATAAATGGTGCTTACGATAGTTTTGGTAGTGAGCCTATTTCAAACCTTGCACATAATAACAATTATATAATTTTCACAGAGTAACAAAAATGAGTGTAGAGCAGTGGTTTGGGGACTATATTGACTACGAGTTTAAATATGTAATATGTTGACATAATCATGCTGGGGTTTTTGTAAAAACATGTTTTTTATCTTTCTACCTCTTAGCAAGGTCTCCAAGCCTCCCTGGTAAAACAGTAGGGCAGGTGACAATCAACAAAGATAGAATGACACATTGTTTGCCCAGGCACAAATCAACTAACATGCACACAGTTGTAGTGGTAATGCTTGGTAATACAGGAATTAAGTTTGCTGTCCCCTTGCCAGTCTCTCTCTTACTCATCTCTGTGGTGATGGGCACAGAGAGGTCATTTTATATGTTTCAGATTTAAGGAGTTTTTCTGTCTGATTGAGTTTCCTGATAAGGGAACTACAGCCACCCTAATAAATGGTCATCTCTGGTCATTCCGAGGGAGAATCTCATCCCAAAGTGTTTACAACCCTAAGGTCAGAGAGCATTGTAACTCATCCTCCACCTTGATCAGCCAATCAGGAACTGGTAGAACTGGGTAATCCCATGTGGGTCTCGAATGCCCGCAAAACTTTCAACCAATGAACAACCGTAGTTCCTCTAGATAAAAAAGGCAGCACAGGGTCCAGAGGGTGCCACACCAGGACATTCTCAGACTCAGCTCGGACAATCACATGATGGCCACTGTGTCTGAGTGCTAGGACTTTACGAGAAAGGAGGTCGCCCATGCATAACTAAAGGATCCGCCTGAGGTTAGCCCAGCAGCAAGCCTTATTAACCACTGGTTACCCACCGTGAATGCTCGCCTGATCAACAAGTGAACTACAGTCGATACTGTCGAAAGCTGAATCTTAGTATTCAGGACTAGTGCTACTTCGGAAACGAACTGGTCTTCTTCCCGTCTAAAAAGTATGACTTGCTCGGACCTGCAGTCACTTTTCACGTGCACAAACTCTGCTAGTTCAGCCAGGACTAACTAACCAGATTTTCAGAAAGTCACTGTCAATGCACCACAGCAGGAAATCTTTCCCTCCTTCTCCCACACCTCCAGCCATACCAGGACTGGCTGAGCCAGAGGACACCAATTGGACCCAGCAACAGCCTGTCACTATTCCTTATATAAACATAAAGATCTGTTATGTTTATATGCACATTTTATGTATTAATACATGTATTCTCATCTATTAGTATCCTTATGTGTGCATTGCTGCATTGTTTCACAAGGTCGATTTTCTAATAGCCAATGAAGAATAATTTAGTGACTTACTGCTAAAATTAATAATTGTCCCAGTACATGCACAAAACCACTACACCAGTGGTTCTCAAACTTTTTGGACCAAGTTCCACCCTTGATCAAACCAAAACATCCAAGTACCACCTACAAGTCATCTTCTCATAGGAACCCCAGAAAATCTCAATGACCAACATGAGCGTGCATGCACATACACTCACATACACATATAATAAATATAATAATAATAAACTTTATTTGATACAGCACCTTTAAAGGTGGCTTCTCAAAGCGCTTTACAGAATGACAGGAACAACAACAATTAAAAATAACCAATAAAGAAGCAACATTTCAGTGAGAGGGGTGAGCCTGTTTAGTAGAGCAAAGCAGATATGAATGTATTGGCTGAGCCTTGATAAAATTCACAACAGAGTCTAACAGATTTTAAATCATCAGGCATTTTCTTGATGGATGCTGCAGTGCATCCATTTCATATCTGGAGCAAAAACTCTAATTCGTCCAACTACACCTCTGTGCCTGCCTGTCATCGCTGTAGCACCGTCTGTACAAACTTCGACGCATGTTTTCCAGTTGATGCCATTCTCTTTGATAAATTCATTCAGAAGCTGAAATATGTGCTCTCCCGTAGTTCTTGTTGGTCATCTTAACGCACTCAATCAGCGTACTTTTGACAGCATCTGACATATCGATAATTCTATGAGTGACTGTGTATTTCAGAGGGGGCAGCAGGTCGATCTGTTTAGCAGCCTTTTCTCCACACATAATACGTGTCAGCTCTTTTGCCAACGGTAAACAAAGTTCTTCAAAAATAGTGTAACGCCCTCCCCCGGTGGTGTGGAGGAAGCGCCCCTAGGCGCTCATAGTACTGCTGGGCAGGCTGGGAGTTGTAGCCGGGGAGAGTCTGAGGGTCAGCATGATGACCAGCGGCTGACCCTACCTGTGTAAATAATGTCATAGTAGTTCTAGTGTCTTGTGTAGTCTTTTTTACCAAGACACAGATGTGTGCTGATTTGGCGGGCATTGGAGACCCACGTGGTGTTACAACAACATGCCGGGAGAGGCTGGCCCTGTGGCGGCGCCGACCAGGAGAGCAACTGGGCCTGGTTGCCGCTGATGTCATGTTCCTCGCCCGCCGAGGATACCCAGCTTTTCCCCGGGAGGCACAGCAGGAGATGGCTCTCCAGGCCTTTCTCAAGGCCCTCTCACCTGATGGAGCTGGGGCGCCACGTACAGCTGGCCGCATCGTCGTCGCTGGAACAGGCCTTGGCCCTTGCTACACAGGCTGAGGCCTTGTTCGGGGTGGCTTGAAGCGGCAGCAGACACAGTGCGCCCTGCCGGCTGACTGAGTTGGCAACGGAGGAGTCCAGCAAGGGGGAAGAGGAGCCAGCCTGTGCAGCGACCCCCGCAGAACAGCCCAGCACACTGTTTTGCGACCGCTGCGGGAAGAGGGGACACTGAGCCCGGTACTGCCGGGCACCCGAACCTCGATCCTCGATCGGCGTTGGGAAACGGGAACGGGGCGGCTCAGCGCGGGGACGGCCGCCCTTGAACACCTCAACCCCCGCTCCGGAGAGCACTGTGAAGACCGGCACCCCTCACGCCACCGTGGGGTGAGTCGGCTGTAGCCGGGGCCTGTACCTCCACTACCAAATCGAGGACCAACCCTGCCTGGCCCTGCTCCAAACCAGTTCATTGGTAACCCTACTCCAGCCGGGCATCCTCCCCGACACCGACACCTGCGGCTAAGGACCGTGACGGGACAGCTCGCTGCAGTCCGGGGGAAACAGGTGCTTGCCATCCATCTAGGTTCAGCGACGGTGCGCCACCCCTGCTACCTCGCACCCATCCAGGAGGACTGCATCCTGGGGCTGGAACTACTTCAGCGAGTGGGGGCCAGTTTGGACTTGGGCCGGCAGGAGTTGGTGTGGCAGGGTGAGCGACTTCACCTGGTGGAGGGCAGGCCTGGCGAAGGCTGAGGTTGCTGGAGCCAGGGGAAAAAGAGGCAGTGGCGATGGCAGACGGGGAGCGTGAGTACCGGATCTGCCCCCGAGTTGGCCGGGGGGCCAGACAAGGCGGCGGCGGCGGGGGCCGAGCGTTGCGTGGAAGCAAGGTGCACCGCTGAGGACCTCTACCAGCGAATCTGCGAGAGCCTCGATCAGGACCAGTGGCAGCGACTCCAGGCCTGCCACCGAGGAAAAGACCTGGGAGATGGTCGCAAGCCCGTGGTCAGCGCCAGCTTTACTGGTAAAAAACCAAGACGGCTCGTGCAGGCACTCCTCCCCCAGAATGAGAACCTCTTCGCAGCAAGGGATGAGGATTGCACCCGCACGACCCGTGTTCAGCACAATATCGACGCCGGCAGCGCACAGCCCATCGGCATCCGGCCAGGACGCATGGCTCACGCCAAGCGGACCGTCGCTGAGGAAAAGATGTGGGAGATGGCCACAGTGAGGGTAATTGAGCCCTCCTCAAGCCTGTGGTCGGCACCAGCTGTACTGGTTTAAAAAAAAGACGGCTCGTGGAGGTTCTGCGTCAACTACCGCAAGCTGAACGAGGTCACCCGGAAAGATTCCTACCCCCTGCCGAGGATAGATGACGCCTTGGACTACATCAATGGGTCGACCTGGTTCAGCTCCCTGGACCTCCGCTGCGGCTACTAGCAGGTACCACTCGCTCTCGATGCTTGCCCGAAGGCGGCCTTTTCCATCGGCCGGGGCCTCTGGCAGTTTACTGTCATGCCTTTTGGCCTGTGCAATGCTCCAGCGACATTCGAGAGGCTGATGGAGAGGGGGCTAGCATCGGTCCCATGGAACCAGTGTGTGCTGTATCTGGACGATCTGCTGGTTCGTGCCCGGGGTTTCGACCAAGCCTTGACGAACCTCCAGGCAGTGCTGGCCTGCATCCGCCGTGCTGGCCTGAGGCTCAATCCCATCAAGTGCGAGCTCCTGCGGCGGGAGGTGACCTTCCTGGGACATGTTGTTGGACCACGAGGGGTGGCTACAGACCCAGGTAAGGTCGCTGCAGTGAGGGGCTGGCTGACTCGCCGCACTGTCGCAGAGCTGCGCAGCTTTCTGGGGTTGGCCTAGTACTATCGGAGATTCGTCCAGGACTTTGCCAGCATCGCTGCCCTGCTGCACCGCCTCACCAACAAGGGCCGCCGTTTCGACTGGGACTTGGGCTGTGAGACAGCTTTCGGACGGTTATGTGAAGCTCTGGTGGGGGCCCACGTGCTGGCCTACCCTGACCCGCGGTTACCATATGTCCTAGATACCGACGCGAATAACTCGGGGGTGGGTGCGGTGTTGGCACAGGAGGGGCCAGATGGGGAGCGCATAGGCCTACTATAGTCGGGCTTTGACTAGGGCTGAAAGGAACAACTGCATGACCCGTTGCGAGCTGCTGGCAGTGATGGCGGCGGTCCACCACTTCATACCGTACCTGTTTGGTGACCGGGTTCCGTTTTTTTAACAAATTTTAGCTGATGTATGTGTAGCGGCAAGGCTTATTAATAAGACAGGATTAAGCATTGCTGTGCTTTCCTAAATGAGGCCCCATCTCTCTCTTCATCTCTGTGGTGCAGCCATAGAGAAGATATTTATGCAGGCTGATTTAAGGTGTTTTCTTTTGATAAGGAACAAATCCTAGATGGGGATGCACTTAGCTAAGCCTGGCTATCATGACCAATGGTCATCCCTGGCGCCTATCTGTCTAGGGAGTGCCAGAGGACATCTGGACTGCATTCCTATGTGTTGGGAGTAAATGACTCATCTCTCACCTTGGTCAACCAATCAGGGACTGGCAAGTTGTGGTAACACCACGTGGGTCTCCAATGCCCGCCAAATCAGCACATATCTGTGTCTTGGTCAAAAAGGTAGCACACACTCAGGTTGGGGCTCTCCTTGACCATTTTTGCGTACCCTCAGAGACAATCACGTGACAAGCGGTGTTGTCTGCAGTGGGACTTGGACTTTGTTCTAAGCGCGAGGCCGAGGATCCTGTACGTACTCCAAATTCTGCAGCCTAGCAGCCCGGAGCACTCACTCAGCGCGCCGGGAAGAGGTTTCTCCTGGCCAGGGTCTGTGATCGGGTCAGCATGGGGTAGATTGCAGAGTCCTGCGCAAAACGCCAGGGCGATTCAATCCAGGCAGAGACTGATCAAGGCCATCTCCCTGCTCGCGGAGAAGCCGTAAAGATTAACCTCCCTAAGACAGCTAACAAAAGATGTACTGTAGAAAGATTCGACCTGTCAGTGTCAGGAAATAATGTGGAGACCTACATCGATGAGCTGAAATACACTTTGCAGTTTATGCCCGAAGCAACAGAACAGGAAAAGGCTATGTTAGTAAGGAAAACTACCAGCCGAGCAGTTCACGAGTGGATGTCTAGACAAGGACCAAAGGACTGTAATAGCTTTGAGGAGCTGTGTCAGGCAATGATCAGAGAATTTTCGGTTTTTATCGATCCCATATCCCTATGGAAGCCCGTTTCCGCCAGGGAGTAAAAGAAAACGCGCTATGGTATCTCAGAATTGCGACTTAGTAACTCAGAATTCCGACTTAGTAACTCAAAATTCCGACTTTATATCTCAGAATTGCGACTTAGTAACTCAGAATTCAGACTTAGTATCTCAGAATTGCGACTTCGAAATAGCCCACATTTCATTGTCTGTCCTTTTGTTATTGCAACAGATTATTTGTTATTGTCCCCTCTCCGCTCTCACCCTAGTTTGTGCCTCACTGCATTGGCTCGAACCCAGGTCTTGCCAGCTGAGCTAAAGAACACTTGCTCAGTGAGTTCAAACGAGTAGCTAAAGAGAAAGGCATCAGACATAAGGTAGAACCGTGTGAAATAGATATTTCCAGCTATACCCAGGATCATGCCAGGATCACACACTGAGTGTCGGTGGCACCTAGGTTTGGGCCAATGAACGTAGTGCATCCTGTTTACATCTCTAGGTTTAAAACAGAGCCACTACTCATTGGCCAAGACATGCTTGACAGGCTGGAGCCTCTGGTGGATTGCCAGCATGGAAAATTGTAGGCTCAGGTCAAAAACCCTAAGCCTGTCGTACAGAGAAAAGGGGGGTTCAGTAGTTATGTTGTGCACACACAGTGCCCACCGAACACTATAGCTGAGTTGGAGGTTTCTCCTGGTCCCTCTGGATGAGAAATAAATCTCTTCTTGCTTTCCGAAAATACGGGGAAGTCCTGCCCAGGCCAGCACTCCCACGGTCTCCCAACCACAAGAGCAGTGCTCCGAGCAGATGCTTGACCTGCCAGGTAAAGCACACCCCTTTTTCATCTCTGAAGAAGAGTGGATCTCCCTGTCCGGTAATGAATGGGAGTCCTTTCTTTGCATCCTGGCACCTCAGGGGGACCAGGACTACCACCCCATGGTGGTGGGAGGGGTCCAGGTGGCAGAAGTGCAGGTTGATGACGTGCAGCCTCAGCTCTAAATCCATAATCAGTGAAGATCTGTTCGAGCACCTGTCGCGAAGTTGTCAGGTGACCCTGGTGACACAGTCACAGATTCTGTGGTGGGCACCCCCACCTCGCAGGCCTGTACGGAGAAAAGGAAGCTGTGTAGCTTCCATCTCCATCAGAAAAAGGACGTTTGCTCACTACTTCCAGGTAACACCTCAGCTGACCCACTCAGTTTATATTGGTGCAGACCTGTTGGTTCAACTGGGCGCCCAGCTGGACACAGTAAACAGTATGCTGTGGACATGGGTGAACCCACTCTCTAAGAGGAGACCCCGAGAACATTCAGTCAGGTCAGACGATTCCTCAAGCCTGCCAGGTAGTAAACGAGTCGGACCTGATCGCTCCTGCGTCGACAGCAGGATTTCAGGTACACCTAGTCCTAAAGAAGGGACAGAGAATGGATGCCGAAATGGTTTTCTTCCAACCATCAGCTCAGTTTATCAGACTGAAACTAGCAGTCTGTGGAACCCCCATACTGGAGCAGAATGGCCGAGCCACCTGCCTGTTAGTGCAGAACATAGCAAAACGGGATGTCAGAATCCCTGCTCGCACTGACATGGGACTGGTAATTGATAATGGGTTCTATGATTTTGAACTGGCCATCCCAGTGCTGGGACAGCTCCCTGGCTACTTGGCCAGGGAGGGGGGAACCGAGCAGGTGTACTACACCTACCCCTGGCGGATGATTGCAATTATGCCGATAGAGGGATTCTGCAACCAGGAGGTGTGCAGGGTGGACCTTAGCGATAAAGATGAGATGGTTGTGTTTGGAAACAGGCAGTTCACCTGGAATCGATGCCCCTTTGGGTACTCCAACTCCCCAGCGAAGTTCAATATATTTCTGCACAAAGCCATGAGCGATGCAGCTGCCTGGGGCAACCTGGTCTATGTGGACAGTCTGATGCAGAGTCAGACCTGGGAAGAACACATGGCAGAGATCAGGCATGTGTTGACCCAGCTCTCCCATGCAGGGGCCAAACTGTTCCTGGCTAAGGGACAGTGGTGTAGGACCCAAGTGGAGTACGTGGGACTATTGGTTGGAGCCCAAGGCATACAGCCACAGTCCAGCAGAGTCCAAGCTATCCAGAATATGAAGTCGCCCACTAACCTGTCTGAACTCCGCAGCTTTCTGGGAATATGTAATTATTCACGGCAGTTCACTGAGGATTACGCTGAAATAGCAAGGCCCCTCCACAGGCTGTTGCAGAAAGACATGCCATTTGAGTGGGGGCCTTCCCAGGAACAGGCTGTGATGGAGCTGAAGAACAGACTCGGTAATGCACCGTGCTTGGCCTACCCTGACAAAAATAAGGTCTTCTACCTTGAAGCAGGGTTGTCAGAGCACTGCCATGGGGCTGCTCTGAGTCAGCAATATGACCAAGAGCGAAGGGTGGTGGCATATGCCAGTCGAGCCCTGAGCCCAGTGGAGCAAAAGTTCTTAGACTGCGAGAAGGCCCTGTTGTCTACGGTCTGGTCTGTAGAATATTTCGGTAGTTATGTTGGGGGACAAAAGATCATCATCAAAACCTGCCACCAACCTGTGATGTTCCTGCACAGCCAGAAACTGAAAGCAGGCAGGGTGTCAAATAGCAGGATTGTAGCATGGGTGATGGCCCTACAAGGCTAAGAGATAGACTTACGTTATGCACAGAGCAAGAAAATGTACCTGGGACAGGGCCTGGCTTTGGTCCAAGTGTGTCACGGCTGTGACAGTGACATGGAAGCTCCAGAAACTATCCCCGCTGCTGAGCTACCAAACAATCATCAGTACTACGATGAGAACGTGGGCCAGGGCTTACCCATGGCCTATGTTGACAGTTGCTCTTTTCAACACGAACAGCAGGTGCTAGGAGGGGTAGGAGTAGTCTGGCAAAACAATGGTAGGACCAAAGACTAGTCGGTATGCAGAAGTAGCTGGGGTGCTGATCACCCTCCAGCAGGCCCTGACACACGGCCTTAAACAGTTTGTCATCTGTAGTGACTCGAACTACACACGACACAGCTTCGTGTCCCATCACCTGTATTGGAAGAGTAATGGCATGAAAAATGCCCAGGACAAGGAGGTAAAGAACAAAGAGTCGTTCCTGGCCAGTGACAAGCTCACAACCAAGACTGGAATGATGGTTTACTGGAGGAAGGTAAAGGGACACTCCCAGGTGAAGGGACCCGTCAAAGACGGGAATGATGAGGCTGACAGGCTGGCCAAATCTGGCGCCTTGGAGGGTGAACCCTGGCAATTCCAGAAGGAATGGCTACCCACAGAAACCATGGCTGAGGTCAAGGCGGTCACCCGACTCGGGGCTAGACAGGATGGCAGAGCTGACGCTCAATGTGTAGTGCTTGGGTTACAGTGTTTCGACACTGATCTTGTGGAAATGTAGAAACAGGGCCCAACGATTGGGCAAATCGGAGCCGGAGCTGAAGGAGCTGGCAGAGGTGAAAGACAACCTGAAAATCATAAAGGGGTTGTTGGTTTGTGTACCAGTCGCACAAGGCATCCCAAAGTGGGTAGTTCCCTGCTGTCATCGGGGGGTCATGATCCAACATGCTCATGACGAACCCTGTGGGGGTCACCGGAGAATCAAGGGCACGTACAACACTATCCAGCAGGTGGCATTCTGGCCTCACATGGTGCGAGACATCGCCGCGTATGTAAAGGGGTGTCTGACGTGTAGTCAGTTCCAACCGTCACAGCCCTTACACCGTGCACCACTCCAGAAAAAGGACATGACATTCCCCCGGTCCAATCTACAAATGGATTGGGTGGGTCCACTGGTGAGGTCATCCAGAAGGAACAAATATTTTCTCACTGTTACGTGTGCATTCACAAAATGGATTGAGTGCCTCCCGGCACCCAACGACACGTCAGAGGCAACTGCGGTGTTGTTGGTGAACCATGTGTTCAATCGATGGGGATTCCCCCTGACCGTGGACTCGGATTGGGGAACCCATTTCATGGCTATGGTAATGGCAACCCTGTGGAATATGCTCGGGGCCCAGTTGCATATCTCCTACCACCCTCAATCCTCGAGCCAGGCAGAAAGGGCAAACCGAACGGTGGTTAATATGCTCAAAACGTTTGTCTCCACCAGCAGTAGGGACTGGGACATTAAACTGCCCCTGGTTTTGATGGCCATCCGAGCTACGGCCCATTGCTCTACGGGGGTCCTACCATTTGAGATGATGACAGGTCGGAAGATGACTCTTCCCCTACACTGTCTCTATGGGGTGGAGGACCTGAGCACAACGAGGGCTGATACAGCCCATCAGTATGTGTCAGACCTGCAAACACATCTGCAGGAAACCTTTGCTTTTGCCCAGGACAATCTGGGAAGGAGTGTAGAGGGTAGGAAGGCATACTATGACCGAAAGGCAGTTAACCAGGAACTCCAAGTAGGAGACAAGGTCCTGTACTTCCACTTTGCCAAACCCACAGTGGCGGCTCGGAAGTTCTTACCCAGTTGGACAGGACCCCACGAGATTGTCGATGAGGTATCACTGGTAGCTGCAGGTAGTTAGGTACTATAGTGTATGTCCTGCTAGTAAAATATATTCAAAATTATAGTGGAACTGTACCATGTGCCTCATCTGTGTTCTAGAATGGGAATCCTAAAACTGTCACGGCTGGTCCTGACAGTACCGTGGATTGCCTTGACACAGCAACACAGCCCCTTGAAGTTGTGGAACCCGGTCCTCCTACCGGCATAATCCTGCAGGAAGCTCCCGGATTGTTATTAACAAACTGCAGAATATATGTTCAGTGAGTGTATGTACGGCTGGACCCAAGTGGTGTGTTTTGGAAGTACATTGACATGAACAGTAGGGTGTCCTATCATGGTAGGCAGTGGGCTAAGGATACTGTATGGCATGCCCAGCTAGACACTATACACATGCTCTGCCAGCTGAGGAATGCGACAGTCACCCAGGAGCAAATGACAGGCCTCAGCTACCCCAAAAGGTTCTTTGGGGGGACTGATTGCTGCAACCTCCACCGTGGGTTCGCTATTTTCAGCAGGTCTGTTTGCTGCTAACACTGTCACCCTGACCACCCTGAGAAGGCAGGTGTCCGAGTTATGTAAGGAAATGCCAGAAATTAGTGACAGGCTGTATCAACAGGTAGGCTGATATATGTTTGGTGCACAATTTGTATTTAATAAATGTATTTTGTGTATTGAATCTGTGTGTGTGTGCATTGTTAGTTGTTCTGACGATTGATTGTCTAAAAACCATAACGAACCACCTCATGATTACTGCTACACTTAATAATTGGCTCAGTAAAATCACAAAACCCCTACATGTAAGATCTACATTTTTGTTAAAACAGACCAGAACCTTCTGTCTTTAATAAAGAAATTCATGTGAAACTACTTATTCATTTTTTTAAAGGCCACTGCGGGATGAGTTAGCTGTAGCCAGAGCCTATATCTCCACTACCGGATCGAGGACCAACCCTGCCTGATCCAGCTCAAGTTCATCGATAACCCTACTACGGCCCGGCATCCTCCTTGACACCGAGGGCGTAAACCCCCAAGGATGGGAGGCCACAGACCTGCAGCAGCAGACCATGGCGGGACAGCCTGCCACAGTCCGGGGGAAATAGACACTCGCCATCCATCTGAGTGCAGCGATGGTGAGCCACCCCTGCTACCCATTCAAGAGGACAGCATCCTGGGGTTGGACCTTCTACAGCGGTTGGGGGCCAGATTGGACTTGGTCTGGCAGGAGTTGGTGTGGCAGGGGGAGTGACTTCACCTAGTGGATGGAGAGAAAGGGGCGGCAACAATCGCTGGGGCGGATCGGGCTTGTGAGCCGGGGAGCAAGCATGCCGGATCCTGCCCCCGAGCCACATGGGGGGGCCGACAAGGCCTCGGTTGGGGAGGCCGAGTATTTAATGGATGCAAGTGCGCCGTCGAGTACATGTGCTCAGGTCGACCGGGACCAGCGGCTGCAGTTGCAGGCACTCCTCCCCCAGAATGAGAACCTCTTCGCAGCAAGGGATGAGGATTGTACCCGCACTACCTGTGTTCAGCACAATATCGACGCCGGCAACGCCCAGCCCATCGGCATCCGGCCAGGACGCATGGCTCACGCCAAGCGGACCGTCGCTGAGGAAAAGATGTGGGAGATGGCCACAGTGAGGGTAATTGAGTCCTCCTCAAGCCTTTGGTCGGCACCAGCTGTACTGGTCTGAAAAAAAGACGGCTCGTGGAGGTTCTGTGTCAACTACCGCAAGCTGAATGAGGTCACCCAGAAAGACTCCTACCCCCTGCTGAGGATAGACGATGCCCTAGACTATATCACCAGGTTGACCTGGTTTAGCTCCCTCGACCTCCGCTATGGCTCCTGGCAGGTACCGCTCGCTCTCGACACTCGCCCAAAGATGGCTTTTTCCATCGGCCAAGGCCTGTTTCCATCATGACTTTGGCATGTGCAATGCCCTGGTGCTGGCATCCCGAGGAACCAGTACATGATGTACTTGGACGACCTGCTGGTCCATATCCAGGACTTTGACCGGGCCTTGGTGAACCACCAGGCTGTGCTGGCCTGAGGCTGGTTTAAGAGGGAGATAACCTTCTTGGGGGACGTTGTTGGACCATGAGGAGTGGCTTCCCGCACCATCCTGGAGCTAGACAGGTTTCTGGGGTTGGCCTTGTATTACCAGAGATTCATCCAGGACTTCAATAGCATCACCGCCACATTGCACTGTCTCACTGAAAAGGGCCGCTGTGTTGACTGGGACTCGGGCTGTGAGGCAGCTTTCTGCAGAGCTATGCGAAGCTCTGGTGGGGGCCCCTATGCAGGAGGGGCATGACAGGAAACTGCTGCATGACCTGTCGCAAGCTGCTGGTGGTGGCAGTCCATACCTGTTTGGGACCTGGTTCCAGTTGCGGACAGACCATGCATGCCTTACTTGGCTGCTCCACTTTAAAGAGCTGGAGGGGCAGATGGCACAATGGATAGAGGTCCTGCAGGATCGCAGGATCTTGCCGTCGCAACTCTGACGCTACTGCGCCCAGCTGGAGCAGAGTGAGGGGGCCTTCCACACCGTGGTGGAGGCAAGCGTCGCCCCTCGGGGTGGCCCTGTAAGAACTGGTGCAGCAACAGGCAGAGGATCCTGAAGTTGGGCGGGTGCTCCGCTGGAAAGCAGGAGGAGCTTGCCCTGTACCCGAGGTCCGTAAAGGCCCTCTGTTCTCTGTGGGAGGCCTTGGAGTTAAGGGACGGGGTGCTGCGCTGGGGGTGGTGGGTACTCTACATTGGCAAGATCCGGTGGTAGCTGGTGGTGCTACAGTCGCTCTGTGGGGCGGTGCTCCAAGTGCTGCATGACCACCCGGGCATGGGGCATTTAGGCTCGAGGAAAACTCTGCAGCGTCTCCGAGGGTACTTTTATTGAGGTCTCTGCCACCGGGACATGCAGCAGTACTGCCGAATGTGCACGGTGTCTGCCACGTCCCCCTTGCACTCTGATCATATCAGACCATAGTCCAGGACTCTACTGGGTGCACCCCAGCCTCACTCATGCCAGGCCGAGAGATGCGAACCCAGATGGATCTGGCCTTCATGAGCTGGTACTGCCGGCTGGACCGGACTACGAGTGGGACCTGCAGCAGAGGATACGGTGCTGCAGGGGGCCTACCATCTAGCCCAGTGACTTAGTTTGGGTATACAGCCCATGCCACTGCAAGTGCCTTACCCCTAAGCTGGTGTCGTCGTGGGAGGGGCCCACCGAGGTCCTAGGGGTCCTAGGGTGGTGGGCAAGGTTTGTTATTGGGTCTGGTTGCGAAAGCGGGGGAGAGCAGTTGTCCTACACCGAGACCACCTGGCATCCTACTGGGCCCGGAAGGAGGAGCCCGGCAGGGAGGCTCCAAAGGAGCCAGAGGAGCATCTGGGGCCAGAGCAGGCAAACAAGGGGGCATCTGTGGGTCACCAGCCGCCACTGCAGCACAGCAGCCACTCATGCAGGGTTCCACAGCCATTACCTGACTATGAGTACAGCCTGAGAGGGGTGGGGGAAATGTAGCACCCTTGCCCGGTGTTGAGGAGGAAGTGTACCCAGTCACTGAGGGTATCGCAGCACTGGCTCGGAGTTGTAGCCAGGGGGAGTCCAGGGGTCCGTAAGATGACTAGCAACTGAACCTGCTCATGTAAATAGACCTGTGTTAGATAAAGTGTTCTCTGAAGCTTAGTGTCCCATAAGTATGTAGAGTCTGTTAAAGAGTTACCACCCTAATGCTGTGTATGTGTTCTATCTGTCCCCTAATGTGTGTGTAAATCCTGGTGTTGGTTTTGAAAAAGAGAATATGTGTGTCTCATCTTGTCCTTTATCCTGAACTTACCCGTAGTCATCACAATGTTGTTGTGTATCAGATTCTAGAAATATCTATAAATTATTAAATAGAAGAAAAGGGTTTACTGTATTATACATTCAAATATGACCCACAAAGCTGTGTTAATTCATCAAAATAAACAGATGTGATGTGATATAATTTATTAATGATTGTTTTTTAATATATTACTTCTACATTGCAGAAACCATTTAAGTTTTGGAAATGCATTACTTTAGTATATATAGTTTTTAGGTTCTAGATATTCAAACTTTGTCATTTTTAACAACGTTATGCTGCACAAGAAAGGAATGTTTTTTAATATAATCCATGCCACTGTTTTTAATGCATAGCAATAAAGATATTTATAGTAACATGCTTAATGGGGTTGCTGAAATTATACACTATGCTTATAGTGTATATATGCCAAATAAAACATTGTCGAGTGCCTTGTAGAAGTATTAAGATCCTTGCACCTTTTTCAGTTTTGTTGCATTATAGTTTGTATTAATAAAGTAATATTTACTTATATTGCCATAAACATGCATATTTCTGTAATGCCCCTCAGTCAGGTAAGAAATTTTAACCTGCAAGATTAAAAAAGACCAAGGAGCTCTCAAAACAATAATGTAGTATGAAGAGCAATCATGAAGAGATTATAAAAATATTTCAAAGACCCTTAATATCTCTTGGAGCATGTTCACATCAATGATTAAGAAGTGGAAGGCAACAGACACTATTTTAGGTTGTCCCTCCTAACTGAACAGCCATGCAAGAAGGTAACGGGTTAGGGATCCCACCATGACATTAAAGGCAACTTTGAGAAAGTTCCATATTTCAGTAGATAAAAATGTGCACAAGCCAACAATATCCAAGCTGCTCCACAAAAAAAGCATGGCAGGGAGAAAAACCCATCTGAAATATCACATGGAGTTTGCATCAAAGCATTTAAGTGATACTCCAAATATGTGGCAAAAGGCTTTGTGGTCAGACAAGTCAAAACTGCTTCAGATCTAAAACTTGAAAAAAAAAATTGCATTTCTGGAGGATATTCCAAAGCAAAAGAACAGTGCTATACACAACACATAGGGATAACAATAATAAAGTGAATGTCCTTGAGTGGTCTAGTTAAAATCCTGACTTAAATCCTGTTCAGAATATTTGGGAAGGCTTGGCAACTGCTGTACATAAGTGACTCCCACGCAATTTGAGAAAGCCTGAGCAAATCTGCCAAGCAGAATAGGCAAAACTTGCACCACAATAGTTAAGTGCTAGTCGGATAGGAGGGACAACCTAAAATAGTGTCTAGTGGCTTCCACTTCTTAATTCTTAATTGATAAAAACTTGCCCAAAAATGCTTGTACAGTAACTGTAATTTTTGCTAGAACTGCTTAAATTTAAAAAATGTGTATACATCAGTTTGTAATTTTTGGACAAAATTACAAAAAAAAAATGGAAAATGATTGGAGGGATGTGAATTATTTTACAAAAGCATTTATATACAGTTATATTAAACTGTACATTTCTTAGTATTTTGTTTGGTAACTATTTTTAATCTAGAATACTCAGTGTATAGTCTCTAGATTCTATTACTATAACATAAGATCTAGAAATTCTAAATCTATACACCATAGCTTATTATTTTAATTAAAATGAATAGTTTGGTTAATTCAATTTTATGTTTATCCATCCATCCATTTTCTAACCACTTCTTCCAATTCTGGGTCACAGGGGAACCAAATATTACCCCATGTCTAGAATTGAACCCAAGACCCCAATGTTTCATGGCAGCATTGCTAATAAATGCACCACCATGCCACCCTTTATATATACATTATTTTAAAATTTGATATAATAATTTTATATATAAGTATTTTAGTATTTTTATATTAATCCCTTGGTTAAGAGGTAGCATCTTGGCCTAAGAACAAGGAGGCTCAACAACCTTTGAGAGAGGAGAGAACCAAGGGGTAGCTGCAGATGTGGAGATTGGGTGGAGCAAGAATGAATGCAAAACAATTCAAGTAGAGGTGTGTGCAAGAGTTATACATATATGGCGAAAGTCAATAATTATTGTGATTTAAAAACAGCTGGTTGAGATTGGATTTTTTGTTGTCATCCCTCCCAAACTTCAGTTAAGTGATTCTGTTAATAATTTCCATCCATCCCTTTTGTTAACTGCATCTTCCAATTCCTACTGTTTCTTCTAATGCAGGGGACCCAAAGCCTATCCCAACAACAAGAAATCCCAAATTTAAGACCACAACCTAAAGAAAGCCTGTACCAGACACCAACAACACTTTAAGAAAAAAATAAAGATAGTAAATAAATAAAGATATGAAGATAGTCATTTGGCAGCCAAAGTGTTCTGATTTTCCAAAATGCTTTTATTGCGACACTATCTAGGTGGAGACCTCCAAATGTTTGAGACATCATTCAGGCATAATGGGTTACAAATGTTTCCACACCTACAGTATAAGAATGAGTTTTGTTCTGAGTGTTGACAAGAAGAGAAATGTCTCTTTATAGTTTGGAAGGGCTTCAGTTTATTAATACCTACTCATGACTCACAGAAATGCTTAAAAAATCAAAACATGCTAGGATATCCGTTAAATTGCTATATTTAGAAAAAATAAAAACTTAAAGTTATCTAATTTGCTTTTCACAACAACAGTTTGAAGTACACATCATTTTGATTAATTTCAATGCAGCCAGTTGTTACATAGAAACAAACATTTTGAAGATTTACGTTTTCTGCATGAATGAAGCATGAAAAAATGGGCCTTTATGTGAAAATTGTTTTTCAACAAAGGTATTATTTTGAAATCTCAGAAAAAGGTTGATGTAAATTGTGTAAATTGATGTAAATTTAATTGTGTTTGTATCAAGAAAATACAAACTAAGTTTGGAATTTAGGCTCTATAGGATTTGAATTTGAATTTGGCTATATAGGATTGGAAAAAAAAAAATTGTGGCCTCATTGTAATATCTGAATGCCAGAAAAGATTTCTGAATATGCAGGTCTGCTACATGATAGTACAGGGACGAGTTTGAAATTTGTGTACAAAAGTTTATTTTTTATTATGGGGGATAGAAGACAAAATCATAAACTTTACCACTAGCAACAACAGAAACATAACTGGTTTTACAATATCTTTCCTTAATGATGTGGAGTCAGGAAAATACTTTAAAATAATACAATGACAACAGCTGGAGTTTCCACTTACTTTGCTTTCATAGTGATGTGTACTCTGCCTTTTACAGGGAAGGAATTGAGTGTCCTGAGGTTTTTAGAGGTTTCTAATCCTGGATTCACAGCTTACATCACACAGTCCCCTGTCTGCTGATGTGTCGTACCCTGTTCTCATTTCCTCGACGTCTCAGAATCACCAATTGCTGCTGCATGAGGTGTTCGTTTTCCTCCTGACGTATTTAGTGTTGATTAAAACAGGCTGCCTTGTCTGGGCCCCAGACATGCTTAAAGAGGGGGTTGAGTTTGCACAGAACTGTGAAGTGGAGTTTTTTTTGTTCTGTTTTTTTTACTTTTCTGACTTGATCACCATGTGATCAGGAAGCCTGTCTCCTATCCATTTCCCCTCCTGAGAGAAGGGAAACATTGTAGTTGAGTGGGATGGTTTTCCATCATATTACGCAGTAGGTTAAAAATAACGCATATTTAAAGCTGTTGCAGAATCCCACAGCAGACAGAGGCTGGTCACTTGAACTAGCACAAGCTTTTTTCTCTTACAGCAAGACTGTTATATGAACTCCATGATGCAACTGTGAAATTCCTATATCTGTGGCTGCTTGGATGAATTTTGCCAGCAATGTGTAAACACTCAAAACTGCATCTCCTCAAACTCAAATTCTCCTGCATCTCTGGAGAATTTCACACTTTTAATCTTAAAATATTCCTAGATTTTCTTTTTCATATCTACAAACTTTGATTTTCTGAACAAAAAAACAATATTAAATTCCACAGTATCTATTGTTATTTTCACATAATTCTTTAACATAAACATTATGTTATATTAGAAAAATGACAACTTAACCTTTAACAATTCTTTGGTATAGGCTGTCAAATTTCTGTTGTAAAATATAGTAGAAGTAGTTCACATTCATTGAACTTTTCAATTATATTGGTTAAAATATGCTTTAATAAAAGCTATGAAAGAAAGTTCAACAAAATGCAGTTTTATCACCACAAGCTTCATCACACATTTTGTACATATTATAATTTGTACATATTTTACAGTATATTAATCGTGCTGTCTAGCTTTCTGAACCACGGAGCATATTAGCAGATCTGGGGCCAAAATCATTTAGCATTTTCTACCATTCTAATTTTTCCAAACTTATGAAAAAGGGAAACAAACTCCCAGTAAAACAAAATAAAAGAAATGTTCTAATTCAAAGAGCTTTTATACAGAAACAATAGAGACCTCATTGTCTGGCCACTAGTCAACTGAAACTACTACTATCTCTACAGCTGTTCTGCAGCTCCGTTAAGTTGGCCCCCCTATAAACAACACAAACAATGAAATGCACCTCATTAGTTATTGCTGTGTTTGTGCCTGTTTATGCTGTTAAAAGTAGCTTTTGTGCCGCTTTCATTTCAGCCCCCTTACACCATTGTAGGGAAACAAAACCAGTCTCGTTCGTCAGTGCTACGTTTGTGCCGATTTGTCGTTGAAAGAAACTTCCCAGTTGCTTTGGTTCCCGAGATATAATGCCTTCTTTTTTGGGTGATCATGTAACCATGTATGGCGATTTTGACCATCAGGAACCCCATCTGTTGAGTTCACTCTATTATGGGTGTGAGTATAACATACCTGCAATTTTGTTTCTCTATTTGCCCGGCTGTTGATTTCTCAGAAGAGCTCCAGGTGTAGCTTTAAAATGCGAACATTAACAAACAACTGCATGTTCTTACAAATAGGCCTTAACTAGCAGGTCTTAATACCTTGTACTGTAGCTGTGTCTTTTTTTTTAATTTGAGTTTTTTGAGAACATGCTGGTCTGCTACATGGTAGTACAGGGGCAAGTTTGATATTTATGTACAAAAATTTACATTTAATTTTGGGGAATAGAGTTTCTTGTGTCCTTTTTAAATATGCAAATCAAGGGTCATTTAAAGATTCAACCAGTCCTTCTAGTCATGTATTTAAAAAGGTTAGGATTAGCAACTTCCTGTATTAAACAACCATTGTTTTTTATATATTTTTGATGCAAAAAATCATAAATGTGAAAAAGTACCCATATTTGTGAAAGGGGCACTATGTACTGTAACGCATACAGCCACCATTGCAGGTTGTTCAAGCCGGCTTACCAGCGTGGTGATATCACCGCACTTCCCTGTGAATAGCAGGGATCACAGCCGTTGGGCTGATGGGAGATTTCCCTTTAGCTCAAGTGGCTGGGTCCCTGTTGAATGATGCTGGAGGCCCGGGTTCAAGTCCGCAGTGGTGGGGGGGGCTGACCTGTGGCGGCAGCAGTGAGGGCGCATACCCATGTGAACCAGAGAGCGCTACATTACTAACTTGACCCAGATAGTTCATAACTGAACTGCAAAACAACATTGGAATCTCTACTGTCTCACACATGCAGACTGCAGAAATATTGGAAAAAAATTGATTTTCAGATAAAATAACTGAACATATACTGTGTCTAAGGTCTTAAAAATCAGTCATTATCCATGTCTTCGTATGGTTTACTTTTTGTGCAATTTAAGTCCAGTGGGGTGGATGTTTAACTTTTGAATATAGAGCCTTCCTTTTCGGAGCATGATGCAAATACAGAAAAATCACGACCACCAGATCTTTCAATTGTGATCTTTGATATGTTGACGCCACCATTTAGAGTGGAACTGAAGGATTTTCTTCGTCTGCAGCGAAGACCTCTTTGAAATTAGAAAACTTAATCTATCGTGAACATTATTATGAAACTTGAAAAATAATGTTACAAATAAAATACAAGTTGTGAATATAAATTACAATTACAATTCACATGAAAAAAAATTGTTCCCATTATTTTCCAGTAACTAAAAGCAACAAGCGTGTTGGTACCTTTAAACGTCCTTGTAGACAATCACATGATAAGCAGAAAGAACAAGGCGCTACATATCAGTAACAAAAGCAACACAAACGGTACTTTAAATGGCACAAACCAGCACAAACGCAGCACTAATTTATGCGTTGGTTTTAAATGATTGTGCTGTTTACTAGGGGGGAGTCATCCCTGAGCTGGACAAGCAAACATGTCCTGGGTCATTAAATTGCATACTGCAATAGACAAGATTTCAGCTGGGTAAAATATGACGACTTAAGAAAGGCACTTACTGTATATCTGTGTGTTCAAACGTCAGGTTGTGCCTTCACGCTGTATTCTACATCAAGGATTGACGAGGAATACACAA
Source organism: Lepisosteus oculatus (assembly GCF_040954835.1). Taxonomy (NCBI): domain Eukaryota; kingdom Metazoa; phylum Chordata; class Actinopteri; order Semionotiformes; family Lepisosteidae; genus Lepisosteus; species Lepisosteus oculatus. The sequence continues at coordinate 34,932,545 of NC_090698.1, read as the reverse complement.
ATGAGAGGACTGTGACCTAATTGTGCTAAGCTTGCACATAAGAACACTGTAAATACGGAGACATGGATAATGACTCTTTTTTAAGACCTTAGATATATGTTCAGTTATTTTATCTGAAAATAAAAATATTTGCATGTGTCAGACCACACAGTATGTTTCCAATGTTGTTTTGTAGTTGAGTTGAACTACCTGGGTCAAGTTAGTACTGTAACGCAATGGGGTTCAGGTGGTCCTCACCTGCTGCCTACACAGGTCGGCCCCGCACCATCAGGGACGCGAACCCGGGCCTCCGGCATCACTCAACAGGGACCCAGCCTAGTGAGTTAAAGAGAGATCTCTCACCAGCCTAGCGGCTGTGGTCCTGCTTTTACAGGGAAGGGCGGTGACGTCATCGCTCTGGTAAGCCGACTCTTACACAGTGCCTATCAGCCGTATACGTTACACTCTCCCCCGCTTAACTCACCATCCTCGGCGAAGGGCTATCCCACCCCGCTTCTGACACCAATGCAACACTTCGGGGGTTAGGTGGGTGCCCTCGCCTGCTGCCTACACAGGTCAGCCCCGCACCGTCGGGGACGCAAACCCGGGCCTCCGGCGTCACTCAACAGGGACCCATTCTTTTGAGCTAAAGAGAGATGCGACTGTGCAGGGCCGACTGTAAGCGGCAATGGCGAGGGCGCCTGCCAGAACCCCAAAGCGTTACATTGGTGTCAGAGCGGGGTGGGATAGCCCTTCCCCCGAGGACGGCGAGTTAAGAAGGGGAGAGTGTAACGCATATGGCCAACAGGCACTGTGTAAGAGCCGTCTTACCAGAGCGGTGACGTCACCGCCCTTCCCTGTAATAGCAGGACCACAGCCACAGTGAAGGGATCTCTCTTTAGCTCACCAGGCTGGGTCCCTGTTGAGTGACGCCAGAGGCCCGGATTCACATCCCTGATGGTGCGAGGGCCGACCTGTGTAGGCAGCAGGAAGGCGAGAGTGCCCATCTGAACCCCATTGCGTTACAGTACAAAGTGCCCCTTTAAAAAATGCTGGTTCTTTTTCACAATTATGATATTTTTGCATAAAAAAAATATAAAAACAATGGCCTTTCTGTTATGTTTTTCTTTGTTTTTCTTTGCTAACATGAATCTGGACATTGTTTAATGAGTGTGTGTATTACTATATATTACTATCCTATTCAGAAAACCAATTGCACAAGTGTGACTTTTTTATTCTTTGGTAAATGTGCTCTGTAAAACATTAATGTGTCTATTACGTAATAAGTTTTCTATTACCTCTAATACTTGTGAAAAAATCCCATTATTAAAAATTACAAACCGAAGATTTGTTGCACTGTTTTAGCTGGTCAGAAAGTCATCTGTCATCCATCCAGTTTGGATTTTTCAACATTTTAAATTAATCTGGGTCTTAATTAAAGAGCATGTCATGCTCATTAATTCAGGTCTTTATTATATTACCTGGAGTCTGGCATGTCCGTGGTTTTATTTGCATTCTGCTCATAACACACTCAATACTAACATATCCAAAATATCAAATTTATTAACTTTTCTATACTAACCTAACAAAATTTTCCATTTTAAACAGGTTATCATACTCAAGTAAATGTGGTCAATATTGATCTTTACTTACTGTATGCAATTTTAGGGAGAATGCAGTCCTGTTTATGAAAATCTTAATACAAAGATTTCCATAATTGTTTCACTAGGGATGGTATGGTGGCTCTGTGGCTAATCTGTATAGCTGAAAGGTTGCCAGTTTATAACCTTCAGCTGGAAAAGGAATCCTACTCTGCCAGGGGTGGAGTGGTGGCACTGTGGCTAAGGATCTGCACCTGTGGCTAGAAGGGTGCTTGCTCAAATCCCACGGCTGGCAGAGAAATCCTACTCCGTTGGGCCCCTGAGCAAGGTCCTTAACCCCACCTGCTCCAGGGGTGCTGTACAATGACTAACCCTGTACTCTGACCCCAAGCTTCTCTCCCTGTCTGTGTGTCTCATGGAGAGCAAGTATGTGAAAAGACAAATTCTTAATACACAAAATTGTATATGGCCAATAAAGTGATCTTACCTTAGAGGTCAAATTATTAGCAGTGATGTTTTTCTTTGCTTTACACAGAGCTGTTTTGATACTTTCTTAGCTCCTTGTGGGTGTAATAGTTAGATTAAATGGGCTGGATCAAATATGTATTAGCTACTCCAGAGTATTGGGTATAAACATGGAAACGTTATTTATTGAGTTTATTTTTCTTCCTGTCTAGATGCTGGATGAGAATTTATTTCTGGCATGAGGAGGAACATGATAACTTTCAATTCAAGGCTAAAAGCAACATTTTTCCTTGTTTTAAGATATCTTCTAAGATGTTACAATGCTGACATTACAATACTTCTAAGATTACAATGCTGTTCAGCATGTTTAAAGAAGTATAACAAATAAAAAAAAATTAAATCACCATAGCCATTTAATATTCTTAAGCATTCTGGTGCCACCTTTCAACAACTACAGTTTTTTTGTTTTATGTTTCTTTTAAAAAAACTTGAATCCTGTATTTAATGACTGTATCTGTTCTGAGAAATACTTTATTAATGAGTATTAATATTTTAGTCTTATGCAGTACAACTTCACCTTTACCCGTGTCTGATAAATATGCCTGTATCAAAGTAGGATGAATACAAGTACTGGAACTAGAAAACTAAACTAGGAAAGTACAAAAGTACTTGTCATGAAGCAGATGTATTAGTAAAAATGCAAAAACTTTTCTGCATGACAATATATATTGTTATTCTTGTGGGGATAGTTTTTAAAAAAACATTTTTTCCCATTTTAAGAATAACATACTTGTGAACTAAAGTTAATAAGATTTCAAGAAAATTTCTATAGTTTAGACTATATAAATACACCACAGATATTTTGCAAAGATACAGTGTTGGATAGGCTGACAGAAAACTTTAAGAAAAACTTAAAAACTTGTATGGGTCTTAAAAAATCAGTGCCTTTTTAAAACGCATTTCACATACAGTTTCTAATGTTATTTACCACATTTGTATAATGTACATATATTTGTATATATGTCTTGTATTTGTGTTATTAAATGTGTTTATAGACATTTTAATTTTGAGGTGCATTGGGAGCACAAGAATTTGTTTGATTGTTTTGGGTTAATTGTTATTAATTCACCCAAAACTATAAGATCAGTATAATTTTAAACTGGACTCAGCAATAAGCAAAGAAAGATGTTTTCAGTCATAAAGCATTTATATAATCATAATATATATATATTTAAGAATGCTGAAGGTTTAATTTCTACAATGATGTTTTACAGATTATCAAGTAGAAATAAACAAAAGCAAAACATGATAATTATTGGTACTAAAAAGTTACATTTTGAGCCGCTCTGGCAGGATTGAGCCGCATGGATTAAAAAAACAGATCTACGTCATTGTGAATTTAAATAAAAATTGCTTTAGATTTGGACTAAAAGTGATTGTAAAATTAGCTAATGTAACTTACTCTGTGCAGCTAGTTACACCTAACTATATATAAATATATAAGTGGCTCTTAAATTATCAGCATTTAAAACGCTGTCCATATGCCCAAGGAATTTCACCCCTGCTGTACAGATAATCCCAATATTATAATAATTATAAATTCCTTAATTTCTTTCTATTTTATTTTCTGTTTTACAAATTCTTATTGATTCTCTGTTTATGTGCTTTGGTATTTATGTTCCTACATAACAGAAAAGTAGTTACAAAACATTGACGGTTTTATTATTACCAAATAATAAACCAGGTTTCCCTATACATCTTTAAGAAAATAAACTAAAATCTAGGCAGAATACATAGTCCTGCTATATTACAATGAGCACCCTTTAATCTCATTTTCATTATGTAATATATATTTTTTGTATTATATAGATATCCTCCTTAGAGATATCTACTTTCAGTTGCTAGATACAGTATACAGTAAATACCAGTTAAGTGTCTTTTCCATGATATGTGATATTGTACTGCATGTAATTGATCATTTAAACGTATGCATATAGTTCTTTTTTGCACATTTGTAGCTTCTATGTATATGTGAGAAAATGGAAACTTGTCTTGAATACAAAGCAAGGTTTGGGAGGATTATATGATGGATAAGATCCAGATCCAGATCTAGCACCCACTGAGTAAACAGGAAGATGAACCCTATGCGGTACCTTAGGAGGGCTAGACGAGAGCCTAAGTCCGAGTCGAGTTCCGAGGTTAAATGAAAAAGGTAGGCTAGTAGGTTTCCAATCCAGAATAGGGCAAGGCTGAAGTCGTAATCTAAAGGCAGTTCCGGGATCTAAATGGTGTAGGTCAACGAGAACGCTTCCTAATCCGAAGGGGCAAGACAGTAGATGTAGTCTAAGGCAAGTTCCGAGGTTCGTAACAAGGTGCGAATAGGAAACAGAATGAAAAGTGAGGTAGTAGCTCAAAAGAACGACCAATACCGGGCGAAGAGCAGAGGGTTCAGAAGGGCTTAAGTATTGTCCAAGGAAGAGGGTGCATTGATTGATGGAGTGTCATGGTTGGCGGATTTGCAGGAGTGGTGTCGTTTGGCAGAAGTGTTCAGGGCTGGGGAGTAATTAGCATGGGTGCATTTCCATGTAGGAATGTGGTAGGCAGAGGGCGTGACAGTACTCCCCCCTTCACGGGTGGCTCCAGACTCCCCAGTGGTCTTCTGCGAGGTGGTCTGATGGAAATTGAGGATGAGAGTTCGGTCCAGAATGTCCTTTTTGGGAACCCAAGATCTCTCCTCTGGTCCGTAACCCTCCCAGTCGACCACGTATTGCCATGACCCCCTGTACCAACGTGAGACTAGGATCTTGTTGACTGTGTAGGCTGGAAGACCATCGATCAGAGGAGGGGAAGGAGGTCGAGGTTGAGGTCTGGAAGAGGGAACAATAGAAAGGCCACAGGAGGGAGACAGGAAAAGTGGAGTGAACCCTGAGTGAGGGGGGAAGAGCCAGATGGTAGGAGACCGGAGTAATTTGGGAGAGGATGCGGAAAGGACCAATGAACCGAGGACCGAGTTTCTTAGAGGGTTGGTGCAGATGTACAGAAGGTTCCTGGTGGAGAGCCATACACATTTACCCCTCCTAAGTCGAGGTGCCGGGCGGCAGTGGCAGTTGGCGGCCCCAACATGACGTAGGGAGGTCTTCTGGAGAGCAGCCTTGGCAGCAGTAATGGCGGACAGAAGGAATATCTGTGGGCAGATATCCCAAAGAGCTGAAGAAGGGAGACAGTCCCATGGTTGAGATGAGTAGGGAGGTGTGGGCATATTCTTCCCAGGGAAGTAGAGAAGACCAATCATCTTGAGCGGAAGAGGTGTAGGACCTCAAGTAGGTGAGAAGGGTTTGGTTAGTCATTTCAGCTTGACCATTAGCCTCCGTGTGGTAGCCCAAGGTGAGAGAAACGGAGATGCCTATAGAGTTGCAAAAAGTCTTCCAGAATCTGGAGATGAATTGCGGGCCTGTGAACGACCTTGGAGAACCGTTCTGTCACAACCATAATGGTGGTATTACCACAACTCTTGGGGAGGTCAGTAATGAAATTCACCCATAAGTGGGGCCACGGACAATCCGGAGTGGGAAGGGGTTGGAGAAGACCAGCCTTCTTACATCGGGGGGTCTTGGACCTAGTACACACAGGGCATTCCCAGACATAAATCAGAGATGTCCTGCTTGATTGAGGGCCAACAGATCTCTCGACTGATAAGATCCAGAGTACGCTTGGAACCGGGGTGGCTTTCTGAGCAAGAAAATATTGCCCCTATTGCAGGACAGAGGAATGTAGTGGGTTGGGTACAAAGAGTCTATCAGATGGGTATTGGTGGGGGGAACAGTTGTGTTGGCGAGGGCACATCTGACCTGACGGTCGTTGGAGCTCTGGGCAACCATGCGGATCTTGCTGGGAGGAAAGGTCTGGAGGGTCGTGCAGGCGGGAGAGAGTTTCAGCCTTCAGGTTCTTCGAGCCAGGCGTATACGTGGTGACAAAATCAAAATTGGAAAAGAAAAGAGGCCATCTTGCCTGTCTAGGATTTAGCCGCTTAGCAGACTGGATATAAGCAAGTGCTCAAGAGCCAATTTAATGGCTAGGAGCTCTCGATTACCCACATCGTAGTTGACCTCGGCAGGGTATAGTTTCCTTGAAAAAAAGGCACAGGGATGTGGAAGGTTCTTCTCCCCATGGCGTTGAGAGAGCATGGCCCAAACACCGTATGCGGAAACGTCCACCTCTACTAAAAACGGAAGGGAGGGATCTGGGTGACGCAACAGGGGGGCAGTGGTAAAGAGGTGTTTGAATCGAAGGAATGCCTGGTTGGCCTCTGGGGTCTATCTGCCAACATTGGGACCCTTGCGGGTGAGGACAGTAATGGGAGCTGCAATGGAACTAAAGTTCCTGATAAGAAGCCTGTAGAAATTGGCAAAACCAAGGAAGCGTTGAATTTGTTTTAGATTGCGATGGAAGGGCCAGTCCTGGATAGCCGAGACCTTAGCTAGGTCTATCTCCACACCCCCGGAAGAGATGACATAGCTGAGAAAATGGGTCTCGTGCATATGAAAATAGCATTTTTCCAGCTTGGTGTAAAGATTGTTCTCAATAAGGCGAGGTAGGACCTCGCGCAGGTACGCTATATGATCCTGAATGTTAGAGGAAAAAATTAGGATGTCATCTAAGTAGACCAATATGGATTTGTGGATGAGATCCCTGAAGATATCATTCATAAAAGCCTGAAAAACTGATGGGGCATTAATGAGTCCAAAGGGCATCACGAGGTACTCATAATGCCCGTGGGTGGTCATAAAAGCAGTCTTCCATTCATCCCCCTTTTGGATCTGAATAAGATTGTAAGCTCCTCTGAGATCCAACTTGGTAAAGATGGAAGCTCCACCTAACGATTCTAAAGCGGTTGGTATAAGAGGCAGGGGATAGCGGTTCTTAATAGTGATTTTATTAAGATCTCTGTAGTCAATACAGGGTCGTAGGGAGCCGTCTTTCTTCTTAACAAAAAAAAACCCAGCACATGCATGAGACGTGGAAGGACACATAAAACCAGACTGCGGAGATTCCCGGATGTATTTTTCCAAGGCTCCAGACTCCACCCTAGAAAATGTATAGATACGCTCTCTGGGGGGGAAGGGTTCCAGGAAGAAGATCTATCGGTGTGGAGGGAGTAACAGAGCCTTCTGTTTACTGAATACTGAGCGCAGATCAGCGTATTAAGACGGGATGAGGGAAGGGTTGTCCTGCGGGAGTTGGGCTGAGGAAATCCTGATAGGACGATGGCAGCATGACAACAAACCGCGGGGATTCCAGGAGAGGATTTTGTTTCGTGACCAGGAAAAGTTGGAATCGTATTTAAGAAGCCAGAGGTATCCTAAAAGGAGCGGGTGTGATGAAGAATCCAGGATGAGAAATTGGATTTGTTCCACATGGGTGGCGTCGACAGTGAGGATAAGTGGAACAGTTTGCCCTTCAATCAATCCAGTTGACAGGGGTGAGCCGTCCAGTGAGTGGACTGAGATAGGCAGAGATAGGTGCACAGTGGGGATTTTCCATTTCCTGACGAGTGAGGCGTCTAGGAGGCTTTCGGCAGCACCTGAATCAATAAAAGCCGAAAAGGAGATTTTAAAAGAATTCCAGGACAGAAGCACAGAAAGAAACTGACCCGAAGGCACAGAAGAAGGGGAGGAATTGCAAACTGTGGTAGAAATTGAGCGCGCAGGTCGGGTACTGGCAGGTTTAGTGGGACAGGAGGAAAGAAGATGTCCTGGAGAGCCGCAGTAGAGCCACAGTCCTTTCCGACGTCGTCTGTCCTTCTCCTCCAGAGTAAGTTGGGTACGAGACACTGCGGGTTGCCCTGGTGGTAGGGGAGGGGAGCCTGCATCCTCCTGGAGATGTTCTGTCTTCCTGCCCTGAAGGCGAGCATCTAATTCAACCACCTGGGAGATTGCGAGATCCAGCGAGTGAGGGCTAAGAGGAATAAAGACTAGGTGGTCCTTCAGATCCTTGGAGAGACCCTTATGAAATTGGCAAATAAGAGCTTAGTTGTTCCAGATGGAGGCAGTGGCCAGAGTCTGAAATTCAATGATATAGTCCTGCAGGGGTCGTGGTCCCTGTTGGTGTGAGGACAGGCGGAGATTGACGAGGACAGTCCGGAATTTCTCGATGAAAAGGTAAAAATCCAAAAGTTCAGGAGCTGCTCTGGACAGTAGAGCTGTGGCCAGAGCCCTAGCTGTAAGGAGCAAGATGATGAATCCAATTGCTTCACGATTAGAAGGAAAGCGTTCCGGGTGCATCTGAATGCATAAGCAGCACTGAGTGATGAAACTCCGGCATTTCGCAGGATTCCCGTCAAACTTGTCAGGAGGAATCAGCGGCAGGGCTGTAGCAAGCGGCGAGGCAGCAGAAGCTGCAGGAGCAGGTAGCAGGGCAGGTGCCTGGACAGGCGCTGGTGCAGGGGTTGGGGCTAGAGAAGCCGAGAGCCGAGAGCCGAGAGACCTGATCCGTGAGGAGCTGAAGGGAGTGATGAAACTGGGTCAGAGCTTGCAAGTGCTGATTAAAGAGGGAGGATATAGACTGTAGGTCCACGGGGTCCATTATTAGGGCCCAGTATTCTGTCACGATTGACCCGCTGAGGAAACGGGAAGATGAACCCTATGCGGTACCTTAGGAGGGCTAGACAAGAGGTGAAGTCCGAGAAAAAGGTAAGCTAGTAGGTTTCCAATCCAGAATAGGGCAAGGCTGAAGTCGTAGTCTAAAGGCAGTTCCAGAATCCAAATGGTGTAGGTCAACGAGAAGGCTTCCTAATCCGATGGGGCAAGACAGTAGACATAGTCTAAGGCAAGTTCCAAGGTTTGTAACAAGGAGCGAGTAAGAAACAGAATAAAAGGCAAGGTAGGAGCTCAAAAGAACGACCAATACCAGGCAAAGAGCAGAGGGTGCAGAAGGGCTTAAGTATTGTGCGAGGAAGAGGGTGTGTTGCTTGATGGGGTGACGTGGTTGGCTGATTTGCAGGAGTGGTGTCGTTTGTTCAACAGAAGTGTTCAGGGCTGGGGAGTAATTAGCAAGGGTGCGTTTCGTGTGGGAATGTGGTAGGCAGAGTGTGTGACAGCAGAGTATGTTTTAGGTTAAGTGTTTAGATCTGAGTGTAAACATGACAGACCTAATTTAAAAAACACTTCATTTGATTTAATTAGCACTTTAGCTGTGACCCTCACCAGGGGCAGACTGAAATTGGTGGATGGGTGATTTTCAGTTTTCTAAAACTTTATATCAAATGGGGTATCATTACCCCCTGTAGATTATTACATGTGCATTTTTTATCTTACATGTTTTTAAAAGGATACCATTATTCAGATGCATGATCTGTATTTTTGTCCTTTTTTGTGATAGAATAGAATACATAGAATTAATGGCAAATACTGCTCTGTGTAACAAATAATTAAATGTTTATAATTTAATAATTAAAATGTATTATATCTTTAAAAGTTTCTATCTGTCTGTATATATGTATTGTTTTCTTTATTTGATCCCTCACGGGATCAATTAAGTATCTATCTTTATATGTAAATTAGATCTTATGACCTGGTGGTTCAAAAGCAAACCAAAGCATATCAAAGACTTTGAAATGGTACCAGACCTGATGCCTTTGCACATGGAGTTCAGCATATATGTAAGACAGGGGTAACCGACTCATTATCTGTTTTTCTTGGATATGTCTTAGCACCACGTGCCTTAAAGTCTAAGAGTGTTGATATACTAAAGAGATTTATCTGCTCAAGTTGATGATGAATGGCAGCCTCTGTTAGTCTAGCCTCTGATATTTACCGTAAGTATTCAGGTGTCTTCTTCTTCTATAGTTTTCCTTTTTATATCCTGGTACTCCTCTCACAGAATCCCCTCTTTGTGAACAGTTATTATGCATAGCTCATGGAGATTGTCATGTGAAAACAATCTATTACACATACAGGATTTGCCGTTAAAATAGAAGGTACACATATAAAGGCAAAATATAATATTCTTCAGGATTGATCAAACCCTAAGGAGAGGAACTTTTGTGTGAATGTTTTCATTATAATAAATTAACTAAAATACAATCAGGCTAAACCTAAAATATGTTAATCATAATGAATGAATGTTTCCTGACCTTAACTCCATTAAAGATTGTTTTAGTTAATCTTGACATAAAATTGTAACCACATAACATACTGTATGATGTACAGTAGGAACCTAAAACGTTATATTGGACAGCAACAGATGGTGATACACTTCTAATATTGGTTAACATAGTATCCAGAAAATGTGAATCTGTAATTGCTAATAAGGCACTTTGGATGAGACGTGTCTACAGTAAAATGCCATTCAACGTCCTAATTTGAGGGTTACTGAATTTTCATATTCATTTACTGTATATTGATTCTTTCTTAATTATATGAAATTGTCTAGATGTCTATATAATTTTGACCGATTGTATAAATATAGCATCATACATGTATAACATCATACATGGAACATCATAAAAGCCACAAATAAGAGGAAATCATTCAATCCATCAGGTTCAATTGTTTCTGTTTCTTTATTATCACACAGAAACCACTGGAGTAGTGGCTGCACTGGAAACAGCCCTCACACACACCCCACCTTGAATGAAAACAATTAACCACCCCAAGAGAACAGGAAGCAATCAGAGTAATTAAACTTAACCAGCATGCCTTTGAAGTTGGAGGAAAGCAGAACACCTAGAAAATTTACAATTACATCAAGTATTCTACACACAGGGAGAACAAGCAAACACCACACAAACTGTCCAGGACACAGAAGCATTGAAGCAGTTGTGCTAGGCACTGAAATGACATGAGATGGAAATAAATATGTGACTGTGAATCACTCCATGAGACAGATATGGTGCCTTAATAACATTATATACAAAGACATCAAGTTTTGAAAGCCAAGTCTTATAGCCGTAGATTTATGAATCTTCTTTAACATCACATTATCAGCATGTTATTCAGTTTGGTCTGAATTGTGACCAAACTGTTGATTTGGATAAAAGTGTCTGGCAAATAAATGAATTAATGTAAGTAATCCTCCACGGTTTTCACACATTGCTGAAAAATGTTCCTAATTGCTGTTTGTTTTCAGTAATTTGTTTTGGTGGCAAGGGGCACTGCCTTTTTGGACTTTATTGAGTTCTGATTTTAACTAGACCTTTGAACAATGATAACAGATTATTCTAGGAAGTTTTGTGTATCTTGGTGAATTAAGATTTCCTTCAATGTACATTTCATCACAGGGCATAATGATATGATTATTGTGAAGATTTTTCTATTTATAACAAAGCTTTATCTGAAGCAGTACTGTGTACAGTATATACTGTTGATTCAATGTCCCTGTTATACTTCTCATTCTCAATACATCAAAATGTACGTGACATTCACATGCTTTTGAGGTTCTGTGTTTACTTCATTGTGCATAGTTTTCTTACTTTACTTTGACTACAGCATAGTTTTATTTCAATGACACACCTCTGTAACTGGCTAGGAGCCATATCCGAAAGCAGTGTTTCGAAATGTAGAAACAGATTCACACACGTACTGTATATAAAACCGACTCCACGCAATACATAAACCTGCCACCTCAACGGACTTTTGCAGGGGGAAATGATTTGAATAATTAATGCATTATGCGACTACACACCTTGATATTCATGGAGCAAAACATTTTTAACTGGAGCACTGCGGTACGTTCTCTCATTACATTTAAGTTATAAAAGGAACGCTAAATTGAATTGAGAGAGAGATTTATTTCAACTCACAATTAAATATATACAAATAATTATTTAATTGAATATATTATGGATTTTTTTATTATAGATCAACAATAATCAAATGTTTCTTTGGTGTATTGTTAAAGTTGGAGAACATTAAACAAGGAACAAGGAGTTGCTGTTTTTGACTATTTTTAAAACCACAACAAATGCAACCATCGCACATTACAACTACAGTACACAGAATTACAGTACATTTACCGTCATTTATGAAATGACGTACATTTATTATGAAATGTGGCGGAGAGTATTAAAGCTGGGTATCATTTAAACCAGGGAGTATTTTGTGAAAAGTGCAGTTTTCTTATCTTTATTGGATTGAATTAAAAGACAATGCTCCTCCGAAAGGACGTCTGGGTGCTAGCCGTACAGTTTCATCCTTATATTGAACTCTATACGCTTGTGCGTAATTAGAAAAAATAAGTAACTACCTTTGGCACTCCATTGTTTAAAAAAACTATTGTATATAAGTTTGTTTATATGAAAATGATATAGGAATCCTGCACTGTATTCATTCAACAGTTTTTATCCATGCATTATGGTCTTTATTTGTCCAAACTGTTCTGTTGGGTTGCTAAATCCGGTTCTTCGCATTAAAAATAAATAAAAGCAAACAACAGCACACACAGGGCCTCCCTGTTGCTATCGCTGTGTTTTGATACAAACACAGTAACAAGAGACGTCATTCGTTTTTTTTCTTCTTTGCAAACTAGCTGCTGCCAAGGCGCTGTTTCGTCACTGCCTCTACCAGTCCGCCGAAGTTACTGTTTTTTCCCGTTGTCGGAGCAACAAGGAAGGCGTGTCCTTGAACATGATTTAATAAGTAGGGAAGCCCTCTTCACGCGGTCTGTCGGTCGTTCGGGCAATAGAAGCCAGTCTCTCCATGGCAGCGACTATACCAAAGCGTAGAGGGAATCCCCGGGTCTCGCCTCTTTCGTGATCAATTTGCATCACCATTCCACAACTGCTGCTGAACTTCTCCATGTGCTGCTTCCTCTAGATATTGGCATAACGCACACTACCGCTGTATAAACCTATGCAAAACAGGCTGTGCAGTTTCTGTACAGAATATTTGAAATTTCTGAGGCGAATACAAAAACAAGTTATTTATTGATGAGGTGCGTTTTTATATTGCTGATGTTTTCCTTCTTTTTTGCTTTTAGTACTTTCTGTTGAATTCATGCTGGCTCTGGAAAAGTAGAACCAGAATGATTACATTGTTCTGTGTGTTCTCATAGGCAGCCACCAAGTGACTTCGATATGGCTCTGACCGGGACGCTTTTGCCATCCATATCTACTTTCGCCGGCGTCGAGGACAAGTCCATGGGACCTGAACCTGCTAACACTGTGAGTACACTTACACATTACCTCCGTAACGTCAGTGTTCAGGACGGTAAAGACAGATCATACAAGCTACACGCGTGCCAGTATAACATAAGATTGTGTTCTCTTGCACCGCTTCAGGATGTAACGGTAAAATTATGTTAAAGTCGGCTATCGTGATCATATTTGTTTACCTCAGTGGGAATCGTTTGCGGTTATGTAATTACAAAAAATACAAAAACAGAGATGGCATGAGTTCGGTCTCTAATGGCAAAGTGTGAATTGTCCATAGCTGGTCGTTTGTTTCAAATCACAGTAATGTATATATAGTACTGTTTCTAGATTGGAGTATTGACACAATGACAAAAGTAAAGTTTTATTCCATGCTGAAAAGAGAAGAAAAGAAACACAGTGTTTCAGCTATGGGGCCTTCATTGGGTGTGACACAGCCGAAACATTGTGCTTCTTACTTGCTCCTTTGCAGCCTACACATGCTGACCCGGCTACCTACTTGAACCACTTTACAAAATGATGTATTTTTCTGTTGAATGCAGTATTACTATTCTCATTTTTATAATGGTAGGCCAAATTTTAATGGTATTCCATACTTGACTTTATGTCACATGGTACACTGTATGTATCTGAACAACAAAGAAAAGCAGATTACTACTACTGCCAAGTGACAACTTTATGAAATGACACAAAGGTTTTGTGATATATAGAGATGGAAAGAGGAGCTGTCCCATCTGAAGAGAGCATGTGCTCCTGCTGGAGCAACAGGACCAGGCCAGGATAACCCCACTGCCTTGACCAAAAAAGAGCCTGAAGACCTGGACTTGTTGGACTATGATTTTATCCTGTCAAACTCTATGCAGCAACAAGAGCCAGTAATCACCACTTCCAAGAACTTGGCTCCATCTCCTGGCTCATACCCCTATCAACTGCCGTCACCCCAGGGCACTGCCAGCAATGTGTTATACAACAGGGACACCTCTGCCTCATTCACTATCCCAGACATCAATGATGTTTCCCCCTCTGGGGGCTTTGTGGCAGAGCTCATGAGGCCAGAACTAGATCCAGCATATTTGCAGATTACTAGTTTACATGGAAAATTTGTTGTCAAGACCACTATGGATATGGCAGACTACAGCCAGACCATAAATATCAGCAAAAGCAGTACTGTCGCAAATGCCTCTCTGCCCTTCACCTGTCACAGAATCAAACAGGAGAATCCCAGCACTTGCACCGTCACCAGACCTGTGGATCTGCACCAAGGAAGTAAGTCAGCCTCTGGGAGTAGCCAAAAATCCCTGGTGGACCAGCACAACTTTCCTTCTGGGCAGCCAGTGACAGGTTGCCCTTCCACATCACTCTCTGCAGAGGAAGTCATGAATAGAGAACACCATCTCTCCCCAGAGGTTTTAAACCACCCACCACTGTCTCTTCCCCAGGGCTACCATACTTCTGTTAACTACCCTTCTTTCCAGCAGCAATCTTCACTGCAATACCAAGGTCAGTCCTATTTAAAGATGTTTAAGTCTTTAAACTTTCCACATCTGGTTAAAGGGGTGATGCTGACTCCTCCCTCTTCATTTTAGAGCTCATGTCCCAAGGAAACTGCTTGCCAGAGGAACCCAAACCCAGACGAGGCCGTCGATCTTGGCCAAGGAAAAGGATAGCAACCCACACATGTGACTATGTGGGCTGTGGCAAAACCTACACTAAGAGCTCTCACCTCAAGGCACATCATCGTACTCACACAGGTAAGGTTTGATGAAAACAGGAAATAATATGAAATGCACATATAGTTGAAATATAGAAAGTGCACACGTAATATAAAAATGCACATATAATATAATAAAGAAAGTGTTCAATTTGTGTCAATCCAATGCATGTTCTTCACAACACTATTTTAAATACTAACTCACCAATGTTCATAGTATTGGACATAGCATGGCTTAATACAATGCTATATTATATGAAGTGTTTATGTTTTTATAACTCACTTTAGCAAGCTATTTTATGTTGTATGCAACAGTATGCAGTCAGAAACATAAATAAATATAAAATAAATGCTTTATTTTAGGAAATCACACTACGAGAGAGCTATGTTTTTTGTCATGTGACAAGTAGAATAGAACCATTCAGGCTGATGAAAATAATACCTATTTTGATATTTAAGGGCACAGCTTTGCATTTACCCTTTCATACCAGGGAACGTAAGGACAAGGTGGTGCTATATGTATAGATTACTAAAGGTTTTATTCCTTGTGCGGAATGGCAATGTGTTTTTTGTTTTGTTTTAGGGGAGAAGCCTTATCATTGTGATTGGGAGGGATGTGGCTGGAAATTTGCCCGCTCTGATGAACTGACACGCCACTACAGGAAACACACAGGACATCGCCCATTCCAGTGTCAGAAATGTGACCGGGCTTTTTCAAGGTCAGATCATCTGGCATTGCACATGAAGCGGCACTTGTAAATTGACAGTCAAAAAATAGGACCTGTACTAAACTGCCTTTGTACAGTCTGCATTCTAGCCTCATCTCCTCGGGGCAAGGAACTGCTGCCAGAGCTGTAACTTCAATGCTATGACACTAGTCTTCCAGAGCCTAGAGATTTCCTAATTCACTACAGATATCACAGATATTAGTCATCCCAAGACGATCACTCTCTGTTTAAGTGATGGTCTTCTGAACTGGAATTTCTGCTTTTACCAGGGCGAGACTTGGAGGACCAGGTGCCAAAACATGACTTGAAAATAGTAGACATCAGGGAAAAAAACAGAACGACTTTGACCAACAACATTCCCTTTGTCTTCCCTTGAATGTTGTTCATTAAACATATATAAACAGATATTTTTAATATTACTCTTGAAAGCCATTTTTTACATATATTCTTCAGGTACAAACGTATTTTATAGGATTTTATTGGATGGTGCTCATTGATATAAATGTATTTAAAGGTACCAAAGGGAAAAGGAAGCCATTAGTGCCACATGCTTGTCTGTGATTTTTATTGAAATCTCTCTCCCACATACTGTACTTGACCAAAATCAGGTAAATGTTTTTCCTTTTAATGGTGAGGATAATCTATCTGCTGTGGGTGCAATGTGCAATAACCTATAAAGTTTAGTTACAGTAAATTCAACATGCATTAAACACTCAGAACAAAGTATTTTTGTCTAAAAAATGTAAAATATTTTTAAGTAATGTTTAGTTTTGTACATCTGTAAATATAAACGTATTTCTTAAGGATGATGTTTTATGTATTCTTTTACAATTCCCTAAATAAAACAATAGTATTTAAATACATTTTCTTTCACAATGTTTCCAAAAAAATGTGTTCTTATCAACATATCAATGTACAGTTTTTTTCAATATTGCTCTAGAAAGGAACACATCTCTCATTTTCCACTCTGTCCCTGACAGTTACAACCAAACCTGTCAAAAGAGGTTTATATAAATGCCTAAAGATATTTTAACCACGAAAAAGATTTTTACTGTGATAGGTTCCCTTTAAGTAGTGTGATGTCACTACCATATATTTGTTTTTTGTTCTAAAAAAATAAATTTGTGTTCTTATGTGTAAATGTAAATGCATTGCAGTCTATGACAAATAGGAATACCCAGTCATTGTCTATTGAATGTGCTTGTGGGAAGCCTCAAATTTCTTAAGAAATATCAACAAACTGTTGCTAATATAACATTCCAGCTAATAACATTTTCCCCTTAATAACTTGTTAATGGGAAATTTTAAAAATAGAAAAAACTTTATGGAATTTGACCATAGCAAGAGGTTCTGCATATACCTGTTATTTATGCTTAAATTAAGTTCACCTCAATGTATTAATTCATAATGTATACATATGTTGGGATAACGCAAAACTATAATTATATATAATATGAATATTATATATATTATGTATACTATAAATAATAATTATATTGTAATCTTCAGCATATTTCCTATAAAAGCTTAATATTTAAAAAAGTTTTGTTATTCTAAAATGATTTCATAACACAGCTCGCAAGTGTCTTCATAAGTTAATGGGAAACTTGCCCAGAGCATGGTTAGGCAACATCATAGCTAAATAAAAATTATACCCTGAAGAGAACATATTAACAAAACCTGTTTCCATGCTATTCTTTTTTTTCATTATGTTATCTATTTACCAAGCGTACTCAGATTCACCACATACAGAACAACATATGTGCAACATATGTGTAAGTTATTATTCAGTTCTTGCTTATTGTCCTGTGAAAGTTTCAATTTACATTTTTCAACCTGAAATAATATAGTATTAATTCTACCAAACACATTTAACTTAACCTGCATTCTTCTCAAATGAATATAATTTTGTTAGTCAAATAAACAAGTTAAGGTAAAATAAATAGTGAAAGAAGCCCTGATAGAGATTTAACACCTAATAACAAATTCATTCAAGTCGTTTACACAACCACACATTGTATTAAGAGGAAATATGCTTTCTTTGATGCATTAATCACCAAATATGTTTTAAAATGTTTTTGTTTTTCTGCATATGTCCAAAAGCAGGTCTGGAACAAGGCACATACTGAACAAGACTGTCAGTGAGTGCTGCAGTTTAAAAAAATCAAAGCTTGTTGTTAAGTACCAAAGTACACTCCCCAGACTCAATTTCCTATTTTTAAGAACCCATATAAAATATGATTTACAACAAGACTTATGTGGATTTTATTAGCAGAAAGGATGACTTGATAGACAATTAAAATGCGTTAAAAGAAACATCAGTTTTGGAGAAGGAAATTGTCCAAAACCAAGGCATTTTTTAAAGTAATGTGGTGATGGCAGCTAATCAGGCAATTGTGAAGTATTAGGAAAAAGCCATATTTCCATCTCCAAAAAATAGTGGGAGTGTTAGCTTAGAGTATGCATTGTTCTTTCAAATACGCATCAAAAGGCATGTTGAGGGAGGAGTGGTGGCACTCTGGCTAAGGATCTGCACCTGTGGCTAGAAGGTTGCCAGTTCAAACCCTGTGGCTGGCAGAGAGATCCTACTCCATTGGGCTCCTGAGCAAAGCCCTTAACCCTAACTGCTCCAGGGGCACTGTACAATGTCTGACCCCCAGGCTTCTCTTTTACTGTCTGTGTGTCTGTATCTAATTGAGAGCATGCTGGGGTATGTGAAAAGATGAATTCATAATGCAAGAAATTGTATATGGCTAATAAAGTGAACTTATCTTATCTAAAAGATTTGGTTCCAACATTCTTACAGCTCTAAGAAAGAAAACAGATTCCGTTGTCTACTAGAACAAAAAGGAAGTAGGATAAAAACACGAAATGTTCTGCATTATTGTGTCATTATTAATGTCTTTTTACCCTTCTCTTATTCGGACACAATTCTTGGAAAACTGTTTTTGGAAGGGGCCAGAAGTCTGTAATGTTTTTATGGCTATGGCTAAAAGCTTTGTATCACCTGCTATAATACCATCAGTATCACAAAGCTTTTAGTCATTGCTGTAGTACTAAGCCTCTGGTAGTATATCAGTCACAATCCACAAATTCTAACCTTTACTGCCCCTTTAGGACTAAACACATCTAATTTCTTCCACTCAAAACATTTGAAGCTATTTGAAGTTTGAGTTGGTATTGTTCAGTTGCTTACATTCAATACTCTCAATAGGAGAGTAAATATAAAGAGATAATAAAGCATACCATTATTATATCCATTCATGTTTACAGTATGAAACAGCTTAAGCTGTTCATGCATATCACTTGTGAGATTGTTAAAAATGTACATTTTAGGTGGTCATAAACAACATAAAAACCACTTAGTACAATTACTTGTGGCTTTTGGTGTTAAAAGTACACAAATTTAAATGAAAAAAAGGAGACTTGAGTCATAGTGAATAATAATATTAATGATGTGGAAAAACTATACAGTATATTGTATACAGCATACAGAAGTCTTGTATTAGGAGAACATCTTAAATTGGTTTTAGTGAAAATATTTCATGAGTTGTAGGATAAAGAAGTTCTAAGAGCAACAAAAGCAGGCTTTACTGAGCAGAAAATAATATAACAGAGCCCTGTAAAAGCAGTATTTATGTTAATTCTCTCTTGGGTGGCACAAATTGCTTTTTGTTGGGAAACAGTCAAATTTGCCTTGCTTTCCTGTAGTCTTTTCTGCTACTTGGAACCCTCTCAACATGTATAGCACTGTTTCTGCTATACTGCTACTGCTACCAAGATATCAGTCTTTGGAGACTGACATTTCCAGGGAGCTCCTGTTGCATCCAGAGAGTAAGGTTCTGTCATTCTACCCAAATTACCATAGCATTTCATCATGGGTTCTAAGATGAATGACTCGTATACCACTAGGTCTTAAAGTAAAAAGTGCATGGTTTATTGAGCAGTAAGTGATAAAAGAAACCATGTAAGCAGAGTGGTCAGCAATGGGTAATTTCTGAACCTGGGGTGCTAACTGTGTGGAGTTTCCTCCCTCAGTCCAAAGACATACTGGTAGATAAGTAGACTTCTGGGAAATTTGGCCCTGGTGTGAAAGTATGTCTGTGTGTGCCCTGCGAAGGACTGGCATCTTTTACAGGGGTAACCTGCCTTGTGTCTGATGCTTACCAGGATAGGCACTGGCTTGCCCATGATCCAAGTACTGAATAAAGCGGTGAAAAGAAAATGAATGGATGGATGGCAATTAAAATTATAATGTTAATGCACTCCAGCATGTCCCTGGTATGTGAGTGTAACTGTAGGGCTCAAGATTCTTTTCTGTGTTTCTCCAAGACATAGTGAAACAACTTTTATATCTAAAGATGCTTATCTTAATATTTCTAGAACCATCTGTAGCATTTTCATATCAACTGGTATGAAACTAAAGAATTAAAAAAAACAAAAGATTCACAAAAATATAAATAAAACACATTATTGCTGGTTTTAAAAATTAAACATTGGATTCTGCAGAATGACTGACACCAGTACCTCTAACTCCACCTTGTGGATTATACTAGAATTGCATTCTGCTTTGAAGGTATGAAAACATCTTCTTAACAGTAGACAATTAATAATAATAATAATAATAATAATAATAATAATAATAATTGCTTACACTTTTATACTGCTTTTCTGGACACTTCACTCAAAGCGCTTTACAGGTAATGGGGACTCCACCACCACCAATGTGCAGTATCTACCTGGATGATGCGACAGCAGCCATAGAGAGCCAGAACGGCTCACCACACATCAGCTATCAGTGAGGAGGAGAGCAGAGTAATGAAGCCAATTCATAGATTGGGATTATTAGGAGGCTATGATTGGTAAGGGCCAATGGGAAATTTGGCCAGGACGCCAGGGTTACACCCCTACTCTTTTCGAGAAACGCCCTGGGATTTTTAATGACCACATTAAAAGGTTTTACATCTCATCCGAAGGACAGCGCCTGTTTACAGTACAGTGTCCCCATCACTACACTGGGGCATTAGGACCCACATGAGCCACAGGGTGAGCACCCCCTGCTGGCCCCATTAACACCTCTTCCAGCAGCAACCTTAGTTTTTCCCAGGAGGTCTCCTATCCAGGTACTGACCAAGCTCACGCCTGCTTAGCTTCAGTGGGTTGCCAGTTGTGAGTTGCAGGGTGATATGGCTGCTGGCCATTATTAGCAGTGAGATAAGTTCAGTATTTAACGTCTTCCCATATTACACAACATGTTACAATTTAAAAAAGCATAAAAGCAAAGCTGCAATATTTGTTTTTTAATGCCTTTGTGTATTTTTTTTCCATAAGAGAGACTTCTCTGAACTGCTGATTGTTAGTGGAAGATTTGGAGACCAGAGGCATTATACTGATGTCACTGAGAGCTTTAGAATCATAGGTGGAGCTGATTAGGTGTAAAATGTTGCCACGTACATCTATAAAGAAACAAAATATGTTCCTCTTTTGCAAAGTGAAAGTGGTCCAGAAATTTCCAGAAGAAGCTCCAGCAACTGAGAGAGCACCATGAGATGAAACAGGCTTGCAAATTCCATATGATTGGAGACATGCTCTTTATTTAATCAGCACCTCTATAGCAAAAAGATAATGACACAGAGGAACATAAGATCATAATTCTATCCTTCTCTTTATGCTAATCAAGAAGGAATGAGAAGGGGAAATGAGGTATGCCCAGTTGGCCCATCTTACTTGTTTGGTAGTTTGTCCACTAAGTCATTTAAACAACTCTTATTTTTATTCTATTTATGTTTTAATGAATTTGGACCTGAACCACCTTAATGAGAAGCCAGTTTTCAAGTGTCCAATGCTCTTTGAGTAAACAAGTGTTTTGATTTCTCTATCCTAAATCAATTTCACTAAGTTTACAATCTTTGTGACATTGTTTCACTACAGAGTGAAAAAGGTTCAACATAAGAGACTTTATCTATACCTGTACCACTTAGGAGTTTTTATACCTATATTTTTAGACCTGCACTATCTCCATTAAAGGGGAACAGCAATGTTATTTTTATATTTCAAGGTTAGAAAGAATCAGCATTGATGAGTACACTTCAAACCACAATAAAAGTAAAATGAACACATTAACTTGTAAAACCTCCAATTTACATTATAAATAAATAATTTCCAGGTATGCACAACACCATATTCTGAGATTCAGAATGAACGTCCAGTGAAGTGAAGCGGCCTTATTACATTGTAAAGAAGCAGGCTTGTGAATATATCTCTTTTAATCCAATAGAACTGCTCTTCAAGACATACTGTATATATTTTAATCCAATAGAAATATTGCTCTTCGACTTGGAAGAGTTTTGCCAATAAATGGAACTTACTTAACTCTGCATGTAGATCGTGTTTGAAACTTTCTGCAGTGAAATATCTGCTGCACAACCTGTAATTCGCTTGTACATCACATTACATTAATTACAGAGACTAGCGAGCAGGAAGGGCCCCATCATGTTACAATTCATGGGAACTCTTGCTCTCACCATTGGAGAGATCAGGGGTTTGTGATAACATGGTGATTTACAGTAGTTTCAGAAATTAATGTACTTAATTTGAAAATTGCTATACCATCAATGAATGTATTTGATGAAATTGATTTTAACAAGATTTAATAACGTATCTGGGAAATTGGGACTGCAATTCCCTTTTCTTCTCTGTTCTATACTGAAGAGATCTAGTTTCTTCAACTTGTCCATATGACTGTCCCCTGAGTTTTGTTGTTCTTTTCTGTGATATACCAACTAAAACTGAAAACAGTCTCTGTTGGACTGAAGATCTTAATTATAATTTCCCTGAATGTACAGTAAATACCAAACCTTTTCCTATATATCCAAGCATTGTTTGATTATTTTCCTCCATATTTTAAGGACATAAAAGAATCTAAATTCCAACATCCCTTTCAATGTAACTTCTTACAGGACCAGCGCATGTGACATGTATAGTCACATGTATAGTCACACCAGCAAATTTCACTAGTTGGCTATGTTGAAATTATTACTTCCATATCACAGATTGTTTTTCTAAATATATCATATCATCTTTACTGTACCCTAATGTCCAAGTTGCTAATCTTATAATTCTAGCAAATTAGATTTAGAAAGGGAAAGACTTGTTCATGTCTTTTAAAATTGTATTCGTCTAATTTAACTATCATTTCCATAATTTTTCTAGTAACATAAAACTGGTCTGTAGTTTCCTGGTTCAGTTGTCCTTTTTTGTTCATTACATTATTTATTATTTTGTGCATTATATATCTATATACCCTTTTATATCCCTGAAATGGGCAGCATGGTGGTACAGTGGTTAGCATTGTTTCCTCACAGTGCTGGGACCCTGGATCTAGTTCCTGGGAAGCCATCTACATGAAGTACGTTCTCCCTTGTTTGTGTAGTTTCCACTGTGTGTTCTGGTTTCCAAGATAGGCTCCAAATACTCCACAACCCTGTATTAGATAAAGCACTTAGAAAATGGATGGATGGATATCCCTGAATCATGGACACACAATGCAGTCCGTGGCAGTCCACTCCTCTGTTCCTTCTGATTTTTTTCTTTATATCTCCATTAAATCATTTAAGCTATATTTTCCTGGCATTCGACTTCACCATTTAAGTAGTAAGTTTGTTTGGACCTTTAACATTGTATTTGACATTGACTCTATATGCATCTGTTCAGTCTCTCATTCCTTCATTCCAGTGGTTCTGTGCCATCTCTTCCCTTAATTATACAGTTTTTTTAAAAAATCACTAAGAAATCTATTAAACCAATAACTTAAAGACAATAAGAACCTCGTCTAGTTGGTGTTTTTAAAACTAACTGAAAACGCAATCATTAACCTCTTCAGCCACCTAAATTTCAGCTGTGTTCTCCATCACAAACTCCAATTTCTGTGTGGAAAGCAGAAATTGACAAAAATAACTTACTAAATAGCTTTCTGATGTCATGAGAGAGTAAGCTATGTGCATCCATATTCACATTAGGTTGTTAAATCGTTTTTCTACTTTAACCTTTATGGATTCTGTTGTATTACTACCTTCTTGCTTCACTTCTCCATCTTAAAGGTTACTTTTGATACAAAGCCCCTGCATGCCTGACTGTGATTAAAATGATATACTACAATGGCCATTGCCGAACATGGTGCAGTTCATTAAGTCTTTATTGTTGCAATAATAAAGCAGAGCATACAGTTCTTAAATGTCCAGGGTTGTGAGTCACCAACAAATTGGTGGGTGCCTACTATGGCAGCAGAAACACTGCAGAGCCTTATGTTCCAATGTCTTTGTTATGTGTAATACAAAGTGGAATCGCCAGCTGCTGCATGCCAACACAAAAATAAAGGACAGCCTGACACAACAACAGATGAGTCTCAGGCTGGTAAGTCAGTATAGATCAGTGGTTCTCAAACCTTTTTGACCAAGTACCACCCCTGATCAAACCAAAGCATCCAAATACCACCTACAAGTCATCTTCTCAAAGGAACCACAGTAAAACTCAATGACCAACATGAGCATGTGCACACACACATAAAAATAGCACTGAGTACTAAGTTAATTTGGATCGTACTGCCTTGTTTTCCGACGTTTTCTAACACGACCAGTGCTGTCTGTGTCAGGTTCAGCAGAAGAGCTAGTGTCGGTGGCTGATAGGTTTACCATACATCCGGATTTTCCCGGCCACGTCTTCTGTTTTGATCTTTATATCTCCGTCTGGGGGGAATTTTGAAATATCCAGAAATGTCAGGGATTTCCATCCCATTATTTTCACCTTAAAGAATAATAAAAGTTAAAGATATAGAATTTCTGAACTCTAGTTTGCTTCATCACCTACGTTGTCGTTCAGGTTCTGTCCTGTACATGTATGATTATGTAACAAGAGTGAAATCGAGCATCAATATTAGTGTCTTTATTCAGTTTGTGCAGTGCAGAAGCATTTCCTCGAAAGGTTCCCCATTTTCTCATTTTCCTACCCCCAAACACAATGCCAAAGTGAAAGTGTCAATTCACAGCAGAACTAAAAAAATAATTTCAGTGTATTCGAAGTGGCAGGGAAGACTGGGAAGCTGAATGTTTGGTATGTAAGCCTGGTAGTTTTGTCTCCGTGGCTAATAAAGGTGTACTTGACTTGCAAGCTCTTGTTGACCCAGACAGACACAAAAAGGCAATTCGAGGAGAGAGTTCCTAAACCAAATTTACAGATTCTTTTATAAAATCTGGCAGCAAAACAGAGGGTACTGTTACTGCAGCATTGCACATAGTTAACATCAACGTTACTTTACCAATGAACATAAACGTGGGATATTTTAAAAACCCTCTTTATCCGGACCCCTTTCACAGATAAGGCAATAGGAATGTTTCTCAGGGTGTCCCCCTTTTTTTAACCTTTAGTGGCCGATATATAATCCTCCTCGATCTCAACAGGTATGCATGATCTATTGGAGCTAGTGTCAGAACTCTTGGCATCTATTTCTTTCAGCCATGACATACTTGATTTTTGCAATCTTGAATTTTCGATCACTTGATCACAGTTGGCGAATGTGGCGCTAAGCTGTGTCTGAAAGCTCGAGAGTATGAACACTCAATTATTAGCGTGCACTGTATCGATGTAGCTAAATACTGCTGTGTATTTGATACATAAACTAATTTTATTAAAATATAAAATAAGAAAACCCATCTCAAGCTTTCTGAAACCGATTGAATAAATTACAGATGATAAATTTACCTAACTATTCATTATTAAACTTTTAATTCACAAATTTTCAGTGCACACAACACATTTCTAGGGTCATCTGGCATACCACCTGGGGGCACTCCATGTACAGTTTGAGAAACAATGGTATAGATGAATCCACCACAAAGCCGGATGCACCAAAATAATACACCACAGAACTGAGGGCTCCAAGTAAACTGGAGTAAAAAGTGCAGAGTTTACTGAAGAGATGAGGACTCAAAATTTAACATCAGAAGTTACATAACTTGTAGCTGACTCAGTCACTGCCATTTCTGGCCACTGGTAATATTAGGAAGGTGGTAGAGCAGTACTGGCCAATAGGAAAAGGAATCAGATTTCTACTGCAATTACAAGTGAAGGATGTAGGTGTGAAACAGTTGTCCATACCCTGATGGCTTGAGTCCACAAGAGAAAAACCAAGGGGACAACAGTGTCGAGAGGTGTTAGTGCTTGGGACCCTGAGCCTGGGATTCTGCAAGCAAAGGGCTAGTGTAGTTGTGTTCTGACCTCGATCCCAGAGGGGGGATCACAAAAGCAAATATCAAGTGGATAACTACAAGTGAAGGGCTCAAATATCCTCAGTCCAGCTATCGTTAAGGAGTAACCAGAGTCGTCTAGATTAACACCACCAAACACCTCACATCTGCATATTACCTCAGAATGAGGCCAATATACAACACTAAACTCAGAGGAGAGTATATGAAAACCAGAAAGTAACTCAAATAGTAGAGCAGAAAATTTGGCTTGGTTTGTGGAGAGCATGGTGATGTCATGCATCCATCTAGATCAACACCCCTAAGCTTGTGCCACCCTACACGGCATCACAGATGTCACTGTTATATATTTAAAAATACAACTGTATTTTTATAAGTACCGTTTTTAATGCATAAAGATCGAAAACATATCTAATTGTCTCTTACAGAAATATCACAATGTAACTGACATCACTAGAACTATGCACATATTTCAATACGAGGTAAAAGATTCATCATTAAATTACCACAAACGCATTCCCTGGAAGAGGGGTAACCAATGTGGTGAAGAGTACTATTGCAATTAGTCCTGGGATAGGAGACATCCAAGATAAAACAGGCTGAAGTCTTAAATGGACCAGTCTTCCCTATGGACCAACATTTCTAAACTTGTGCCCCAGTATGGTTAATGGAGAGACTGTGCTGCAGTAGGTGCTGTTCTTCAGATGAGACATTAAATGGAGGTTCTGACTATTTGTCATTAAAAAGACCATGAGACTTTATGAAAGACTGGAGCATCCAAGCCCAAAAGGGCTACATACAGCCTTAAAAAAAAAACCTTCATTCAACTGATGAAACAGTTTCTCACTTCTCTAATGCTGTATAGTGTGACTGCTGTACATTACCCAGGTGGGAGCTATATCTAAAGATTAAATCTTTCTAGGTCATGAAGATTAACAAGCACTTCAAAATACACTATTCGTGCCTGCATTAAAGTCGTCTCAATATTCATTCTAACTTACATGTTTTAAAAAGTGTTTATTTTACCTTATAGGGTATATTTATATACTTTGTGCACATCCTTTAACAGCTGGTTTAATGCCAGTTCGGGAAAAAAATCTTGAAATGTTCTTCAGATAGAAAAGCAAATGAAAAAGAAACAATGTTTAAAAATTTTACTCTTTCAAACTGAATTAAGCAGTATTGGGAATCCCAATTAACCAAACAAAAGAAAGAAAAATTGTAAACAGGAAAATGACATAAGAATGACCATAGAACCCTCCCACCCCAAATGGTAATTTGTAAAACATATACAATGATCAGCATTGAAAATTGGATTTGCTTCCCATTTATGAAGAAAACAATAATTTTTGTCCTAGTTTTTTAAAAAATAAAAAGGTTGCGCACACCAGTTATTTCAAACAAAGCAAGTTGACTTGCACTGCCTGTTGTGAAGTCAGAAAGATCATTTTCCTGAATATAAATTGTTCATCCAGTGTTACCATGAAAATATATTGCAAAATCTAGGAAAGTAGCCTGTGTACAATATAATATTAAACTGAAAAAAATGCAGTTTCTATCCCCCCTTTAATCATCATCAAAGTTCTGTTGTAGAAGGAAATTTGCAGCCAAGTTCTCATTCTTCTCACAGGCAAAGTAGGCTTGAATTACAAGTCCTTCAGGGAATCCTAACGCTTTGAGCTGAAAGAGAAAGAAAGTAGAAGAGGTTAGTAAACTCAAATTAAGGTTTACATATTAAGAATTGCCCTACACTTGAACTTACAGGTTTACAATAGTGTAGTTTTCTGTGTTTATCAAAATCCATAAACAAGCAAAAAGCTTTGAAGATCATCTGAGAAATTACAAGGTCTCTTTGAGAAAGACTCACTGCTGGCAGCCTCTCAGCAGAGATGCTGATAGTGACTGTTCTGTCCACTGTTAATGACAACATCACCAAGCAATTCTGCAGCAAGGGCTACACTAACTACTAAGTAATCTGTAAGTTGGCTGGGAAAACGTCTGAGGTGAAAATTCGTCCATAAGGAGGACACCTTTAAAGCGGAGACGATGGCACCGAAAATTTTTTCTTTAAAGCCCTGGCCAAATACGAAGACAGTACGCACAGTTCAAAATTCAAAATGAATTAAAAACTACACATCCCAGTAAACATAGTGGTGCTTGTGATCCTTGCGTTTAACCAACGACACAGGGCAAAAATTATTCAGTCACATGACTTTGGTGCTGAGTTTCGAAAGCTTAACCTATAAGCTACAAAGTGAAATTTACAAACGATAGGCTACCTCAAACTGTCAGTTACACGACTGTGTACGTCGCTTAGTTATGGAGGCGGGAAAACGACCCCCCTCCCTTCCCTCTGGGTGCCTGACTTCTTGCCATCTTTAACCATTATGTGTCCGAATCGCAGCATAGGAGAGAGAGAGTAGGAATAGACACGTACAGAAAAAAGTGAATCCCAATACAAATATATTTTTGTAGTAAGGGTGAACAAAACATCAGTATTTACCTCAAGTAATTAGTGTAAGATTTATAGTTGAAATCTGAGCCCAAATATAAAGTTACAATCTCTATAAACAGAGCAATGTTGGAAACACTTTTTCTGAAGTGGAAATACTAAAAGAAAACAAATGCTTTTAGACATCTCAAATCAGTTTCAGTCAAGGTCCCCAAAACGAAAAAGAAAGAGTGTTTACATGGAATAAGTTAGATTTATAAGCAATCTCATTTCTTATTCATTTAAACAGTGAAATTTCAGCTGCAGAAGATCGCACCAGAGATAGCTGTAGCTCTTCTTATGTTCAGGAAAGGGTGAATTAAGCCTTGTCAAGTGCAATAACTTTAGTGACCAGTAATAAAAGTTTAAAAACTGTGCATTGAGCAATGTTAAAATGCTGGAAACCTCACAATTAAAGAGGTCTGTAGGACAAGTAACAAAAGATATAGAATACAAGCTTTTTTAGTCTGAGTCTAAAATTCAGTCTAAAAAATTAAGGCAAATGAAAATGTAGGATGTTAAAGTGTTAAAGATGTAAATATAAAAATACAAAAATGCACATGAGCAAAACATTTTTTAAATGGAGCATGTGTTGCACTGAAATAAGAAAACAGGCAAAAGCCATGACCAGACATTGTGAAGAAGAGGGATGCAGGAACACTTGCAAAGGCTTAGATATACCAAAAAAAATCACAGCTGTTACAAAAGATCACAGTGTATATTTTGTCGCAGTTGTTTGATCTGATCAGTATGCAAAGCCATTTGTGACAAACAAGTATAGTTTTGATCTTTTTTTTCTGAACCATGGAAAATATGATCATGTTTCTCTATAATAATAATAAACTTTATTTTATATAGCAACTTTAAAAGCAGCATCTCAAAGCAGTACAATAGGTATATTGCTTATAACTGTTTTTATACCTTTTACACAGGAGATGTTATAGGCTGCAGAGGAAGATGAAGTTAATGAACTCATTGAATATATGCAGTTGAATGTTTACATAGATACTGAAATAAGATTTTATTTTAGATTTTGTGAAGTTGCTAGTGTTGAACTGTGAGGCACATAAATTGAAGGAATGGGCAAACATAGCTGATGCTGTTACATGGAGCTACACCTTAAAAAGCTCCTCAGCCAAAATGTTGTTTCTTTTCTTCTCTTTTTATCATGGAATAAACCTTTACTTGTTCCTTTGCATCTTCTGTTTCCTTAAGCCAGCACTATAAAATAATTTATTCTCAGTGAGATGCTGCCATCTCATAGTGGATTTCTATCAATGTGTATAGAGTACCTTTTTAAATCTTCAATCTCTTTATCCAATACAGGGGAGCTGGAGCCTATCTGAGCAAGCAACGGACGCAAGACAGAATACACCCTGGACATAACGCCAGTCCATCACAGGACAGACAAACACACACACACTCACACCAGGGCCAGTTTTCCCATTAACCTACTGTAATTGTAATTAACCTACCAGTGTATGTCTTGTAATTAACCTACCAGTATGTTTTGGACTGCCAGGGGAAATCAGATCAGCTGGAGAAAACCCACATGCACCCAGCTAAAATGTGCAAACTCCACATGTATTATACCCCAGGAATTGAACCTAGGGCCCCAGCGATAGCAATGCTGAACACTACACCACAATTAGAAATTATATTAATAATTCCTAACACTTATATAGCACTTTTCTCGACACTACACTCAAAGCATTTTACAGGTAATGGGAACTCCCCTCCACCACCAATGTGTTGCATCATTCTGGATGATGCACCAGAACACTCACCACACATCAGCTATCAGTGGGGAGGAAAACAAGAGCAATGAAGCCAATTTATAGACTGGGATTATTAGGAGGCCATAACTGATAAAGGCAATGGGAAATCTGGCCAAGAAAGACACCTAGTCTTTTCGAGAAAAGCCCTGGAATTTTTAATGAACACAGAGAATCAGGACCTCGGTTTTACATGTCATCCGAAGGACGGCGCCTTTTTGCAGTATAGTATATTCTGCAAAGGAACAACTAACGGTTTATTCAATGATGAAAATAAAAAAGAAACGTTTCAGCTGTAAGAATATTAATAATTATTGATTGTTAGCAAAACATTTTAAATTATATTTTACCCTCATTTTGGATTTTACTTATTTTCTGATAGTCAGATTTAACGTACATTTGAATAATGACTTGTAAATTTCCAAGATGCGGAAAAGGGGGATGGTGCAGTGGCTCTGTGACGAAGGATCTGTGCCTGTGGCTGGAAGGTTGCCGGTTCATATCCCGCGATTGGCAGAGGAATCCTACTCCATTGGGCCCGAGTTATGGAATGGTGAAGTCAAAGCCCAGATCTTAACGCCATAAAAATGCTGTTGGGGGTCTTGAAGCGGGCAGTACACGCAAGAAAGCCCTCAAACATCACACAGTTGAAGGAGTTCCGTAAGGAGGAGTGGGCAAAAATCTCTCCAAGTCGATGTAGGAGACTGATGGACAATTACAAGAAACGCCTACAAGAAGTGATATCTGCCAAAGGGGGCAACAGCAGCTATTGAATCTATTTCAGTCACCAGCTTTTTTATCTTGAGATGTCAGGAACTCTTATGCTGTGGGTTTTTAGGGCCGAGGCAAAATGTAAACTGGGCACCAGGAAATGCTATCGAAAAATGAAGTAATAAAGCAGGATTATTTATTATAAAACCATTTGACAACACAGCACATGCATTTCAATGTGAAAACGCTTAGACTGAAACTGTTAGTAATATTGTATGCCCAACCAAAATCATATTAATATCACATATTGCAATATTAATATGATAAACAGTAGATATTATATCCTTATATATAATATTCTCCATTGTATTAAAAATTACAACAGATACAAATATTAAAACAAATCCAAAATATTTTAAAACAGAAGTAATTAATGCTACTTTATTTCACATCTGCATGTGAAATCAGTGTGCCCAGTGGGTATTTTGTTTATACTACAAATTAGTCTTTGGGCATACTGTCAAAATTCTGTAAACCTTTGTTGAGTTCTCATGAGACAAAGGGGTTCATTTTGAAAACGCGTGCACTGCTTGCAAAGTATGTGATTCTGACAAACTAAAACAGCAAATTTTGCTAGAAGAATTTAAAACTGTCTGCCTGATGGTATTGTAACTTATTTGAATGAGGAGAAAGTTACCTTGTTATCTGGATGTACAGTAATTTAAACCTACATCCAAACCAACACAGAGGGGAGTTTAAAATAACATTTAAGTAATGGATTAAGAACTTACCCTTTCAATGGCTTCTTTTTCCTGAGGCGTTACTTGAATGTAATTCATGGGTCCTCCTCCAGCTTCAGCCACCACCCCCTGACCTGCAACCTCCTGCGCAGGCTCATTCAGCATTTGGATAAACTGCTCTTGGTGGCTGCTGATTTGCTACAGCATTGAAAAGAAAATCATTTTAGCATTATTACAGGTGAGTTTACTCTAATAAAGCCAAAGTTCTGAACTTACATTGAACTTGCATTGCTTGTCTCTAGTCATCAATTTAACATTGGTTCAAAACATTAAGTAAAGGAAAGTTTTCTTGTTGAAAATAGTTGCATAACATTATGAAAGATTAGCTGGGAGAGACGAAAGCAGTGAACAACTTTTAAGATGTTTAAGATGGTTTTTCCGAACTCATACATCAGAAAGACCACCGAAACTAAAATTATTCTGCAGCTAGGATCACACATTCTCCCTTCCCTTAACGACAGATTACTGTTCTTTTAAATTTTCTCCATTCATTGGAAGTTTAATTTCACACCTCTCTGCACCCATTCTGACTTCACACCTCTTGATTGGCCTCTTTCTGTCCCCTGCTCCCGCCTCTCACTCCTCCTCCCTCCCAACCTTTGTTCTCTCACTACTTTACCTTTGCCTACTGCCCTGTCTCTCTCACACCTGAAGAAGGCTCCACGGCCGAAACGTTGTGTTCTCTTTCTTCTTTTTTTCAGCATGGAATAAACCTATTACTTGTTCCTTTGCAGCCTACGCATGCTGACGCAGCTACCCACCTGAACTTTTAAGATGCTAGGGATATCAATTTTGGCAAATAACTTATGCAAATTAGCTACTTTACTAGAACAGCTTCTCATCTTATTTAAGAATTACCTGACAAAGGATTACTGTTTACAAAACGTAAACAAAAAAGCTCCAAAAGTAAACAACTATTTACAGATTTTACAATGCGAACATCTTTGATGGCTAAATCAATGCTGATAATTTTCTATAATGCAAATTTTGTTAATTTCTGTTAAAATAAAAATACCTATTTTTCAGGGTCTGAATCATTTTGGAGTAAAATCTGATAACCATTTTAAATGATACCAACATGGATCAGGATTTGATAGTAGCATCAATCATTGTATAACAGTTTAGGTGGGTAGCTGCGTCAGCATGCGTACAACTCAACTCATCAACTCAATCAGGAACTCCCGTAGTAACAACCGCATTCCTTTGGTGCTTCCCTACAACCCCAACACACTTCCTATCCTCAGGACTATTAACGACAACTTTTCCATCCTACAGGATGATCCCTCCATTGGGGCCTTCTTTTCTGACCGCCCCATCATCTCATATCGCCGATCACCTAATCTGCGCAACCTTCTTGTTCACAGCTCCCTTGACCGCCCTCAGCAACCATCCAAACCAGACACTTTCCCTCGCAATAGAGCTCGCTGTAACATCTGCATCTAACACCACATTCATTCAAGGCCCCTCAGGACAATTCCGGATCACCCAGATGGCATCTTGTACCTCCAGCAACCTTATTTACTGTATCTCTTGTAGTAAATGCCCAGCCATCTACATTGGAGAAACAGGAAGGAGACTCGGAGACCACTTCAGAAAACAAGTCAGGACTGTGAAGATTAAAGATCTCTCCAAACCCATTGTTTCTCATTTCACCTTTGATGGCCATGACCACTCTAATCTCTCCGTCTGTGTTCTCAAAGATGGCTTTCATACATCAGAAAGACTACAGAAACCAAAATTATCCTGCAGCTAGGATCACACCTTCCCCCTTCTCTTAACGACAGACTACTTTTCTTCTAAATTTTCTCCATTCATTGGAAGTTTCATTTCACACCTCTACACCTATTCTGACTTCACACCTCTTGATTGGCCTCTTTCTGTCCCCTGCTCCCACCTCTCACTCCTCCTCTCGCCCAGTCTTTGTTCTCCTGCTACATTATCTTTGCTTACTGCCTTGTCTTTCTCACACCCGAAGAAGACTCCACGGCCGAAACGTTGCGTTTTCTTTCTTCTTTTTTTTCAGCATGGAATAAACCTATTACTTGTTCCATTGTATAATAGTTGAAACTTGTTTAAAATCTAAAAAAGGAATGAACTCTCACTCCATTCTGCAGTACCTGTAGTAGTTGAGGGTTTTCTCTTCCTATCTGCTGCAGTAAGGCTGGAAGCAAAGATGGGTTCTGTTGAATAATTTGTCTCATCTGCTGAAACTGAGGTTGGTTCTGCAAAAACTCCAATGGATTGGCTAGGAAGACAACGAGATAGCTCTTAGGTAGGCCTTCATTCATTAGGGCACTCTGGATTCTGCTGCAGTGTCTAATACTGTATTAATAAGTTAAATATCACTTCAATTACTCGGATGCTACAAAGCTCAAACTTTGGGTCCCCCAGCTAAAACATGGAATTCAGCTTTATTTTAATAGACAAAATACCAGACCTTAAATTTAGGAACTCAATTAACATATCTGCTAATCCACACCATGTCTAAAGATTCTTAATGGAATTTGAAAATGAAAAATAGGAGAGAAACAAGAGTACACTCTAAATAAAATGATCCCCAAAGCACTTTTCATACTTTCAAAAACATTGCCTTGAGAAAAAGCCGCTTTGGCTGAAGCACCCCCCTTTAACTATCTAAATTAAGGAAAAAAATAGTTTTACACAACAAAATATAGAATACATCATTTTAGAGTCAAAGTAATGCATATAGAAAAAAATCCCTTCACTGCTGAAATTCTGCTTCCATGTAATATGTAGTTCCAACTATAAATGCAGGAAAATGACAGAAGTAGAATTTTAAAAGCGTAGAATATAAAGTAATCAAGAAAAGGCATGGAAAGAAAAATAGCCTGTTACAATTTTATTTATATATTGTATTATTTGTATTCTAACAACAACAAGTAGCAATTTTCAGTCTGGCTATCATTTTGTGCTACTACAAGAGCCCAAAAAGAAAAGCTGAACTGACTATCAGAAGATGAATCAGAATGTTTATGTTTTAATTTAGTTTTTAGTCAAAAGAACAAGTGACTGCTTACGATCTACCATTTTGATGAAAGACAATGGTGTGTTATTTGATCAGCCAGTCACACATTTTTAAAGAATTTTTAAGTAATTCTTATGAACTCAGTGACAACAGAAACCTCAGTAAAAAAATCTATTAACTTTTTGTTAATGCATTTTTAACCATAATGACATGATCTAATATGCATAAGAGATGGCAGACAGCAAAGAGAGCAATATAACAGGTGCTCCAGTACAGAGACAACTCACCCTCTGTGGTTGGAGTTGGCTGCACAGACCCTGTGGTGGAAGGAGAGGACAAGGAACCTGTGATGGAAGAAGGAGTACCAACCTGAGGCATGACTGGGTCAGCCACCGTATGGCTCTCTCTCTCTGCTGGAATACCCTAGGGGAAAGGCAACATAGCAATGAGCACACTGCAATCAGGGAGAACAACCGTACTGCTTTATGTAAATATCTTATTATGCGGTACCAGTATCACATAAATACACATTCTTTCAGAAATTAGAAATCCAACATTTAAAAACTGCAGAGTTTTAAAAAAGATTTTTGTAAGGGATTCAGAGATTTCAATACTTTGCAGAAATTTGGCCTTGTATAGCCTTGTTATCTAGATTAAAGAATGGCAGGAAATATTGTCTGGCACAGTTTTCTACATGACATTCTACATGACATTCATGGAAAAAAGTAGACATTGCAATGGGGTAGGATGGGGCTGTGTATTCGTTACACCACAGATGGCACTATATTTAAGTAAAATAATTTTGTCAAAGCTTTAAACATTTAAATACAAATACAAAGAATGCCACAAAACTAATGGTGATGAATATTTAAAAATGTGTTATTTCAAAGTTACTCTGATAAAAAAAATATATTTTTTTAGGATAACCACATGGGTTGATACCTTCAGACTTTTATCTCAGGTGTTTAATAGCTACTAGTTGATTAAACTGAAGAGCTGTAGGCATACAGGTGCAATGATTAAATAAACTGTTTCAGATTATTTACATAAAAAGAAAAGGGAAGCATAGCATAAACAATGCAAGTTTAATAAAATTAATAAATTATAAATAGTTATTGCTCATAGAGCAGGGGCACTAAACTTACCGTAAGAAGGTATTCAACAGCTCTGTCAGGGTTATTAAAGCTGGCTCTTAGTGCAGCAACAACCTGCTCTCTTTCATACCCCATTGACATGATCTCGGTTACCATGTTTTCATAGGACTGTCCTGTCACTGTAAATAAAGGAAGTGAATTATGAGGGAACAAGCTCTTTCTACACTCCACAAAAGCCCAAGATGCCACATGTTCCAGCTCCTCAGCAAATGTTCAATGGGGCTCAGGGCTGGAGCATATGTCTTGCATAGTATACCTGTCAATGCAAGAAAGATAGTTACATGAGCAGCATGAGGACATTTTCCACTCCTCCTAGAATACTGTAGTGTCAGGTTGAGTTAGTGGGAATGGCTGCATGCAAAAAGTTCCAAGACATATTATCAATGCAGAACTGCACAATCATCTTGCCATTAATAACCGCTACATACAGCAATCAGCACACTCCTCTCAGGGGGAGCAACTGTACAATGTCCATTTGGACCTCTCCACCTACAACCTTGTGCCATATGGTCTTCAAGACCACAACGCTGAAGTGTCAGAATGTATGTCTGTAATGTGAACACTTCAAATTCAGTGCGTTGATTTAGTCTTGTGTACTTTATACACAAAGCAAATGTTCTCACAGGAGGTTTCGTGAAAACACTACAGGCGTGCCAAAATCGTTTTCTAACTTCAAGCTAACTTTACCCCGGTGTTTAACGCTGCTATGAAAAATAAATCTAAATGGTGAGAAAGCTATGCTTAAATAAACTACACTGCTGCCGATATTGTAGCAACAGACAAAATGAAACGCTTGGAGTTTGTAATGTAGGGATTCCTATATATCTTTAGTGGTTTAATTAATAACAAAGGCTTTCATATGGAAACATTTTGTCACTGCGCATAACAATCGTAGAAAGAACCCATTAGCCTAGTTTTTGCTTAAAAAAATCACGCCAGAGAAAGTGAAGTAGCATTAACTAGCAAAGGTATTTCGCAGACGTAGGCATAGTACGTTATTCAGGCTTTATGAACCCTAATAATAACCCTAATTTGCCCAGGCGAGAGTTCATAAAGCCTGAATTACGTACTATGCCTACATCTGCAAAACACCTGATCATTTACTCTAAAGATTTCAGTGCTTTGTGTATATTCTAATTGCAGTGGGGACAGGGTGCGTGGGGACAGATTTAGCCTGAAATTGAATTGGGGATCTGTATGCTTCACACCTGAAACATTTTCTCTGAAAGCGTTTTCCCCTTTAGCTGATCTTTTGCTGCCTACGCATGCTTACACAGCTCCCTAGGTGAATTATGATACTTGACTGAGAAAGCTTTAGAGAACTTAACATTTTTATTATCAACAAATTGTAAATATGATGTTTACACTGGCGTTAATTTTTCACTTAAGTGTATGGAGGAGTGTCGTCCCCCCCTCCCCCACTTAGGCTGGGCAAACAATTTTTTTAATTTTTAAAAAAGAAATAAAAAATTAGATGATGTGTTCCTGCTTAACTTAGACATTGCATGACTTTAAAAGCTATAAAAGCAGGTTTCGATAGTTAATAACCACTTTTTATGCGCTAAAAACGGGCGATTTTTCTTCGTCATAAGATCTTTCTTGGAAAAATTTCTTTATGGATTGTAAGAAACTGAATTGCTTTAACAAAATATATTTACAAATCCTTTCACCTGGTAATCTACCTGAATGCCCAACTATCTGAGAAAGGATTATCCTTTCAAAGCAGGAGTGTATTGTACTTCCTCTTGGGATCAAACGTGGAAAGATTAGATTGTAATCGTTTTTATATTTTAAATACATTTTAGAAAATTGTAATCCATACTAAAAAGTTGTATTTATTTAATACAACTTGATAAGTTACATTAATAGAGATAAGAATTCAAGTTGATACTGTTTAGAATTTTAATCATTTTAAACTGTATTACAGCATCTTACACATGAAAAAGTCAGTATATTTTATAAAAGCAAGATTGCTCAGTTGGACAGTAGAAAGCAAGTATGTTTTTTAATGTTTGTAATCACTATTCTTGCAAGTACAAACACAACTGGAACGCTACAGAACCCTTAACTGACAATTCACACTAGCCGAATATAGCTTTGTCAGTCTTCTGTGTAAGAAAATCATGGATTTGAACATCATTAGGTGCTGTTTTTAAAAAGCTGTTGAGTTAAGAATATGAATATGAATTTTCCTGCTGAATGAAAACAGGAAATAAAGAAAGGGTTTCAGAAGTCAAACAGACTGCACTGTTCTGCTTCCTATGGTTCTAAGCCGTATTGAGCAGTATATCTTGTGTTGTGAACGTGTGTACACAGTGGTCCATCAGTGTTTAAGTTAGTGCATAATTATGCATCGATGAAAAACCTGAGGTTTACAAAAAGAGAATTATTTCACTGTCTTATGTAGAGGCTGTGAAACATTTCACAAGTCAAGGTCTTTAAAATGCGTTTTGTGATATTTAGAAATACCAACAAATTCAATATATTTATATTCAATATACAGTCAATTATATTTATTATCAGTAATAAAATCAGTAGCAGTTTGGAATTATTCCTTGTTATTAATAAATGACTTAGCTTCAAACATGTTGTGATATAAAAAATGTCAATATAGCATCCATAATATTTGCTATTCTAGTTTTTCATTGAAATGTTTGTTAAAAGAAAACTCATGCCGATAGCTGGGTTTGAATGCCAGACCTCAAGACATATAAGGCAGACGCTTAAGCCATCATGCCACAGCCGGAGTCATGTGGAAAGCAGTGAAACATCCGTACATATCAATAGAAATTCTTATACTACTGGTTGTGTTACAGTACATGAATATAATTATACCGTTATTATATTCCCTGTTAAGCAAATTCTAAAAGTATGCTTTTGTTTACGCCAATAACAAGTGAATTCACAGAAAAGGTTAAAACACAATCACTTTTCACAAAGTATATAAACTTAATATGGTCAGAAGGAGCACATAAAAACGTTTCCAAAATAACCACATGTGAGACTTTGATGCTTAAAATGTTTAGGGAGAAAGTGGAATACTGGTGTGTATTTTTTCTTTAAAATACCAATACCAACCATATACAGTTTACATGAGATGTTTATGTTCCTAAATTAATATCGTTTATGAGCATGTGAAAGGCATGGTGATACAAAACTTACTTGGTATGATTGGAAACAAATACGTGATCGGATCAACGAAATTCTGTGGTGTTACTTTTTGTCAATGAAAAAATAGTCTTTTTGTTTACAAAGACGATTACAAAGAAATTGGACCAGGGTTTACAGCTTGTCCAAGGTCATTATTAAAACTATTAGTAATATCTTCAGTAAAGACTTTGATGCATAAAATATTTCTGCATAATTAAAATATTTATGATAAAGGTGGTAGGTTGTGTACTTTTTGTCCAACTGAGCAATCTTGCTTTTATAAAATATACCAACTTTTTAATGTTTAATGATTAACATGCTGTAATACAGTTTAAAATTAAAAGTCTAAAGAGTATACAACTTAAATTCTTAATTGGATAAAGATCGTTCCTCAGCGGTGATCGGGATTTGAAACCGGGTGTTTTCTGGTGACAGTTCAAATGCTGTACATGAGAGGTTAAGCTTTATTAGCTCCAGCTGGTGGTTGTACAAGGTGATTCTGGATACTATTAATTTAATTTGCATGTAGTAAAATGTGGTATGACGTGATATGATGCGTTATGATGCGACACACAGTGTACCTCGCTCGTTTAGAATGGCTGCATCTGTAGTTTTATGCACAAATGAATGGCCCTTCCAATAATAAAAGTACACAAAATGAAAACATATACTACCCATAAAATTAAACAATTCTGACACATAGTAAATATTTGTTAACATCTGAATGGTGAAATCTTAGGACACACATACCACCCCTTAGCTTATTCATAATCTTTACTTTTTTTTTGCTACTGTCATAACCATACGACTTTCCTTCTCTACACTACTACTTTCAGATGCATTGGGGTTTCATGCCATACTGCTTTTCAAGGCCTTTGAATTAATCAAAACAAAAGTACAGTCAAAAAAGCAGCCATGTCTTCACTGAAACTCTCAAGGTAACATATACAAGACAGAGAGGGGATTAACAACTACTAATGGGTATGGTGGTACAGGAGTCTGGGATGAATTACTCACTAGTGCACTGTAAATGTTAATCATCACTTACCTGGATTTAAATGACAATTTTTGCTTTATACCCAAGCATCTCATTCACTTTCCTTACCCATATTGTATTGATATGGACATGGAAGTATCTACAAAAGTGACCAGATCCCTTCTGTGTAGCTTCCTGCAGCTCTGAATGACACACACAATATACGGTGGGCACACACTATTACTATGTGCGGATTACTTTGAACGTATCAATGTTAAATTTTAATTGCAAATTCATCAACTAATTCCATGACGAAGTCTTTCAGCAATTGCTTTGCCGTTACTTGTTTGGCCCTGTAAATTTACCGTGCAAACTACATGGAAATCTGAAACCTCCTCGTACCTATGACTAGACTCCAGGGGAATAAAGCCTTTTTTTGGTATAGCCACACGGCTATGGAATTTAGACTTAGTCAACAGATAATCCAACAGATTAGATGGCATCCTCACATTTGTAACCTTTCTTATATCATTGTGTAATACAGTTATTGCAAAGTCTTCTGTACAATAGAGAGTGGGCACAAAAAGCAGCTGTCAACTACTGGTACTTAAAAAAAAGTACCAATACATTAATAATTACACATTCAAAGTTCTAAGAAGCAAATGCATGTTGGAAGTTCAAACATCCACTACTACTTTCAGGACTTAATAAATATATTAATGTCTAAAATCTTTTAGTATTCTTAGTTTCACACTTAGGAAATTATTCTTAATTCCTTGTCTGATTAGTCTTTTATATTTTAAACACTTGTATCTTGTAACTTGTAACTTTCTACTCCAACTGTTGTGAAAGTATGCAGTTCTGCTTTTGTCTATTTATGTTGAATTGTCAACATATGTTATGTTGACAGGCATAACTGCCATATGTCAATGTCAAATCCCTTTTACAGACCTTACTGTATAAAAAGACCACTCTGTAATACTTCTTTGAGTCTGTCCTGAAAGAGCTAGGCTCCCATATGCATATGTAATAAAGAAGACTTCTACTACATGGAC
Source organism: Lepisosteus oculatus (assembly GCF_040954835.1). Taxonomy (NCBI): domain Eukaryota; kingdom Metazoa; phylum Chordata; class Actinopteri; order Semionotiformes; family Lepisosteidae; genus Lepisosteus; species Lepisosteus oculatus. The sequence continues at coordinate 34,891,558 of NC_090698.1, read as the reverse complement.
ACCCAAATTGCTGTCATTTGCTTGACACAGCATCATAGAAAATGCTTACCAAGAGCAGAAGTGGCCTCCTCAAAAATGTTAACATTTCCAGCTGGATTTGTAGAGCTACAGAAAAACAAGAAAAATGATGTTTTCATACAAACCCATTCGAAAACACCATTACCAAGGAAAGTTTCAAAATTGATAAAATTGTGCTGTTATTCTCTTTTTAAAACACAGACAATCAAGAAACTAAAATAAAAGTCAATTTATGATTAGAATTTGGATTCTTGCAAGTAAAACAAAAGGCCAAGCAATTTTCAAATCTCTACGAATTTATTTTATTAAATGTTTTGTACAGTTAATACTGAAGAGTGACGTGATGGATAGTACATGCCTGATTCTCAATACCTGGTTAGAAGTGAATTAGTTTAAAGTGAAAAACACACAATGCCATTGAACCTTAAAGGAAGAGCACATTCCTGAAACCGAAACTTGCAATACTCCTTCAAAATGTGCTTCCTTTTTTAAACTAATTCATTGTAGCATTAATCATACAAAATAAATAACCTGCAGAAAGCTAATGATTATAATTAGTACCTGATGGTAGATGTTGTAGGGTTGTCTGTGGCTGCTAGTGGTTTATCCTCCAGTTGTTCAAAGGGTTTGCCCCCCTTTTCTGCACTGGTTGGTGCAGCAGCTGCTGATGCAGGAGGTGGAGGGGCTGATATTGTAGCTGTAGCACTGGGAGATATAGTACTTATTGTGTTGGTAGTAGAGGAAGGCTGGGCAGCAGATGGAGCTGCCTTAGGCTGCAAGACGAACTTAAAATGAGCCATCAAAAAATTTAACAAACTTCCAATACGCTTATCCTCCCTAAAAAAGTTGATTCATTTGGACAGATACTTGCATACTCAGCATACGTGATGCTCATACTATGGATCTTCTGTCCTGGTTTGCTGTTTTGGAACCAAAGAAAGGGTTAGCTGCCAAACAGTCTAATTAGAGATTTCAGCCTTTAAGGTCAAAAGAAACTCGAAAACCTGCTGAAACACTTCTCATCTATTGCAAGTACAGAGGAAGCTAGGCCAGAGTTCACACTGCTGTCCACTGATTCATATGCTTCATTTTCCTTTCAACAGTTTGAAGAGACCGTGCTGAATAAGCGTAGTGGTGTATACACTGAAATGGAGAAGCTACTTCAAATAGCCATGGTGATACTAGTTGCAAGTGTGTTATGTGAATGTGGATTCAGTGCTCAAAACAGAATTTAAACAAAATTCAGAAATTCACTGAAAAACACAAACATCACAAAATCAATGCTCATTTCAGAGCTTAGGCCTTCTTGAGGATAGTTTAATTTCAACACTGCAGTTATGAAATGGAAATGAGGAGGAAGAGAGAGAGAATAGGGAAAAACTAAGGAAGACAGTGGGGAGAGAGAATAAGGAGAAGAACAATAATGTTTATAGTTTAGAGCGAGAGAGCACCTGAGACAGATAGAGAAGAGAAAGCACGAAGAAGAGAAACACTGAGAAGGACAAAAGTTTTAGTTATTTAACCTTCAATGGAGAGGAGGATGGCAATGAAAGACAGATTGACAACAAGGTAGGACTGCATTTACAATGAACATATGCAGCTCAGGTTGCATATTATTTCAACACACGAGTTTAGTATATTAATATCCCCCCCCCAAGATGCTTAAATCCCCCATGAGCTTTATTTAAAGGGGGAATTCCCACTTATTTTCAAAATGAAGTTCAAGACCTGCAACTTAAGACAATCCATTTTACATGTGTGATTTCATAAGCAAATGGTGTCACACACCTCCAGCTCAAAAGAAAAAATACAGAGAATTAAACCAGATAAGAATTGACTGAATCTTCTCGGTGGTGGAAACACATCTGATGACTGCACAACATTTTCAACAAAGATGAAAGACCTGAGTTGTAGTACCATCAGCACAAAAACTTATAGCAATTCAAGCAGAGTGGCTAACCTACAACCACACAGTAGGCAGTCACATAAGTGGTAATCATGACTGAAAAAGCACTTCCCTACATAAGACAATCTAACCCATTTTATAAGTAAATGATGTTGCGCACCTCCATTTCAAAAGAAAATACCTAGACTTAAACCAGCTAAGAATTGACTGTCTGCTTGGTGGAGGAAGCACTTCAAATAACATCAAGATCAAACTTATTTTAATCTATAATTCATAAACCAACTACAACAGTTTTATTAATTTATATAATGATATATTTATTACATAATATAAAATCATATATTAATTTTAACAGTTTATCATATATGTATTTCATATGTAGGATCTCACATGAATGCAGCATTTGTATCACTGATTTTAGAGTAAAATGTCTTAAATTAGATCTCTCCCAGAAAAGAGTGGATTGCTCTGTCCAGGTGAGGGGGAACAGAGGAATAGAGGAGGAGAAACAGTGGAGTTTAAGTACCTCAGGGTCTTTTGTTTACAAGGATAGAGGAGAGGATGAGATTAACCAGCTGCTTGGTGCAATGACTGTAGTAATGCAGACATTGTACAGAACAGTGGTGGTGAAGCAGGAGATTTTGGACAAAGCTCTCGGTCTTCCTGTCAATTGATGTCCCTATCCTCACCTATGCTCATGAGTTTTGGGTAATGACCGAAACAAAATATATGGGTGTAAGTGTTGGAAATGAGGTTTCTCCATAGGGCTGCTAGCCTTACTCTCTCTGACAGGGTCAGGAGGTCCGGGAGGACCTTGGGCCTTTGGATAGAGCTAAGGCCATCAAGGTGCTTCAGGCATCTAGTGAGGATGCCTGCTGGGCACCTTACCACTGAGAAGAGACCCTGGAGCAGGCTCTGAACACACTGGATTGATCTCTAACTGGCCTAGGATTGCTTGTGAATCCCTCAGGAGAAGCTGGAGACTGTTGCTGAGAAAAGGGGGGTCTGGTAATGATGAGCAATACCCTTTCAGAAGATCCCTACTACTTATAAATGAGTTCATGCAATAAAGATTCTAACACTAATACATATTTTTTCAAACTGAAGATAAACACACAGTATTCTTCTAGTTATTCTTGTTGGTAACTGTAAACCCATGAAAACGTTATTTAAGTCAAACAGGTACAAGTCCAAGAGAACCAAATCGTCCTGAAAGACGCAATCCTTCAAAAGTGAAAAGCACTTTACAGCTTTATTAGGCAGAAATAAACCTGGAACACAATCTGTCAATCCATCTCCAAATTTATCCTGCTCACCTTTGTCACCATGACCACCACAAAGTTCTTTTCATCAATCTTGTATTCCTTGAGGGCTGTATCATCATTCAGGATTTTACCTAAAACAAAAGGGAACCTTTGAGCAGGATATAACAAAAATATTTTATATGGCACCTTTCAAAATAGCTTCTTTAAACTCTTTACAGTAAGGAAAAATAATGATTGAAGATAGCACAATAAATACAAGGGTTTTGAGTGTGGTAGAAAATGCAATAGGGCATACACAGACCAATTAAGTAAAACCCTTTTTGAAGAAAGTTTTCAGTCTGCAAGAGATAGCAAGACAAGACCCTGTAACCCTTAATATGTAGACAAGTTTAAGACTCAAAGAGGAGACCATAGTCAGATGAAGAATGGTTGCAAGGTGGGGAGTAGGACGATATATTAGACAGGCACTGAGGTGCCAAGCCATGTAGAGCCATAGAGGTAAACATGAGGATTTTGAAGTCGAAGCGAATCCTGAAAGGAAGCCAGAGAAAAGGCTCCAGGACAAGAGTAATGTGATCACGTGCATGCGACTTGGACAGGATACTGGCTCTGAATTCTGGACATAATGAAGTTTGTTCAGTATGGATGTAGATACCCCAGCAAAAAGGATGTTGCAATAATCAACTCTAGAAAATACAAATGTGTTGACCAGCATGTCAGAAACAACATAGAACAGTCTGGCAATATTTCTTAGATGGAAGAGTGATGTTTTTACAATATATTGTATATGAGTAACAAATGTCAAATCTGAATCAAATATCACTTCCATATTCTTCAATTTAGATTGAAATTCAAGTACACTGCCAACCACAAACACAGGTTGCATTAGATTTAAAAAGTTGATGGTTTCAGTCTTATCAATTTAAATTAAGGAAATTGAGTAATCCAGGTTTTTATTTCACAGATGCAATCAGAGTGAAAAGACAGCCACTTTAGTGTCAGGTTCAGTATGCACGTAGGTTTGAGTATCATCAGCATAGAAATGAGAAATTAAATCCGATTAAGCTCTTTCCTGTTAGAAAAACTTTAGATCTCTCAATCAATAAAATCTCTCAATTAATGAATGAATTTGAGATTAAAATTGAATAAAGTCAGATTAAGACCCAGTATGTATATTATGTTGAGTGATTAATTTTCAAAAATGGTTTAATACCTTTTTTTCTCAAGGCTGACATAAAAATCAAAGATTGTGTTGAAAATTCCCTTTATTTAAATTCACCCTGCAACTCACATCTGGCAACCCACTGAAGCTGAGCAGGTGTGAACCTGGTAAACACCTGGATGGGAGACCTCCTGGGAAAAACTAAGGTTGCTGGAAGAGGTGTTAGTGGGGCCAGCAGGGGGGTGCTCACCCTGCAGTCTATATGGGTCCTAATGCCCCAGTATAGTGACAGGGACACTACACTGTAAAAAGGCACTGCCTTCGGATGAGACATAAAACTGTGGTCCTGACTCTCTGTGCTCATTAAAAATCCTGGTGCATTTCTCGAACAGAGTAGTGGTGTAACCCCGGCATCCTGGCCAAACCTCCCATTGCCTTTACCAATCATGGTCTCCTGATAATCCCCATCCATGATCTTCCTTCATCACTCCATTTTCCTCCCAACTGAGAGCTAGTGTGTGAGCATTCTGGCGTACTATGGCTGCACATTGGTGATGGTGGAGGAGAGTCCCCCATTACCTATATAAGTGTAAGCAATTATTATTTATTTTCATCTAAAGAAACAGCTACCAAGATAGTTAAAGTAGGTAGCTGCATCTGCATGTGTAGGCTGCAAAGGAACAAGGAAAGGTTTATCCCACACTGAAAACAGAAGAAATGTTTCATATATTGATACTCCACAGCTCAAAATGTTTTTCTTCTCTTTTCAGTATAGAAAAAACCTTTACTTGTTCCTTAGCTACCAAGATTGCTTTCACCCTGATACATCTTAAATTATGTAATCATCATGGAATATTAACAATTTCCTCCACTGTTGAATGATTAACAAAATTAAGGATTGGGCAGTAGAGCTGCTTCTGGAATGCAGATGACATACTTATGCAGATGACATACTTCATAAAAAGGAGACACCTCTATCAAACTGCCCCCTTAACAAAATTATTTTAAAGAGATCGGAGTGGGGAACTGCAAAGGAATACTTAAGGTTAATTCCATAATGGAAAGTAAGAATACAACATTGGCTGTGGTGACAAGATAATACTTCATTTAAAGGACAACCATAATTGCCACTTCTTGAGGAGAGACATTTCCAAGAATGTTCAGTGCTATTGAATAAATTAAATTTGGAAAAGTACAGAAGGGATATGGTAAAGAAGAAGTTCATTTTTTCAATGTATTATCTACCTTTTCTAATATCCTCACATTGGAGCACAACTAAAATTAGAACCCGTGTACTGAATTTAAATTATGCTGCATCCATGCCACATCCGATATATACATTTAGGTTATGTATATATTCAATTGCTCCTTAGTACATTAACAACCTCAACATGGTTTCTCTTTACATGTAGTTAACTTCTGTAATTACCATAAATGTTTTAATGCAGTCTTTACGAATTAAAAAAAATGTAAGATAACACACTCTCATCAATAGTACTGCTGCCTTCCCAGTTAGGAGTAACGGCTTAATTAACTCATGACTAGGCAGATTTAACTGAAATCATGAAGCAAAACTTTGTTTGCAAAGGTAACCTGAAATCAATTTGAACATTACATATAGCCTGCTGCAACCATGGCTGCTGGTGCTGCTGTACATGCCATTGTGTATCTCTATGTTGGCCAACCAGGTAAATACATCTGTTCTGACCAAACTATCCTATTCTCCTCCCCACATGTCAAGATGGTGCCCGGGCTGGGTACCATCTGAGTTGGATGCCGCATCACTGCCATGGATCCAAGAGGGACATCGTGGATATAGCCATCGTTTAGGAGGAATTTACTGGTCTACAGAGATCTGCATGGAGTGCTAACATACAGAAGACGTGATGGATGGATTAATACCCTCATTGTTTACTTTTTTAAATTATATAATGTTAGCATGCCCAAAGGGGTTGGGCAAGCAGTTGACCTTGGACCCCTAGAGGTTTTTTCTCTCCTTACTAAGGAGCTTTTGGTTCCTCTCCTCCTCCTTGTCTTCCGGTCTTCTGTTCTGTATTGACAAAAAGTATCGTCAATTGTATTGTTAAGCACCTTGGGGCAACCTTGTTGTGAAATGTGCTATATATAAATAAATTGAATTGACTTGAATTAAGGCCATCTGCCTAGCTTTAATGACTTTAATGAAGTGGCTCACAGCAGGGACACAGGTTCGAGCTGGTCCTGACCAAAGACACACTCCAACACAACGCATTGCGGGCTTTAGTTCAGACATACCAAAAGCAGTGGATAAGTATTCTGTTCCAGGCAGCAAGTATGGTAGTCTGGTGACCTGTAGAGTTATTACAGCACCAATGCATTATTAGGACCTTAATGCTGTAACCTGTATCTTCAGCCCTGTGGCTTGAATGGTAGGTCAGTAGCTGGTTCTGCAATACAGCAGCCTGTGCAGGAGCACAGCTACTTGTCTTCAGGCTCGTTTTACAGCCGAGTGGCTGTAATATTCAATTCCTCAATGGTCTGCAGGGAACACCGCAGAGCAGGATACTGTAGTCAAGCTGCAGTTCACAAACTGTTCATCACACTTAGCAATGCTTGCTTGTCGGTGCAAAGATATCGGGCAATGGGCTACAGAGTGGTGAACAAATGTTATATGGTCAGGTGAATCATTCTTCATTATGTCCTCAACAATTGGATGAGTGCATGTGTGATGCCAGTCTAAAGTACTCAATCAAAACAGCAATCCTGAGAACTGTTCCAACAGACAAGGGTTTTGGTGGTTCTATAATTTTGTGTGGTGAAATTTTCTTACATGTTTGGGACCATTCATTCTCTTAGAAGACCAGGTCAGTGGTAACTGCAATATATTGATAGTCAATGATCATCTTCAGCCCATGTTGCAGCATTTCTTTATCGCCAAAAGGGATGCCTTGTGAGATGACCATTCCCCCTATCCACAATGCAAACCAGAGGTTTGATTAGCGTGACACAGTTGTTCTTCCTATGTCAAGGCATTTATCAGTCATCAGATCTGAATCCAATTACTTCTTAGATATTCTATAACATTGGCATTTCCATTTGGTTTGTCCACTAACTAAAGATTGACTGGCATTTGGTTTCACAAACATGAAAAAGAAGTGTGCTGTAAATCAGGGGTGTCCAATTCTGGGCCTAGAGGGCCAGTGTATCGGCAGGTTTTCAAGGTCTCTTTGAAGCAGCAACACCTACATCCACTTAAGGCAGGCAGTAGCTTAAGTAGATACACCAAGCCTCTCCATGACTAGTATTGAAAACCCCAGCAGTAGTAAAGACAAGGAGTAGTAGCTGGTAAAGAGCCTCACAATAAAAACAGTATCTTCAATAAGTGCACAAACATGAGCCTATTTCTAAACTTTAAAACGTTTAAAGGATCAGAAAAAAAGTATAGCTGAAAGTTAAAAAGCACTCGAGTAATAAAGTGTGCTTATGGCTGCTTCCATTTTGAAAAAATGAAAATAAGATAGAAGGGAGTACTTTAAACAACACGCATCCACTACTTACAATTTTCTAGAATTTACTAGAAGTTATTGCTCTGCGTGCCGAGTCTCCAAAATCTACACCAGGAGGCATGAGTCTGTTAAACAACAGATGTATAGCGTAACTACTTTTAACTTGTCAACTGAAAATGATCTAAATAATCTGTTAAATTCTCAATATTCAAACTAGAAAAGTACAAACTACATCAAAATCTATTTGATCTATCTAATGTAAACTACACCAAAATCTATTCCTTTGAGCACATCCAGATACAAGAAACATTCAAACCGCTGTACATATAGAGATGTATATACATTGCATGTTGTGCAAAATGTTATTTAACTAAATAAATCTCTATTATATAAACCTATAACAAAATCCTACAATTAATAACTTTCAAGCACTGACACGCTGTGCAACATACATATCATAAATAGTATGTTGAAAGAGTCCACAAAATGTTTGAGGAACTGATGAATCAATACAATCTTGAATAGAGTATTTAAGAATGTTAAGGTTTAGAACAAAATGATATGTGGAGAAATAACAGAAAAAAAATTACATCGAGTAACATTCACATCCTTCATGGCTATACAGCTCTCAGGGCAAACTTACATATTACTGGACCTTTAACTCATCAATATCTATATAACAAAAGAAATGTCTTTCATACAAATATTTGGTTTAGAAATTTACAAATGTAAAAATTAATACAACATGAACCCTTTAATTCAGGTATGGACTGTGCTGCTTCTGGATTTTTGGCACGTCAGCAGGTATAGGTCTCTTCAAAACACCAGCACTTCAGGATTGGAAACTGGTGTTCAATTAAGTGCATTAAGATGATTTAGGTTGGTAAGAGCTTTGAATGATTGCAAACCTCACCCTCCAGAACCCAAAACGCTATCTCTCCTCCAATGACTAGTTTTGCCACGAGAGCAATGCTGTGATTTAATGCAGTGCTGCCAGTGAAAGCTACATCTAAATTTTAGTCAATATTGATTCTATGTGGAGACAGCTGCACTCATGTGGAAAAGCAGCAGGACTAACACTGAAAGTTTCAGAACTTGGAAGTCCTTACCTTCCTGTGCTACAGTGTGGACTGTACAGGAACATTCAAATCAAAATTGAAGGGAATTAAAAAGGATACCTTACAAAATCCAAGCTAATGAAAAAATGAATCCCATGGTCTGTGTGGAAAAATATGCCTTATGCACCTGAAACAAAAACCCCTCGTGTAGGATATAGTCAGAATCCACACTTAATCTGCTGTCCCACTACCAAACAGCTTCTCGGGCTAGTCTGTACAAATGACAAGGTGGGAAGTTAATACTATTGAGAGGTTTCTAATAGTATTAGCACAGATGTTGACTTTTGGAAATTACTTGATCAAATATTTTTCATCGCTTCTTCAGAGATGCAGTGCTTCTTAATGTAGTGAGATCCCTCACCCATTAAACCCCAAAGAGATTGAGTAAAACACTGTGAAATGCATTTTACTAGCTGAGGAGGAAAACTGATTTTGCCGTTATGTACTGTATTTTGTAGTAATGTACTGTAATAAACAGCACAATAATAAGAAAGTAAATTAGGTGTACTCACTTCTTCCCACTCAATCAACCCAGTGCCCTGCTCCTGCATTTGTCTAATTTTCTTCTTTAATTTGTACATCTAACAATGTACATCTAACTCTTTTTCGACTGAATAACTAAAGCTTAACAAACATGTAAAATCTTGGTATGCCTTTACTACAGAGTCCGACCCTGGCCAGGCAAAGTAGATGCGTTACATTAAGATAGATAGATACTTTATTGATCCCGTGAGGGAAATTGCAGTGCAACAGCAGCTTAACACACACAACACAGCCACAGTGTAACGAATTATATAATAATAGTACAATACATACAATACAATACAAGAGTTACTCACAGTCCGGACACACAAGAGCAAACTAGAACAGAACAGTACACAGAAAATCGTATCACACGTATGAATATAAATATAGATGTAACCATAGATATAAATATAAATATAAATGTATTGCACAGGTCCCTGGCGTATATTGCACAAAAGTGGTTGTAAACGGGAAAAATAAAAATAAAAAAAGAGAACAGATGTAGCAGTAGATGTGTATATGCGTTTAGTCCAGAAACAGGTCACTGTCGATGTTGCCTCTGCCAAGACGCAAGGTGGATGCGTTGTACAGTCTTATGGCAGACGGCAAGAATGACCTCCTGTAGCGCTCCCTGTCGCACCGTGGATGAATCAGTCTATTGCTGAACATGCTCTTCATTCCTGCAAGCCTGTCATAGAGGGGATGGGAGAAGTTGTCCATGATGGCCTCTAGTTTGGACATCATTCTCCTCTCAGCCACTACCTCCAAGGGGTCCAGGTCAGACCCAATGACAGAGCTTGCTCTCCTGATGAGCTTGTTCAGTCTTTTGGAATCTACTGCTCTAAACCCAGAGCCCTAGCACACCACTGCGTAGAAAATGGCACTCGCTACCACCGACTGATAAAACATGTGTAGCATCTTACTACACACATTGAAGGACCTGAGCCTCCTCAAGAAGTTAAGTCGGCTCTGTCCATTCTTATAGATGGCCTCGATGTTCTTAGACCATTCCAGTCTATTGTCGATGTGCACTCCCAGGTACTTGTACGAGTCCACCATCTCCACGCCACTCCCAAGGATGTAGACAGGAGTAGGTTTGACCTTTTTCCTCCTGAAATCTACCACCAGTTCCTTTGTCTTTGTAACATTCAGTTCCAAGTGGTTCACCCCACACCACTCCACAAAGCTGCTGACCAGTCCTCTGTACTCCTCCTCCTGCTCACCCTTGATACATCCCACAATTGCAGAGTCATCTGAGAACTTTTGCAGGTGGCATGACTTACCCATTAAGATGGGTAATTGGGTATCTGCATTTACTGACTTACCCATTAAGATGGGTAATTGGGTATCTGCATTTACTCTCCTACTGTGCAACCCAAGAACAGACACTTTTTGTCTGCAAATGTGGAAACATTTTGCACAAACATACAAAAATGCAAATGTGGAACTCGCAAATAGTGATGTTTCAGAGTCCAATATTTTATACTGGCTTTTTGTTTGAGCTCTCATTGATAGATAGATACTTTATTGATCCCATGAGGGAAATTGCAGTGCAACAGCAGCTTAACACACAACACAGCCACAGTGTAACGAATTATATAATAATAGTACAATACATACTGTGATGGTCAGCCTGGCCTGGGGGATGGTGCTCATAGTGCTTTCAGTGCTGCAGGTGTTAATGGCGGAGGTGTTGGAGAGTGGCAGCTGTGGCGGATGGGTGGGTGAGTAGCTGTCGGGGGTTGTAGCTGTAGGCAGCCATGTTTGTGGGGGGATGGAGGAGGTGTTGGGCAGTCGCAGCTGTGAAGGGTTAGGGAGCGTATGGCTGTGGGGGGATGGGTATTGCCCAATATTGCCAAGACTGCTGTCTTTCCCAAGGAATGCCAATGACTAAAATCCACCCCAAACAAGAGACAAATTTGCAGACAACCAGTTCATATAAGCTTAGCTCAAGGACAAATTAAATTCTTCAAGAATAAGTGAATCTTTGAAAATGTTACCCATTAGATATCACAATTTTCCAACTGTACTAACACCAAACTGTTCAAGAATACCTCAGGAAAAATATTTTCTTCTAAGAGTTAAATAATCGTAGTTAATGCACTGTGACTTAACAGCCAGGAACTATAAATATTTTATACACCAGCAACTGTCCCACTTTATGATCAATAAACAAAAAAACTTAATTTTGTGCAACTGTTGGTTTTCCAGCAGATGGCAATAAAAGTACTAGCATTCATTTAAAAAAAGTTAAAGGAACAGAAAGGGTAGCTCAGGAATTTACACTAACAAAATCATTGGTAGAACACCATTCTGAAATTATCAGGTAATTTCAGGTTCAGTTGTACAAAATTGAAATGCTTAACAGTATACAAAGGTAAGACAAACATCAGTTCTCATGAATAATAAGGTATTGTGTTCATCACAAAACAGCACTTAATATCTAGAAACAATAATGACAGTCATACATTTATACATGTTTGATAGCCAAAACCAAAAAATCTCCAACTGCTGTACAAGCACATATACAATCTAATCTATATAAAACAGCTATAAGAAAGTACAGTAAACTCTGAAGAAAGCAGCAGCCTGGACTGAGAAAGCTAAACTGACATTTTTGGGTCTGCATTGTTCCATATTTCAAAGCATTTATATACACAGATGACAAGATCATGCAAGACAAATGCAGTAACACTGGAGTATGAATTAGTATTTTCAACTTATTATTCACTGATCAAACTAACTTGGTTTTACAGGTGGATTACTTTACCTTAATTTTTAAATGTAACCTTCCAGAACAGGTTTTCCTAATCCATGTCCATCTGACCACAAGAGCTGTTGGTTTTAGCTTAGTGAAATTGTCCCCTTCTCCCCCACAATCATGACTCCCATTACATTTGTTTGTGCCACTAAAATAAGCATTTGTGCTACTTTTATTCTCAAGATACAATAATTTCTTACAAAGCACTTATAAAGCAATTTTCTAGACTACCCACTCAAAACACTTTAGAGGTAATGGGGACTCCATTCAGCCACCACCAATGTATAGTACCCACCTGGATGATGCAACAGCAGCCAAACTGCACATGTAAGATGTGTGGTGAGTGATCAGTGGGGAAGAGAACAGAGCGATGAAGCCAAAGGATAGATGGGGTTTATTAGGCCATGACTGGTAAAGGCCAGGGGGAAATGTGGCCACAACATACACTCCCTACTCTTTTTGAAAAACGCATCGGGATTTTAAATGACATAATTACATTATCAGGGTCTAGTCCATCTAAGTCCTTTCCATTTATGCCTACCATTAGGGTGGCATCCTACCCAACCCTCACCCTTCATTTTGCAGGTGGTGAGCCCACAAGACGGCCCCAAATTGCCTTTTTGGGCAAAGCCCGGCTGGGTTATGTGGGCTGCCCAACCACCAGGCACTGACCGACAAACGCCACCCAGGGGCAGGTCCCGTTAACACTGTCCCAGGCAGGGACAAGTGGATACAAGCAGCAGAAATTAGGTTTCTCCTCAGAGAAGAGCTGCTGCTCCTCCATATCAAGACGAGACAGTTGAGATGGTTTGTGCATCTCATTAGGATGCCCCCTGGTCGGCTTCCACTGGAGCTGTTCCAGGCACATCCCACTGGGAGGAAACCCTGTGGCAGACCAAGGACATGCTGGAGGGATTATATCTCTCGGCTGGCCTGTGAGCGCCTGGGAAACACCCAGGACGAGCTGGAAGCTGTTGTTGGGGATAGGGAAGTCTGGGCTGATCTACTCGGATTGCTGCAACTGCAACGCTCACCAGGAAAAGCGGAGCAAAAATGTATGGACAGATAACATTGTGGAAATATTGCCTCAATATATTAAAATACTGCAATATATATGCAATAATATTGTCCCACGCACAGTTTGAATTACATATAACAAAAATACCGTCACAATCGCCTTTGGGCAAACTAATCAGTAAAAGCACTTGTAATTAATAATAATAATTAATAATTGCTTACACTTATATAGCGCTTTTCTGAACACTCCACTCAATGCGCTTTAAAGGTAATGGGGACTCCCCTCCACCACCACCAATGTGCAGCATCCACCTGGATGATGCGACCCATGGTGCGCCAGAACGCTCACCACACATCAGCTATCGGTGGGGAGGAGAGCAGAGTAATGTACCCAATTCATAGAGGGGGATTATTAGGAGGCCATGATTGGTAAGGGCCAATGGGAAATTTGGCCAGGACGCCAGGGTTACACCCCTACTCTTTTCGAGAAACACCCTGGGATTTTTTAATGACCACAGAGAGTCAGGACTTTTAAGAATGTCCTGACTTTTGTAATGTCTTTTGTGTACAGTACATCAAGTATAAAATTCTGGGGCTGTTTCACAGAGTAAGATTACTCAGTTAGCCTGACATTTAAAAACAGTTTATTATATAGTCTGTTGTGAACACTGTTTTTTCAGGTTTTATATTTATATTTGGTCTTAATGCTAATTACACAACCTAAATGATAAAGGGAAACCAAAATAAACATTAAAAGACAGTTTGTCCTTTCTTTTGTGAAATAATTTATACATAATGGGAAAAATTGGGGATAAGGGAACACGGTCACCTTAAGTCCCCTTTAGCACTACAAATCCAGCGTTTTTCTTCATATCTCTGCTCTTATTATTAGTTAAGGTTAAGATTCACGCTTAAGAACATGGCCAGGTAAAGTATAACTCATACTACAGCATGACTTATCTTACTGAATTTCTCATGATATCAAATTCCTCGTTTTTCACATTTAATCTGTTGCTCTCCTCCTCGATCTCATCTCTACTTTTGCAGCTACCCCTTGGTCACTTCTCACTCTGCAAGGAGGCCCAGTCTCCTCATCCTCAAAGAGGTAAAGGGGAGGAGGGAGATTCAAAGGAGATGCAAACATTTTTGGTTTGGCTTCATAATATCACTAATCTTAAATTTTTGCTGTTTATTGTCTTTTTAATGCCACTTTGAAGTGTAAAGTAAAATGAATCAATTCTATTCTAATATGAAACTATTCTAATGCCTTTTTTTCTTTAGAAATACTCCCTGCTGTCAGGGGATTTTGATATTTGTAGTATCTGTTAACAGGTGGAAATTTATCAAGATTCATATTGAGAAGATTTTCCAATCAAATAATCATAGCCAACAAACAAATTAAAAAATAAGCATTTCTCTGTGTGGATTTGCATTATTTGCATAAACAAATAAATACAATCATCAAAACCGGAATGTTCTCTGTGAAAACACTAAGAGTGAACATGTACACCCAACCACATCACTGATACAACACACGTATAACTCGCTATATGGGCGGTGCGGTGGCACTGTGGCTAAGGATCTGTGCCTGTGGCTGGAAGGTTGCCGGTTCAAATCTATCGTCCGTCAGAGGAAGCCTACTCTGTTGGGCCCCTGAGCAAGGCCCTTAACCCCAGCTGCATTTATACCCCAGGTGTGTATAAATGGCTGACCCTGCGCTCTGACATTAAACATTAAGCAAGCTGGGGTATGGGAAGAGACAAATTCCTAATGCAAGAAATTGTATATGGCCAATAAAGTAATCTTATATTATGCAATAAACAGTATAATCGCACTTAACCTGTATTAACAATACTGCACTATACATTGAATTAACAGGTAAATCAGATACAAATTCTTAACTGTGCAATCTTTTAACCCATTAGTGCTTTCCTGTCTAATCATACTGTATTCAAACTGAACTAGCAACAGTATTATTAAAAGATGGCAACCAAAGTACGCCAGTACACTCATCACACATCAGCGATCGGAGGGGAGGAGAATAGTAATGTCGCCATTTCATAGATGGGGTTATTAGGAAGCTTTGATTGGTAAAAGCCCGGGGGAAATTAACACCCCTACATTCTTCTAAAAACACTCTGGGATTTTTAATGACCACAGAGAGTCAGGACCTTGATTTTACATCACACCTGAAGGACAGCTTTTTACAGTGTGGTGTTCCTGTCACTATACCAGGATATTAGTACTCACAGAGCCCATAGAGTGAGCACTTTCTACTGGTTCCATTAACACCTATTCCAACAGCAACCTTAGTGTTTCCCAGATCTCCCATTCAGGTACTGGCCAGGCTCACACCTGCTTAGCTTTAGTTAAGGCTGTCAGTTGTGAGTTGTAGGGTGATATAGCCAGCATCCATAATTAATAAATATCACAGTAATTTAATATTTAACACAAATGTACTTGCAGCTAAATTATGAATACATGTTATCACCATTTGAATCAAAATTATAATTAGTTTGAACAATTGAATACAATTTGAGTGTCATTTAACTAGACAATTTCTGATTCATAGTAATTTGAAACAGATTAAATTTAGTGGTTGTGAGCATGTTAAGCATATTTATGTTGTTGCAGGGAGATGTTTTTCTCAACCAGTCTGTTTTTTTCAGATGAGAATGAAATGGTTTGTGTCTTGGGCAAGTTCCTGGAGGGGAAGCAGGACAGCATGTTTGAAAGGTGAATAAACTTGTCTGTGTGAAACAAGATGAAAATTTCTAATATTCAGTAAAATTATTTTCTCTAGCTGCTACCAAGAACCAAACAAGATGCAAAACAGTTTATAACCTCTTAATTATTATTATGAAATGCTGGTTAAATCTTTTTAAAGAAAATTTAAGTGTTTCATAAAAGCTAGCAAATGTGTGAGTCTTGCAGTGAAGAGAACCAGTTTTACCAGCCACTGGTCCAACAATCTTCAGGGTGCTTGAATAGAGTAAGGGAATTTAAAGATGTCCTTAAACAGAAACTGCAATTGAATGTGTGTGTACATTTTTGAGAAAATTTGTGAACCCTTAGGAATTATATGGATTTCCACATGAATGTCTCCTACAATGTGATCTGATCTGATCTTCATCGAAGTCATAATAAATAGTCTTATTTAACAAAAACACTTTCTCGTCTCCGCCAACCCGTGCAGCAGCTGTTACTCCTCTCAGTGCTTCCTTTCTAAATCTCCTCTTAGTGACTAGCACGCACAAGTACTAAGAGAATTGTCAGTGACTGCAATTACTGTCTTCTGCCTCTCTTCCTACACTGCTGACTCTGCAAAGAAAAACTGCCAAAGGGGGAGTTATTGCAGTATGTTTCTCTCAGTTTAATATCTAATATTTAGAAAAACATACTGCAATAACTCCCCCTTTGGAGATAAATGGTGATGCAGTAGTTTGAAATGCTTCTGTGTGCTGGGAATCTGCTAACTGATTGTGGTGCAACTGGTAACTATTTAATGGGCTTAAGAAATTGTGAAGGTAAAGCATACCCTCTCTGTCGAAACACTCTGAAAATAAATTTATCGGTGAAATGTAATCGGTTTTGGTGATCTCTATTCTTGCTTTACGTAAAGCTTTCCAGACAGTTGCTTCAATGTCAGCAGGATCCCTGAAGAAAGGTGATTTTTTGCAGGGCGCTGACTGGTCTGAGCTCTTAACTATAATGCCAGGTTCAGTTAAAACTAACCTGCTCGAAGCAGGTGAAGAACAGAGGATATGTTGCTACAGTTATTTAGCCAGATGCAATTTAATCCTGCTTTTTTAAAAACCGATTTAGAGACTTTTGTCTGTGTAATAACGAGTAATAGCTTCTCGTTTAATAAATATTAAAAACTGTTCTAATTTATCTAGCAGGATAAACTGCGCAGACCAGCAGTCTTATAGAGTAGTTCAGTACTGCATCAGATTATTCAAAAGAATAAAAACACTGTTAACACCTTGCGTATTCTAGATGGCTGCATCTGTAGCTCATTCTACTTTTCTTAAGGTGCCACATCACTCATTCCACCTACAACTGTGAAAAAGTACCCAACAGGTCTCATCCTTTTGAGCCATTAAAACAGCATGTGTTCCTTTTTTTACCGAAATAACTATGTGGTATTTTGAGCTCTGCTAAAATATAAACATAGAATAATACCAGACGACTGGATAACTGTCTGTCTTCGTACTGCCATTACTATGTACTGAGACAACTATTTTAAAACAAGTCAGTAAAACATTATAATGCTACAACCTCATAAATGTAATCTAAATGAAATACAACTGAAGAAGTAAAGGTTTTCTCCATGCTGAAAAGAGAAGAAGAAAACTTTCTGGCTGTGGAGCTTTCTTCGGGTATCTTCTTTTGTGGTCCCAACTGAAACAATTGTTTATGGGACCATAGAATTTGTTACAGTTCTTATATACAGATTATATACAGTTTAGATTATGTGTATGTATTATGCATTTGTATCTTGATTATCTTGACAGTCTTGCATCAGGTCATACCTGGCCACACTGCACATCAGTTAAGTTTCTACCATTTTAGAGCTTGAAGACCACAATCAACCAGCTGTTAACTTTATGT
Organism: Lepisosteus oculatus; assembly: GCF_040954835.1. Taxonomy (NCBI): domain Eukaryota; kingdom Metazoa; phylum Chordata; class Actinopteri; order Semionotiformes; family Lepisosteidae; genus Lepisosteus; species Lepisosteus oculatus. The sequence goes on along the minus strand of NC_090698.1, from coordinate 34,873,687 downwards.
ATTTTATATCTAAACATCTTGCAACATGGTGGTGCCAACTGTTGCTTTTAAGCAGGCATTATATGAAACAAATACATAATACAGAACAATACAATATTCCAAAGAAATAAAAAGGTAGGTACATTATAAAACTCTTCTTGATTTTAAACCAGACTTCACCCCAGCTGAAAGATAGTCACTGCTTCTTCCAATGACTATATACAGTCAACTCAAGAATTATTGGCAACCTTCGTGAAATTGAGCAAAAATTACTGTATAAAATAAACAATACACAATGATTCAAATATTCTGCTCAAATGTTTTTGGAAACTACTTACCTTTGTTCTAATAGGTTATTCTTATTACATCCCTAAAGAATATTTGAAATAAAACCAAACAGTCACCAGGAACTGTATTGCTGCCTTTCACCAGTTTCTGGCATATAATTATGAAGTTGCACACATGTAAAATCCCTTTGTCATCCATCACCATGGTTAAAACCTAGGAGCTTTCAGCTGAAAAAAGACAGATGGTTGTTGACCTACACAAATCAGGTAACAGATATAAAAAAATACAGAAACAGTTGAAAATACCATCAAGCACAGTCAGGGAAATTATCATAAAGTTTCAAAATGCTGGAACAGTTGCAAATTTTCCCAAGAAGAGGACGCATGTGCATAATGCCACCACGCACAGTGAGGAAGATGGTGAGGGAGGCAAAGAAGAATCCAAGGATCACAGTTCAGTGAAATCTTGGGGTAATTGAGTTTCAAAATCAACTGTTAGTTGCCATCTCCATGTCAACAAGCTTTTTGGAAGGGTTGAACAAAAGAAACCCTTACTGAGAGCAACCAATAAAAGACTGCATACAAGGAAAAGCACCTGATACCCACAGTAAAATATGGTGGTGGATCATTGTTGCTTTGGGGCTGTTTTGCTGCTAGTGGCCCAGGCGTTAAGATCGATGGGATCATGAATTCCACTAAGTAAGAGGATATTTTAGCCCAAAACCCAGAAGATTGAGACTTGGCCTTAGATGGACCTTTTAACAAGACAACAATCCCAAACATACATTAAAATCAACACAGAAATGGTTGCGGGAACACAAAATCAATGTTTTGCAATGGCAATCCCAGTCTTCGGATTTGAATCCTATTTAAGAGGGCAGTCCACAAGCAAAAACCTAAGACTATCAAGGATCTTGAAATGTTCTGCATGGTGCAGTGGTTCAAGATTCCTCCAAAAGTGTGCTCCAACTTTGTCACACACTTTACAGGAACAGGCTCGGTATTGTTATCCTCTTCGGGGGAGGCTTCACCTCTATTGATTGTAGAGGTGCCAATAATTTAGAAACCTATGTTTTGTAGAAAAAAATTGTACTACTCAATAAAATGTTTTCTGTTTGAAAATGTATTGCGAAGAACATGGCTTCCCCATATGTTTGAGCCCATAATATGACTCATTGTATGTCTTTTATTTTATATTTTGCTCAATTTCATGAAGGGTGCCAATAATTCTTGTGTTGACTGTATACATGTTTCAGTTGGGGTGAAGTCTGACTTAAAATCAAGAAGAGTTTTACAATGAGTAAAAGATCTTAGCAGCTTAATATCTCGGAAATCAAAGAAGCAAGAATGTTGGTTTCAATTCTAAATGAGCTGGGAGTCCCTGTTTGTCCAGTTTGTAGGGAAGCAACTTCAGAGGTTGAGTAGCATCACTCTCCCAAAAAAGAATCCCTAATATCTCAGAATCCAAAACAGCACAAATGCAGCTTTGCAGCGCTTATCAACAATACAGATTTGGTTCTCTTAAGCCAATATTACTACCTGAAATTAATGCATTATATCTTAGAGAAGAATGCACCATAAACACTGTATTTAATGGCACAAATGTAGCACATATGTACTAAGGATGCTCCGTTTGATCTACCATCGGATGATTTTCACTCCAAATGACTCAATCAGTCAATTGACCAATCTCAAAAACTGATTTTGCACTGACTAAATTTCCGACGTTACCACACATCTACAAAAGACAAAAAAATTGCAGTTTGCAATACATGTGCAAAAGAAGTCGCTCGTGGGGGATCATCAGCTAAAATGTGCAACACCAGAAACTTTGAGATATTTGAAAAGTCAACACCAAAAAGAATATGCAGAGTATGAAAAATTAGCATGTGCAAAAGCTGCGCCAACTAGCAAGCCAACTCTCGCTCAGCCATCAATAACAGCAACACTTTAAAAAAAACGAGCCTTACAGTAGGAAATTGAAAGTACTACAGACAGGATCTTTGCAAGCGATGTATGAGGAAATTCTAAATGAAGATAAAAGGGACGGCTAGGATAGGAATGACTCAACAGCGTCGGAGGTAACCTCTACCTCAGTGAGCAACTCATCTTAGGAAGCGCAGAGCCAATGGCCTTTTGGAAGTGCAATAAAAGCCGTTTCAGCAGCTTGGGTCTACTTTACACTCCCTGTATGAGTGTGGACAGCAACCGTCTATTCAGTACAGCAGCACACATTTTGGATGAGAAGAGGAACAGATTGTCTTCAAAACATGCAGAGACGCTCATATTCATAAACAAGAATCTGCCCTCGATGATTAGTAAACAATAGGCTTAGTAGGTAAAGAGTTACATTAGGCTGACTTGTTTCCTTTTGGTTGTAGTAGGCTGCTATGTCTTGTTATGCATCTTATTGAACATCTTATTAGAATTGTGGGTTCTGATGAAGACAAGCCTTTTATTTTGTTTTAGCTTGTTTTTTGTTATTGCTATAAATATGCCATATGTATATCTAATATGTATACATGTTTTGTGTACGTGTTTTATTAGTAAAGTGTCTTTATTTTAACCGATTATTTTATTTATTTTAGTAAGAAGTGTTTTTTTTATTGTAGTTCAACAATAAACCCACTACATTTCATTTTGTTAATAACACCTGTGGTCTACAGTTTATTTTAATGGGAAAAATAACATGGGTATGAGGCTTGTACATGGCTGGTTAAGTAGGAGCTTAATGAAATGTTTTTTAAAAGAAAGAAATCGGTATCGGCTGATTCTAATGACATGGAATCGGTGATCAGTACCGGCTCTTAAAAGCCTGATCGGAGCATCCCTACTATGCTTATCCCTACTATATATGAAGTTTCAGTCTAATCTTACCCTGGAGCTTACCCTTGAAAACTGAACCACTTATTATAATTTCTAAAAATAACATACAATCACATTTTAAAAAGTAATTACAGAAGACATTGAACATTGAAAAGTTATCATTGGTCTATGGCTTTCTCCTTGATTTTTAATTCGAATACAAAAATGAGCTGAACAGAGTATGTATTTTGTATAAACTGAAATCAATATTAAACTAAATTAGAAATTACTACTATGAACAACTTTAAAACTTTAAAAAACAGTTGTACAAAGGATAACATACCTGCATATATCAATTTTTGTCCAGCTACTGGAAAACCATCTTTTCCCTTCTCATTTTCAATTTTTTCCTTTAGGGCTTTTACCTAGGTAAAAAAAACGTTACGAATGAAAAGTTTAACAAACCTGGTTCCAAACTCAAAGTATGACTAGACAAACAGCACATGTAATGAATGCATTTAATAGGATACGATTTTTTGGTGCAACACTGGTTCAAAGTATCACTCTAAGGTTTAAAAAAAATCTTCAATGGATCTGGTAGACCTTCACATGCTAATTGTTTAATATGTTTGCATCCTCCAAAATGTTCTAAAAAACTAAATGCCTGGTAAGTGCCACGGTAATCTGGTACCAATTCCAGGTAAAAACCTATCTTGGGAGCATAGGATACAAGTCATGGCACACACTATACACACTCACAGGGACAAATCAGATATACCAATTAACCTGGCCAGCATGTCTTTGAAAGGTAGGAATAATCCAGAACATCTAGCAAAACCTACTCAACCTTGGGAAGAACATACAAATGTTACAATGAAAGTGTCCCATGTTAGTATCAAAAACAGCAGTACTAAGTGCAAAACTATGTGTAATGTACTTATACTTAACACAATCTACTTACATGCTTCTTTAAATGCTCGGTAATGAACCTACTACTCTTATTAAAATCTCACCTAAGCAATCAATGAACCTGCCTACTTTGAAGTGTTGCTGAATAGTCCCAACTCAAGTCAGTTTACAAGCACAGCAAAATAAGAACTTCAAGAACTAATTTAAGTAATAATGACAGCACACAATTCCCACACATCAGGTAAAATAGACAGGACCCTCTCATGTACTGGGACAGCAAATTGAGAAATTATCGTTGCTTAACAGTGAATCAATTTGCATTTAAAATCTTGAGATTAAAATATAAAAGTACAATGCAATATTAAAATAGTACAATTGAAAATACATTATACATTCTGAAATTAAGTATTTTGTTGCAAATCCCTTACAGACAATAGATGGTTTCCTCACTATCTACACAATATGTACTTAAGGCTCTGTTAATGAAAAAAGAGTGCATTTTGAGGGCTTGGTTATGTAACCGTCCTTATTGTTACTGCAAAGTTCTTGGAGCTTGAGGTACTTTGAAAAAGGGAGATACTCTCATAAGGCTGTCGAGAAAAGCTGAGATGGGACAGTTGCATGCTGAGAAGATGGGGTGTAAACCCGACACCCCTGGATGCCGCTTCTCAGCATGCAACTGTCCCAACACTCACATCTCAGCTTTTCTGAACAGCTGCCAACTTATGTGAAAACTTGCTGATTCAACTCTTATGTTATTTAGAAGCGGTTACACTCCAGTCTGGGTCCCAATCCTATTCTTTTCTCTTCTTGTTGTGTGAAACTGATCAGCAGGTCTTTTTTTCCCCAATCAGAAGCTCTGAAAATAGCATACCGCCCACTGCACTCCGTCAGAGAGGGGCGAGGCACCGAGAGAGGGAGGAGGCGCGGAGCTCAGCAGTACAGAACGAACGTTCTGTTGCCTGGAGCACTTGTGGCAGCAATCGCCTCTGCATTTATAACTTTTAAAATTAATCAAGCAATATGAAGCATCTCTTTTTACTTCTAAGTCCTTTACTTATCATTAAACAAACAGCTGTTTCAACAAATTAGACGTATCATTTTATAACTGTTAAAACAACATCTTATTGTACTTCCTAATTATATTACACGTGGAAAATAATACATTTTTAATAATCTTTAATGATTTATACATTTTGGAAAGGTTTCATCTATACAAAACAGTGTTATTATATGTATAATTTATACTAATTGTCATACACAATATAAGGTATGAATGACAAATATAGAAATATTAAAATTGTGCTGGAATTAGTTTTTGCACTTTTTTCTGTCTTTTAAAACGTAATCATTTACAAGACTTTGGTCAAATGTGCATTTGATCTGACAAAATAAAAATATGAAAGTAAACAAAAAAGTAAATAATGAAATATAAACTATAACTGAACAGCAAACATATTCAAAGAAGAACATGTAAATGTTAAAAATTATAACTAACGAGTAACTATATACAGTGCTGGAAACCAGCTCTCAGAAGGCACGGGAAAGTTACATCAGCAGTTATATATAGAGGATTAATTTAATATTGCTGGCTCCAGGGATCAGCCTTTTGACCTCCCTGGCGCATCAGCATCCATAATCTGCATGTTTTCAAATTAATTTACTTCCCAGGTACCTACAAATACAGATATCTTAAGATGCTGGCTCCAGGGATCAACTTTTCACCAGCCTCCCTTGCACATTAGCATCGGCTACAAGATGTTTTCCTATTCGTATTCCTCAAAATTATCTGTATCTGACACACAGTGTAACATTAGCAATAGCCTGGAATTTAAGAAACCTAAGCAACAATCCTCACCTCATTATTCATGTAATCATCTAACAATGGATACTCAATTATGCCACTAACTTCATCATCGCCCTCCTCTACATAATCCACAACAAACAAGTCTCCTGTTCTATTCACATTTACTACCCTGCCTGGCCACCAACATTCACTCCCATCTTCACTACTCACAAACACGTGAAACTACTTTCTTGCCTACAAACTCCTCTGCACTAAGCAATTCTAAATAACTATCCATATAATCTTTCCACAAAGCAAACCACCACATTTTTCTAAATCCATCATATTTTATTTTAAAAATATACTCCTGGCCACCTAGTCTAATTTCAGCAACTGTGCCCTTGTACCTCACCTTCCTACCTTTCTCATCAAAAGCATGTCTAACTCTCTTTCCTAACAAGTGTTCTGGTTTAATTAACATAGAAATTCTTAATCCTTCCATACCAACCTTTTTTCACCTAGATCTCCAGCCTTAAAATGCTGCTTAACAGCCTCCTTTAATAACTCTGCCTTTTCTTCAACAATACGTTCTGATGGTGCCAAACAATCTTTGTCTTCTCTAGATGTAGCTGGGATTTCCTCTGGCCTCCAGACAACACTTTTTAAGTTAACAATCACCTGTTCTAGACTAAGCCTTTTCCTGTCCTTTGAAAAATTGAAAACTCTATTTTCATTTTTCATTCCTATCACAAATCTCCTAAACTTCAACTGTGCTGTAACTGCAGGAAGCTTCTTGTCCTCATCTAAATTCCTCAGTTGCGCATCTATTTCTGCCTGGCTGTTACCTGTCTGCAACCTGGCATCTCTTATCCTAGCCATCCTCTCACAAAACACACCCCTCTGCTCTTTAACTGATTCTCTAGCTTGAGATAAAACTTCTGTCTTCTTTTCAGAATCCAGTTTTTCAAGCCACTGCCAAGACCTGTTCTCCTTGAACATAATCATACCCTCGACAGCTAATGCTGTTGCTCTGGCCTTAATTTACTTAAAGTTATCAAAGATTCCAAAATCACTCTCACAGGTTGATTCAAGCTTCAGAAATCAAAAAATGTCCTTCTCAGAACATGCTGCATCTGAATCCTTGATCTTGCACCATCTCTCTAACTGTGTCAAATATGCACTGAGCTGAACCCGATGCCTGCTCTCCGAGTCCTAAATGCATTACTATCCTGGAAAGAAATCCCTGCAGTTCCATATCTATGACCATATTCAGTGGTCCATCTGTGGCAAGGGTTAAATTACTTTCTTGCAACAGTTTTTCTTTCAGATGTTGCAAAGAAACTTGCCTTGCTTCTAACACAAGATTTTTTACAAAAACTTTCCCCTGGTAATCTATCTACATGAATACCTACCAATTTATCAAAAACTGGTCTGACTATCTGAGAAGCCTTTCATGCACTAACGCCCATGTTTGCTACTAAATCCATATAAGCCTCTCTTACAGCATTACTATACTTGCCCTTTTCATACATGCTAACATTGTGACTCACTAGCCTGTCTATCTCTGTTTTCAAGCCTTCATATTCTCCCTGCCAGAACTGTACCTCCTCATTCAGGTCCCTCACCCTATGTGCTAAATCTGCTTCAGAATCACATTTCCTTTTATAATACACAACCTTCTGTGATTCCTTTTTTTTTTGTATATCTAAGCTTTTCCAACTGTTCTTGCAATTCATCAATACTCTTCTCTAGCTGTGCCTTTTCCTTTTCTGACTCACTTTTCTCCTGTTAATTCAAAATGACTACCTGCTCACACTCCACAACTTTTTGCTGTCCAAATTTTACTATCCCTGAATCTAAGCCACATTCCTAACACTTCCATGTCCTAACTTTTCATTTGCCTTGCTTAATTTATTTGAGAGCTTGAATTTCATTTTTAGCCTTATAAAGCCTCTCTCTTTTTTCTTGTCTAACCTAGCTCTTTCATCATCCAGCTTCCTGCATTCTTCCATTAACCTATGCACATTTTAAAACTGTGCTCCTAATTCACTAACTACCTCATTAGTGCACTTTACATAATTTAATTCACTCGTTCCAGATCTTACATCACAAGCTGAGCTAGTGCTAGCTGTTTGCTGTGCATCTTCTGCAGCTGAAATTTCACTGCTCTCCTTTCTTACAAGGGGCAGAGCAAAGATCTGGCGGTCAAAATCTTCCCTTTCACTTTTTCTTAAGGGGGATTTCTTATTGATGATCCTCTGTACATACAAACTAATAACTCGCTGAAAATATTCATTTCTTAAACCTAGGTCGAAATTATGATTTAAGATATCAAAAAGCATCTGTTTCCTATTTGATTTTTTGGCTCCGGAAAATTTGTAGATCTCCATCATCGCTCTGTTCGTCAAGATTTTAACATCTAGTTTTTGTATTCGTTCAAATTTTAACTCTACATCTATCCCCAATTCCTCGAAGTAGCTACTGATGTATTACTTCCCCTTACCACCAGGGCACACAAGCGTTTTCTCTGGATTCATTTTTTTTTATTTCTCGGGGTCTCTCTCATTCGCTGCGGCTCGGCACAAGAACAGTTAAAGATGGCGTCAACTCAGGCACCCAGAGGGAGGCGGGGGGGCGTCTTCCCGCCTCCATAACTAAAATGCCAAATAGGATTGGCTTAAGCGACATACACAGTCGTGTAACTGACAGTTTGAGGTAGCCTATCGTGTAGATTTCGCTTTGTTGCTGAAAGGTTAAGCCCCAAAGCCATGTGACTGATTTTTCGCCCTGTTTCATTGGTTAAACGCAATGATCACAAGCACCACCATGGTAACTGGGATGTGTAGTTTTTAATTCAGTTTGAATTATAACTGTACGTACTGTCTTCGTATTTGGCCAGGGCTTTAAAGGTTGCGCCAAAAATTTTCAGTGCCGTTGTCTCTGCTTTAAAGGTACCCCCTGTATTTCCTTTTTAAAATACATAAACACTGCAGCAATGTGAACTACACTACTTTTCTGATGCACAGTTTGGTAAGTTTTTTGTTAGTTTACCATGCGTTAAGCCCACTTTACTGATCTTTTCATTACAACACTAATACATCGGTCCTGGGAGAACTCTTTCAAATGTATTCTTTGTCAAGATTGTGTTTTTCCAGCATGTTGCAAGGGACTACTGCATGATTCGGTGACCTCACACTATTTGTGTGGTTGTGTTGCACATCTCACATTCGTTTTAGGCAGACGAAAAGGACAAGAAAATGGGTTGATTTTGATTAAAATGGTTTACATTAGTTCAACATGAAAGCTTCAAAATCTAGTTAGTCAATTTGATAAGAAATGGAGCGATGGTTGAAAAGAAAGTCTACTTCTGGAAAGGCAAGCTCTCAAGAAAAAATGCCCCTCGAACTACAAAGTGCAATGACGGTGATCAGGAGATTGCCAAAAGAAGCAGCGAGGAGTAAGCGCTTAAAGATAAGTTTCAGGCAAGTTGGCTGGAAATATACCCATGGCTTGAAATGAAAGACAGAGAAATGAGCTGCTCAGATTGCAACATGTTCAATAGTGTGAGGTTTACTAGTTGGTGTTTAAAAAAAAAATCACAAATTAGACACTTGAATGCAGTTGCTCATTACGCAGCACTCTAAAGAAAATGCGAGGCAGAATCACGTAATGCTGTGGCTAGTGCAATCAAAGCTGCACAATCATGTGGTGAGGAAGGGGTTAAAGGGCTACTTAAAGCTGCATACTTTGTTGCATAAAACGAGTTAGCATTTTGAATTTCATTTAACTTGTGAGATTCATAGAAGAAATGGAATTTCGTTATTTAAAGCATCTTAAGATTGATGAACTGTGGAAGCTATCTGGATGATAAAGGTTTGTCAGAAATGCATCAAACTATTGCAAACACACTCCAAGAAGAATTAGATGCAGCTGTATGGACAAGTCCTGCGTTTTCTTTAATATCAGATGAGTCCACTGATATAAGTAACAGTAAGCAGCTCATACCTATGTAAGGTACATACATGAAAAAGTTAAACTGAAATTGCAGATGGAAGGGGAGAGACCATTTGATATGAAGCAAATAATGAGTGAAAAAAAAATTAAATGGGAGCAAATATGTTGCAGTATGCACAGATGAAGCTGCTATTATGACAGGAAGCCCCCAAGGAGTTGTTCAAAAACTCAGGAAAAAATTCAATTCAGAATGAACCAGGTTAGCCATACAGTGTAATCTGCTTGCCATTGCTCCGAGCAATGCAACCACAAATGTGGAAAGTGAAAAGGTTCCAGCAAGACTTGACGGCAAGTAAGAAGAAGCAACAAGCTTTATGAGTTGCAGAAACAACTGGAGGAGCCAACACTGAAGTTTACTGCATACAGTGAGGTTGTTCTCAATTCAAAGTGCAGTCTCAGTTGTATGCAGATCACTAAAAGCCATGAGAGATGTACTAGAACACATGGCTGCCTCCAACACTCAGGACTAATAAAAGCAAAGGCCTTCTTATTGGTGTAGTGGAGAGGCTTATTAAAGTACAGGGTCTTGAATGCCCATGAAACTTTCAACCAATGAACGACCGGTAGGTCCTCCAGATAAAACAGGCAGTGCAGACCCCCTCAGTTCGGGGCCTGCTGGACATTTCTGACTCTGAGCGCCTCCTGAACATCCTCAGACCTCAGACCACCACGTAACGGCCAGTGGCAGAGTGCCAGAACTTTCCTTTGTTCTAAGAGTCGAGAACGGAGGTTGCCAGCACGTAACCAAAGGATCCAGTGTGCACTGTTTGAGTTATCCCGCATGGTTGATTCTAATAGTCATCAGAAGAATCATTTTGTGACTTGCTGCTACAATAAATAATTGTCCCAGTTAAGCACAAAACCCCTACATTTACTGCTGCTTCGTGAGAGGATGCCTACATTGGTGTCAGACAATTCAACTTTGTGGCCCTCTGTCACTTGATGAAAGATGTACTGGTGTATTTCTCCTCTTAAAGTACTTTAGAGGGAAGACCGTCTTCTCCAGAGTCCAGCATACTAAAGAGGCATTGAAAGAGGTATTAGTCCATCTTTGTCCTTCAGAGCAGGATTTTTTCAGCTTTCTTGAAGGTAACAATTTTGAAGGAGACAAACTGTTTGACTGTCATACACAAGAGCCTGCCTTTGAAAACATGAGAAGCAGATACATGGGTTTGACGAGGAAGAGAAAAAAAACTATCATCCTTCTCCTTTAATGTTCTTTTACCTTCAATGTAGAGGAGGCTGGCAATGAAAGATGGACAACAATCTGCATTTAGGTAGCACTATTTAAAATGAACTTATGCAGTTTGTGTTGTGTATTAATTATTTCAATACACTCGTTTCATTAGTCTATTATTCCCCCACAAGATACTGAAATCCCCCAAATGACCTTCATGTAAAGGGGGAATTCCCCATTATTTTCATAAATGAATTTCCAGCCCTATAATATTTTAAATGATATGTACACTACATTGTACATACTACAACAGTATTTTCTTTTTGTTTGTGTCAACTGCAATATCTTAATATGGTTTTGGTTAAGAGCTGCCATTTAATTCCCTTAAAGGGGAAAATTTGACTACCACAAACTGGGCAAAAGTTTTTAAAATTAATACAGTATCTAGAATAGGGCTGCAACCAACAAATATTTTGATAAGTGATTATTCAGGCAAATATTACAATAATAAATTGGCTTAGCTGAAACTTATGGCTTGTAAATGAGAAAGGCTGTGACAATGTTTGGCATTGTTCAGTAGCCATAAACCTTTAATCAATAAAATAATGAGAAACAAAAAGTCTCAACTTCATTAACATCTTCCTACTTCTTACTGCATTGTCTTTCACATAAATTTCAGGAAAATACTTTCTTTTGTACAAAAATAAAATTCAAAATAATGTTCAGATTAAAATATAAAAAATAAAATAAATAAAACAGGATTTAAATAAGTTCAAAGTTCAAAATAAACTTTAAATAAGTCACTTGAAATCCAACTGTGAACTCAGAACACCAGTAAGTAAATGTTTCGATTGACTGTAGGATTTGCCAATATGAGCTGCAGTGATGAACACGGATAAATAATAAACATATAGATTCTCTCTCTCGGCTGCAGTATCATTTAACCGTGTTAACACCGTATTCTATTCTGATCGTATTTTTATTTCACGAGATGAGCTATATATGGCAGTAGACGAGCTGTGTATGAATAGGTTTACAGGACGAGCCATTTGTTTTTAGGCTAAACAATTTTACGTAACCCAATCGATGTAATGCAACGACAGGGTGAGCTGCTGATTGTTAAATAATTTTTGAAGTAGCCCATATTTATTTCTTATAGGATGACAAGCTTTATTTTCTTGTATATTTCTTTGAAAAGACTTCTATCTATATGGTGAGGGTTAAGCAAACCGAAATATTGCTGCAACAGCATATTAAGTTGAACTGCAACTCTGCTAACTTTAGGCTAATAGACAAATGAGTGGTATTTCATGATTGCTAAATACTTCTAATTATTCAGAAACATTTTCTTATAACTGTATACTTCGATAAAATATGGTGAGCTTCAGTGATTTTGGTAAGGGTAGCTCATTCCGACAAATTACTCCAACCATTCGAACTATGGGTAGCTCACCTTGAGTGGGTAGCTGTTTGTCAGAACACCGCCCATGCCACCGAACGCCATGCATTTGTAAATTATAAATTAAATAAATCCACACCTCGTCGCTTAGTAATGAAAAGCCTGTGGTTTTAATTAGCTAATAGTAACCTTTTTGCACAAATGTTATTTTATAACCAGACTATTAGTTTTCCACAACTATATTTTTTCTCCGATCTGTTCTATAGTTACAACGCTATAGCAGCATTGCTGCCCTCTTCAGGTTAAGTCATTAACTTGCTGGAGGTTGGAAGCCTGTCTGAAAATGTAAGCAAAAAAATAATTGTTTCAGCCCTGACCTAGAATACATTTTTCCTTAGGGTTTTTCTTTAATCAAAGAAATGTTAAATCCAAAATTCACAGATATTATAACCCGTTTTGAGCTTGTGATATGCTGCCTTACAGTGCCCTGAAAAAGTATTTGATTTCCTATATTGCATTTTTTCACAGTAGATGTTTTCAGGTCTTTAGAAAACATCTGAAATTAAATAAAGGGAACCAAAGTGAACAAGTAACATTTTTTTAATATTTCATTTATTAAATAAACAAAGTTATCCAACACCCTTATCCCCTGTGTGAAAAAGTAATTGCTTTAATTCAGAAACATTGGTAAGTTTTCAAGCATGAACTGCTAATTTCAGGTCCTGGCACACCATCTCTATTAGGTTTACATCTGGACTTTTACTAGGTCACTCCAAAATTTTAATTTTGGTTATTTTTAGCCATTCTGGTGTGGAACTTGCTTTTGTGTTTTGGATCATTGTCTTGCTGCATGTCTACGCTTCAGTTTCAGCAGACAGATGACCAGACATTCTCCTTAAGAATTTTCTAATAGAGAGCAGAATTCATGGCTCCTTCAATTATGGCAAGTTGTCCAGGTCCTGAGGCAGCAAAGCATTCCCACACCATCACACTACCACCACCATTTTTGACTGTTGTCATGATTTTCTTACTGTGGAATGCTGTGCTTGCTTTACGAAAGACATAATGGGACCCATGTCATCCAAAAAGTTCTACTTTTGACTAATCTGTCCATAGACCATTCACCCAAAAGGCTTGGGGATCATCCAGGTGCTTCTTGGCAAATGAGAGACGAGCATTTTTGCTCTTCTTGGTTTCTGCCTTGCAATTCTCCCATGAAGCCTAATTTTGCCCAGTCTCTTTCTGGAATCACGAACACCGACCTTAGCTGATACAAGAGAAGCCTGCAGTCCTTTGTGACTTCCTGGATGATTTTTTGCTGCATCCTAGGAGAAATTCTGGCAGGCCAGCCACTCCTGGGAAGATTCATTACTATTCCAAGTGTTCTCCATTTGGAGATTATGGCCCTCAGTGTGATTCGGTGGAGTCCCAGAGTAATAAGCAGAGCCTTAGAAATGGATTTGTAACCCCTTCCAGACTGATAGACATCATCAACTTTTTTTTCTGATCTCTTCAAGAATTTCCTTTGATCATGGTATAATGTACTTGTTGAATCTTTGTGCTGGCAACTTGACTCTGATGGTAAGGGTCAAAATACAGTAAGTGAGGTTTATTTTGAGCAGGGCTGGCTGTAATCAAACCTGGCTGTGTTCAATCAGCTGCTTAATTATCCCTTTAATACTTTTTCACAATTACTTTTTCCACACAGTGCCAGTTGGTGTCCATAGGGCTTTGGCTGTGTATGGACTGCGTGGTGCCTCATGGATACTAGTGTATCAGGCTGTGCCAATCTCTCTTCACCTTTGTTATCTGATTGTCCCTCATTTCCAGCTGGTCTTTTCCATCCCTCATGTAATGAATTCTTACCTTTTAATTGATTGGTACAAATAAACAAAGAGACTTATACGCTATATTAATTAGATTAAATATTAAAACTAGAGCACTTCGCTTAGAAAAAGAAAAGCCGTTGAAACATAGATGCTTATGGCACTCTATGCTTCCACCTGGAGTCTGGCAGCACTTCATACACAATAAGAAAACCAGGAAAAGCTCTTGTAAGACATTACTGAAGATAGAGAAACGGAATGCAGCTACATTATGAGTGAAAAACTACAACAAATATGAAGCGCCATATGAATCACAGCACCCAGACACTTTTACACTGAAAAGAGAACCGTTTTTTACTTTGTAGCTAGCCAACACATTTAATAGAAAACTAAACAAGAATAAACCATATTTTATTGTTTGCACATTTAGAAGTTACTAATTCTGTGTCTTGGCTAGAAATGTCACACTTTTAAAATATAGTGAGTTCGACCAACTCTCACATGTGCTGCATTTCAGCTTCATAATAATCTATCTTTTCACCTGAAATAATATGGCAGGCTTGTTGTTAATATTACACCAGTGACCCAGTGAGCTGAATGTATATATTACTTGTCTTGTCCAGTTTGAATATTTTTAAGTAATTCATGCAGTAATTTCCCTGTATTTATTGCAAATTCAGGGGCCACCCCTGATTAAGTTAATGATAATATTGCTTTGAAACTTTGAAAAAAGTTGCTTTGAAATAATAACTTCAAAAAAATATTGTATAAAAGTAAAGAACCATTACTAACAGTGCCAAAACAGATTCTTATTCATAAGAAGTATCTGTGTAGATTATTTATTAACTATTTAGTACACAATTATTTCTTGTATTTGATATTTGACCTCTCTGGTGATTAATGGTGATCTAATGGGTATCAATACACTTTAGATTTGCAACAAAGACTTGTGCTTTTTGATATAAGGTTCTTAAAAATACATTTTATTATATTAGTTGGCTAAAAGTAAAACTAAATAGTGAAAATGTAATCAACTAGTGAGGGGTGATTAGAAAGTGACTAATACTAATAGGCATTTTAGTTGACTTGACTAAGACTATGATATATCAAAAACTGTTGACTAAATTAACACTGGATATCATACAACTGGTGTCAGAAAAACTCTCATAACTGTCAGTGATGATTTTTTTAGGTATATAGTCAAAGTTGTACTTGCTGCTTTTCAGAATACAGATGTGGATGAACACATTTAGATAAATGAGTAAACATAGATTTTTCAAACATTGCACAACGACCTTTTTTAAACATTCGTAATTGCCAATATGCTTTTTGACATTCTACGTACATTACAAACCTGGTTCTGGTGACAATCCAGTACACTGTACACGTCACCCTTGACTCAATGTTTTTAAAATCTTTAGAAGGCGTTTGCACAATTATGCTGTATAGTGACCATTTGGAAAGGATATCACAATAGTTCTCAAGGACAACAGCTGGCCATTCATGACTGAACAATATGACTAAATCAAAACTCCAGCAGCCATATCACTCACAACTCACAACTGGCAACCAATTGAAGCTAAGCAGGTGTGAGGCTGGTCAGTACCTGGATGGGAGACCTCCTGGGAAAAAAACTAAGGTAGCTGCTGGAAGATGTGTTAGTAGGGCCAGCTCACCCTGCGGTCTATGTGGGTCCTAATGCCCCAGTATAGTGATGGGGACACTGTACCGTAAACTACTTTGGATGAGGTGTAAACCGAGTCCTTAAAAATCCCAGGGCGTTTCTCGAGAGTAGGGGTGTAACCCCGGCATCCTGGCCAAATTTCCCATTGGCCCTTACCAATCATAGCCTCCTAATAATCCTCCTCACTCGATAGCTGATGTGTGGTGAGCGTTCTGGCGCACTATAGCTGCCATTGCATCATCCAGGTGGATGCTGCACATTGATGGTGGTGGAGGGGTGTCCCCATTACCTGTAAAGCGCTTTGGGTGGAGTGTCCAGAAAAGCGCTATATAAGTGTAAGCAATTATTATTATTATTCCAAGTCTTTCAAAACTAAGAATTGACAGGTGACTTATAGGATCTGCAGGGCTGTGGGTATCCAGGACCACTGGAGTTTTAGATTGACCCCAATCTAGTTTCACTGTAAATTTCATCTTGTAGTCTGAGAGTGCAGCTGTAGTGAAGAGAGGACAACCAGTAAAGCAAGTTTTCCTTTCTTAACTGGAAAAAAAACTAAAGTCTTAGAATACATTTAATTTGTCTTTTTGTAACTTGATTGATATTTTATCATCAGTTTGGGCTGATTCTTGCTTTTCAATGTTGAAAAGACATCTGTTGCAGTGTCAGGGCGGGCTAAGCCTAACTGTTCTTTACTGAAACACAAGCTTCTATGATTTACTAATGCTAACTGAACATACTACATTACTGCTTTCATATCTCTTCAAATCATTTTTGAACTGCTAGTATTAGGATATGTGGAGGGAGCCCCATATTAGAATGAGTGAAAGGTAGAACTCTACAATTTTACACCTCTAACATGGTTTATTTTCAAAATAAACTCCAGCTCAGTTTCCACATGTAATCAGTCTTCAGTCATAACTTGAATGGAAGGCTGCAATTAAGGAGAGGAGGTCCATAACAGCTTTCCATCCATTTCTCGTCTAACGTTCGTCATACCTCTGCATAAGAACAGCTCAGTGAAAGTTTTGTGCTGAGATTAGGATGCTGTCCATTCTTAGAATCATCATTATCATTTTAAAATGACTAAACAAGCTTAAATAGTTTAAAAATAAGAACATAAATCTAGAAATCACTACCACATTCCCCTAAATCTTGAAATACATTTGATTTCATTCAAACAAGATTCTGTTTTTAAAACATCTTAAACAAATATTTAAATAAAGTCTAAATACAATGAATATAACGTAACGTATATTTACATGTACATAATTGTGAACATATATACAGAAACAAAATATGAGTTAAAACTATTGTCATGACTTTTTAAGTTAAATGTTCTAATGAAAACGGCCTGCGTGAATCGGCAACTACGGCGCCAATTTATAATTACTTGAATTATCTTAAACCGTGTTTTTATTTTTCATTATGATGCATGGGGCAGAATGGTCCCAAGCTATCCTTTAAGGCAAAAACGACACTATTTTAAATTTAACATAACTTAAACTCATTTTCGTGGCGTTGATTTAAAAACAATAATGAACGTCCATTCAGTAGGCCTATAAAGTACGCATTTTCACTCACGGCTGTGTTGAGGACAGAGAGACAGCCACAGCCAGCCAGGATATCTGCACTCAACAACAACGTAAAACCAGTAACTCCTTAACAAAGATTTCAAACTCTAGCATTCCCTCCAGATTTCTCTACTTCCACCTCACACATAGCAAAAACCGATAACGTTTCAGAAAAAAACTTTTTTCTCCATTAGGGAGTATTAATGTTAGGTTTTCAACCCTACCTTCCACCATTTTAACCCCCCTCTTACCGTCTCTTCTCCGTCGATATCGATTTTGAACGTCTGTTGCTGAAGCGTTTTAAGTGTAATCTGCATTTTGACAGTTATCGTTACACCGTATGTGTAATATATTTCCCTTGGAGTTTCGTCGAAAAGTTGAATTCAGTTTGCAGGGTATTTTCGCTAGCTCATCACGGCCTAATCACCACTATTACTCTCAACCTTTTTTCAGCGCATAAACAAATCTGCCAACCAACGTAATGAGCATGCGCCAACAGTGGAGGCAAAGCAGTCCCGGAGGTGGGGGGAGGAATTGCGCAGCAATCGGGGTTGTTTGGAAGGAGCACATACCAGTATGACTGAGCAAGTTTCTCAGATATGAATGTGTGTGACACCACAGACGTTTGTTTAGGTTTGTTCTGATGTGTTGTTTAGTTGTAACTACATAATTGTGGAAAAGCCATCTACAGATTTATGCGACATTAATTATATATATGTTGATTGTTTATTCATTACGGGTGTTAAGTGGTGTAGAAACATGAGAAAGGGTTACAAAAACCTACCCTTTCTGGTTAATTTGCTTTTGATAGCTAGAGTTACTAAAAGGCAACTACTTTTTTTACACTAAATTTAGGAAATCTGGAAAAGGTTGGAGGGATTTCGAACTTGAGCACCCCTCCATGTAAAACCAAAAATATCCTGTAACAAGCAAAGAAAAACCTGCGTTTAATTACAAGAATTCCTGTGCGCGGCCGCTATTACAACGATCAATTATATTATTTACATGTGCAATCAGACTGAATGAATATTGGTAGCAACTATTCATAAAATAATATTTTCACACTTAATGCTTGGCTTTTTTATCTAATTAAAAAAGGCAGTGTATGTGTCGTTGGATACTATTGAAAAGCATAAATTTGATGGAATTAAAATGGTCACGCTAATAAAGCATGATAGAGTGTTAAGATTAACGAGTATCTGTGACTACTGTACATATATAACATATTCAACAGGGCGGGGCTTCAAATTATTGTAGCGCATTCGCCTGGCGCTGCGGCTGAAGAGTGCCCGGCTGGGGTACGTGGCGAGGGGCAGGACGGAGACTAGGAAGGCCGCTGACCAGTGCAGCTGACCCATTGGGTGTACAGAGTGGTGAGATCGTCCGGATTCGTGGAAATAGTTCCCTATTTCGCACCCCTTTTATACTTGTACCCAATTGCTACCCCTATACCTGTGTAACTGTACCCGAATAGACCCCAGTGTGTTTTTTTTTCTCTTTCAATTTAAGGTGCTAAATTAGCATGACTGATGGGTCATGAGGGTTGGAGGGGGTCGAAGACAGGAGAGGGGAGATCTGTGGTACTGTTTCAAGAGAGAGACATGGAAGGAGGGATGCACCTTGAAAGTCAGAGGAAAGGCAAGACGATAGGTTACAGGGGTGAGCTGGGAGAGGATGCGGAAAGGTCCAATATAACGGGGTCCCAAGTTCTGTGAAGGTTATCTAAGGGGTAAGTTCCTAGTAGACAGCCAGATGAATTGTCCTTGTCGTAATCTGGGCACAGGTTGTCGATGACGGTCTGCGGTGGTCTTCTGTTGCAGGGAGGGCAGACCTGGCGTGTCTCCAGATTCTTCTAAGGAAGGTGAGGTGTTTCTGGAAGCAAGGAATGTCTAACTCGGGGATAGAGTCCAGGAAAAGGGAGATGTTGGTATCCCAGGGAGCAATAGAAGGGGGAGGAAGAGAGAGAGTTATGTGCGTATTCAGCCCAAGGGAGGAGAGAGACCCAGTCATCTTGTGAAGCGGAGATGTAAGCTCGGAAGTAAGTAAGAAGGTCCTGGTTGGTTCTTTCTGTCAGTCCATTGGATGATAGCCAGATGTGAGAGATGTGGAAGTCCCAAGAGATTTGCAAAAAGCCCTCCAAAACCTTGAAATGAATTGGGGTTCCCGATCCGATATCTGCAGGAATGCCGTGAAGTCTGAAGATATAAAGAATAAAGAGGTCGGCCACGTCTTGATAGAAGAGCAGGATAGAAGCGGACAGAAGAGCAGGAAGGGGAATGAAATGAGCAGCCACGATTCTCTCAGGAGATATAATAGGTTCAGGAGGATCCAAAAAGCTAGGAGGGTCATGGAGGTGAGATAGGGCATCACCCTTTACATTCTTGGATCCTGGTGTATACGGTAAGTAATGAAGAAATGGAACCTAGAAAAAAAGAGAGACGAGCAAACCTGGCGTGGATTTAAGCATAGGGCCCCCTCCAACCAGTGTCTCCATTCCTCCAGGGTGGGTTTGATAGCCAGGAGTTCTTGGTCTCCAACGTCATAATTGGTCTTGTCCCAAAACAACCTTTTTGTAAAAAAGGTGCAGGGGTGGAGGATACCCTTCCCTCCTGAGATAATATAGCGCTGACTCCATTGACTGAAGCATCCACCTCCAGAAGGAATGAGAGGTTGGGATCCGAGTGATGGAGGAGGGGGGGCTGTAGTTCACAGTCTCTTGAGATGAACAAAAGCTTGGTCTGCCTCAGGGTTCCATTTACTTTTATCAGTACCTTTTTTAGGTCAGGGCTGTAATAGGGGAGACAACATAGCTGAAATTCCTTATAAAACGGCAGTAAAAATTGGCAAACCCCAGGAACCTTTGAATTTGTTTTAAATTCTTGGAAGTAGGCCAGTTCTGTATAAAGTCGGTCTTGGGAGGGTCAATTTCAATGCCCAGGGGTGAAATGTAGCTAAGGAAGTGGAATCTGGAAACATGGAAAGTACATTTTTCTAGTTTGGCGTAAAGTTTGTTCTGTATAAAACGGTGAAGTACCTCATGCACATGAGAGACATGCTCCTAGAGACTATGGAAAAATACAGGAAATGGAAACTTTCCAAGGGAACTGACAACAATGCGAAAGACAGTGGGATCCCCAGGCTGTGAGTTCACTTTGCGACTAGGAAATGTGTGGTTTGTGCGTCTGTAACCAAGAGAAACCAAGAACCAGTGGGTGAGAAGGGGATTGGATGATAAGGAACTGAATGATTTCCTGATGGATGGCGCCTATGAGAAGAGTGAGGGGAGGGGTCTGCCACTTCACCAGACCAGGGGAAAGAGGAGAACCATCAAGAGTGAGGACCCAAATGGGAGGGGTGACCAGCAACTAGGGAATGTTCCAGGACGAAGCAAGTCCAGAATCTAGGAAGTTCTGTCCGGAGCCTGAATCGACAAAAACAGAGAGAGATCTGTCCTGTAGTCCATGACATGGTGGCTGGGAGAAAAAAAAGTCCAGACCCGGAAGAGGAAGATGAAGTGACACTGGCCGTAGCTGTAGCTGTTGTTGTACTGTTTTGAATTTTATTCTTAAATTAATAAAATGTGGTTAATTCTTGCACAAAGTCTTGCAAAGAAGCCAGTGCAAGCAAGCTAACAAAGGAAATAAATGCACACATTATGAACATGCTTAGGACTACCAGCACTGCACTATAATAAATAATTCTGGAAAAGTATGCATTAGCTTTTCGGAATCTAGAACAGTTACAAATGAACATGATAAACATTACAAAGATAAAAAATCATCTTCACAACATTGTGAACATGAACTGTAATTATAAGGTTTGGATCAAATATTCTTAACCTACTGTAAGTACCTGGACTGATTCCAGGATGATTCCAGGACAACCAATATGTCTTTGATGCTCAAAACGTAATCACCCCTTATGACTTGGCCCTATTGACCTACAGTGCAGTTCTGCTTCTCTTTGGACTGGTTTAGGCATTTCTTGTACTTATCGTAGTTTGATATGTGTGGCCTGTCCTAGTTTCTCTATCAAATTTGTTGTGTTGCATAAATAAATATATAAATTAATTCTGATTCAGTTTTACTGAGACCCCTTTTGAAAAAATAATTAGTTTTTTGATAGCTTTATTTTATCCATATGCCAAAAATAAGACTGTTATAAATTTAAGATAAAATATTACAGTTTAAGCTTTGACAAGCTCCCACTGAGCTGTTTTGCTCTGCACTGTCTGAGCACAATCTGCACTGAATTTGCAGTCTTCTTTTACCACCAAATGCCAACAGAATCATACCTACTGATGTTTTTGTTTCTGTTAAACCTCCCAATTTATAAATACCTTCAACGTAGTGACAACTTACTGAAACTGTAGATGAATATACTGCCTTGCAATTCAAAGGTGCTAGGAACCTTATCCTCACACAGACATTGTCATTACTTTGTACTTGCAGCCCAGCAGAAGACAGATTTAAAATGGGAAATTTATTCTTCAATCTCCCATTCGATTATCAGAGGGTAAGTGTCACAGATGATGACCTCTAAAAGCTAACTGTAGGAACAGCTATTGCTTTATAGCTAGCTAGCAATTTTAAAGGGTTCTAGGACCTTCTGCAACAGAACTATCCTTGCATAAACCAAGCAAGAGCAGCACCCATAGACCAAGTAATCTATCAATCTATCTATCACACAGTAGTGTCCCCATAATGCAATACTTTCAAAGACTGTCCACACAGTGCATAGAACACACAACATAATTTACCCATAAGAATCATCAACAGATTATACGAAGAACCCCATGGACCCCAGTTACCAAAAACAAATATTCCAAAAGAGCAGTCTAGCACCATTGTTCTACAAAAAAAGCTCCAGTCTGTGACACGGCATGCTTCCTTCCACAACTGCAAAGAAATTCTGTGTAGTCTTAGGCATCCTCTCCAATCATGGCTGTCCTGAACAACATGGTCCCTGATGTTCCCCACCATGCTGTTTGTCTCCAAGTCCAGTTTTTGGATAGTGGGGGAAGAAGAGATTGCTTGGGCCATCCTCCACTTCTTCGCATAACTCAGTGCGCATTCTCGGATGGGCGAGGGGGCTGGAAGTGTCTCTTTGATGCCTTGGGTATGGAGAAATAAAACAGCTCAAGACTCCCTTATCAAATGTCTGTAAGAAGAAGGTCAGGTGTAAGGATTCACTGCGTATTTGGACCCTGATCTAGAGATTCCCTCCCTTAGTCTGAGGCCCAGTTAGATCTGTCTTTCAATCCCATTCTGAACTGTGTGGAAATCTGTGTGGTAATTGACAGGCTAGGAGAGTCTTTCATTAATGGAAGGAAGCTCAGAGAACAAGGTGAGAAGCACATCAATACTTAGGGAAACACTGGTCACTTGATGTAATCTTAAAGTCAACGTAGTTTCTGATATGTGCTGCGTCACACCCATTTTTTCACTCTGTGACATAAGCACACCACACTTAAACTAAAAGAGCTCATTAAAATCCTTTAAAATTAAAATTACATTAAAATTACTTAATACAGTAACTGAACTTTGCTATATGGTTTGGTTAAATAAATAGAAAATTAAACCTAGAGGGTAAAAACAGGAAAGTGAAGAAGAAATGTACACAGAAAAGGAGAGAAACTATTTGCTCACAGTAATCCATGTTGGGAAGAAGAAGCAAGAGAAAAAAATAATTCTACAAAGTGCAGCCCCTGCAATGGCAGGGCTATTTGGAAATCCACTACAGGGTCCCCCTATTTTAGTAAGGAAGGTTGGCTTTTTTTTGCATGGTTATGTGCCTATAGCAATGTTCTGCTCTATTACCTTTCCTATTGGCAAAGATATGGAAGCCTGTTTCCGCCAGGGAGTAAAAAAAAAACGCGCTATGGTATCTCAGAATTCCGACTTAGTATCTCAGAATTGCGACTTAGTAACTCAGAATTCCGACTTAGCATCTCAGAATTCCGACTTAGTATCTCAGAATTGCGACTTAGTAACTCAGAAGTCCTGCTTAGTAACTCAGAATTGCGACTTAGCATCTCAGAATTCCGACTTAGTAAGTCAGAATTCTGACTTAGTATCTCAGAATTCCGACTTAGTAACTCAGAATTGCAACTTATTATCTCAGAATTCCGACTTAGTAAGTCAGAATTCCGACATAGTATCTCAGAATTGCGACTTAGCAACTCAGAATTCCGACTTAGTATCTCAGAATTCCGACTTAGTATCTCAGAATTGCGACTTAGCAACTCAGAATTCCGACTTAGTATCTCAGAATTCCGACTTAGTAACTCAGAATTGTGACTTAAAATCATTCATAAATCGTACAAGATCTAAAGGCATGGAGAGTTGTATTGTCAAGTGCCCTGATAAAAATCCAATTAATGCAGGTCAACAATAGTTTTGCTCGTTATAATCCCTACACGGTTTGCAAGATGGACACCATTATAAAGGACTTATTTTGTCGTGGTTACACAAACCATGAAATTTTGGTGTTATTGGAGGAATCACACAATGTAAAACTGAGTCTTCGGACCTTGGAAAGAATGCTGTGTAAGAATCAGCTCTGGCGAAGGCGAAACAAGACAGATGAAGCGGAGGTCACCTCATTCATACACCAACAGCTACAGACTTCTGGCAGACATCATGGCTATCGGTGGATGCACCAAAAATGCTGGATGGCAGGGATAATAACGGATAGAGAGACCGTCCGTCAGTTACTGCGCCTTATGGACGGGCGAGGAGTAGATCTGCGTGCGCAAAATCGCCTGAGGCGCCGGCAGTATTACAGCCGCGGACCAAACTATGTGTGGCATATTGATGGGTATGACAAATTAAAACCTTACGGGATATGCATCAACGGGTGCATTGATGGCTTCTCGAGAAAAATGATCTGGTTAGAAGCATACAAAACCAATAATGACCCACGAATTATTGCGGGTTATTTTATAGATGCTGTCTATAAAAACAACGGTCTTCCACAAAGAGTACGACTTGATCATGGAACCGAAAACACCCACGTTGCTGTAATGCAAAGGTTTCTGCGCGAAATGAATGAGGATAGCACAGAATGTGTCACTCTTGGCCCAAGCACTGGGAATCAGAGAATTGAACGCTGGTGGGCTACACTAAGAGCACAGTGCAGTCAGTTTTGGATGGACCATTTTGAACAGCTGAGAGAAGATGGGCATTTTGTTGACACCTTCATCGACAAATCACTCATTCAGTTTTGTTTCCAAAACACCATACAGGTAAATGTAACATACCTGTCTTTACAGATTTTGATATGAATAGTAAAACATAACATTCTACTATGTTTTATACTATTATACTTATTAAAGATCTCTTCTTTGAGTTCCATAAAGTGATTTAACAAACCTTATTTCAAAACAATTGATTTCTATTGTGTAGGAGGAGCTCAATGAAGTGCTGAAGCCTGGAATAATCACAGAATAAGGCCAACCCACAACCCTCGCGCTCCCAGTGGACGACCTTCAGTGATGTATGCTGCCCCAAGTTTATATGGCGCACAGAACTATTTGCAGGCAGTTGACCAAATCAAAGTCGATATCTCTCGAGAAGACTGTTGTGTAAAGGACTACCCCTGTGATGAGGATGTTTTCCATCTTTGTGTTGAACTGATGGCTGAACAGAACCTTGCAATGCCAGATGATGTGTTTGAAATCACTGACCTTTACTTAAGACTACGTGAAATGGTCCTCAATGGGCTGGAGCTTGAGTACGAATAGGAGAATAGGGGACTTTGCACTCTCTGGATAAGATAAACTGCTTACAAATGTGGGATCTAGGTATAAGGGTGTTTTGTTTTTCTCAAATGCCACAGCATTTGATGTTACACATTAAAAGTGGTAAAGATGTTACCACTTTTAATGTGTTGTCTTTAGATCTGATTTAACATTGAGTGTGAAATAGGATGAAACAAGGAACAAATGAAAGTAAATGTTCCAAAAGATGCAAACAGTGTAAACAATCTTTAATGGACTATAGATAATGTTCACACATAAAAGCAACCCAACTTTGATTTGACAATAACATTATCTAACATTATATGAAATGTTTGACAATAACATTACCTCACCTCTCTCATTTCCTTTCACCAAATGCAATGTAAATATAGTACAAATAATATTCACTAAACGCAAGGCATTTGAACTCATCTGCAATCTTGATGTTTCATAAAAATGTCAGACAAAATCCACAAATAGCCAAACTAGTCAAACACAAATAAAAAATTCAGATTCTGCAAAGTTACCGCTACCCCAAGAAACATCTAACTGAAGAGTTAATGACAAAGATTCATTCTAAATCAAGTGTTGACCAAAGTGAGCACTTAGAATTCATCTTTGCCATGAACTGTCCAGTTATTGTGCAAATAAACTCTGCTGCCATATTGTGACTAAATTACATAAAACGCAAAAGTTGTAACATTATTAGACACTACATGGCACCAGAGTTTATTGGCACAAAAGTGCTTGGTAGCTTAGAGAATGCACATCGCTCAAAAAAGAACTTTTATTAAACTGCATCACCATATTTTTTTTAAGGTGAAAAAACATCCATTAGTTTCTCACTCAATATACTGTATGAACAATCAGTCTAAAAGAAATTCTTGTACCAAAATGACAAAAATAAAAGTGCAATTTAACCTGAGACTTTTTAATTTCTTCAGTGAAATTATGAACATTCTATCATAAGTACACTCAAAACTCAGTATATCTTATATGCTTATATGTGTAAAGGTACAGACTTGGTCAGATGGCCTTTAAATGCATACTGTGAATAAGTATACTTTACCAAAAGTTTTGAATGGTGAAAGATGCACATATTTCTAATGTGTTTAGTCTGTAGGTCGACAGACTAAAATACTAAACTATGTCCATTACCCATATATTACTTTCCAAAATTTTGTTTTGTTTTGTTCATTTCACACCTGAAGTCAGGATAGCTATCATAATGAATAGACACTCTCAAATAACAGCCACATGTATGTGCCATAGGTCTTCTCTCAAATCCTTGCATGTGTGTGAAGTCAACAGTTACAGTCTTGCCGAGAAAAAGATCTGAGCCTGTGCAGAACCTCAGGAACAGAGACTGTTTCCTTCCATCACACTCTCGCAGGTATGTTGTAATATTCTTTGATATTTCCTTTTCCTGTGCATTCATTGTGCAGGGAAACTTCAGTGACCGTATGATTTTCCTTGCCGTTGGCTGCAAGTTTTCATACACAGTTTCAATTTCCTCAAGGGCTTTGCTGAGGAGAGCGAGTACACTTTCCCACTGTTCGATAACATAAGCAGGCTCTTGAATAAGGGTTTTGTGAGCCAGTTCTTGCAGAATTTGTTCAATGTTGTGTGCATTTGGCATTCTTCGGCAGCTGTAGTTGTCCAAGATTTCCAGTAATTCATCTTGGTCAGAACTGTTGAAGTCTCTGCGACAACATTCCAAGGCATAACGGTCAGATTCTGAGACATACTTTAGAAAATTGTCAACAAGATCACTCTTCACATATCAAAGAGCTGCCTGTTCCAAGATTACAGGAGCAAGCTTGATGGGCAAATACTTCTCTTTCTGCCAACCAAAAGAAATAATTTTACCTATACTCTGCCACTTTTTTTTGCCATAGTCATGTCGGAGAAATGGTATGTTGAAAGTGCTGCCTGTTGTACATTGTTCATAGAATTCATGCCAGAATTCAGAGAGGCAATCTCTGAGAACGCCTCCATCATCGTATCCATTCTCATACTGCCCATTTGGTAGTAGAAGCTTTACTTGAATTTCTGATTGAGTATATGAAAGGCGTTCATCAGTGAAATGTTCAGTAAGCTCAGATAGTATCTGGCTGCGATGGACAACAAGGATTTTTTTGTCTGGTTCCCTGAGTTCTTGTGCCAGAGGCAAAGTGTCTTCTAGACTTTGTTCTCCCATCTCAGAGAGGTCTCCATTGAAAATTGTAATGATATTGCTATCCTCCACATTTTCCCCAGTAAATATGGTAGAACTTTGCTGAGCTAAACTGGAATCGTCTGTGACATCTGCAGGATAAAATTGTGCCACGTCATCACTGCCTAAGTTCAAATCATTTCCAGTATTTCCAACATAGATGACATCTAATGTTTCTAATTCCAATGGTGGATCAATTTGTGAGTCTGTAGAGGGAAAATCCTGTGTGTTTTCCTGTGAGTGATCTGCAGTGTTTGATTCTTGCTGTGTCTCCACACCACCACTGTCATGTTTCTTTTTGGTTGACAGATAGAACCTCATGATAGTTAACTTTGAGGCTTCATATAGAGCTCCCACTGTACTGTCCTCATCTAAGGAAACTTCTTGATAATTTGTCAGATCCACCTCAAACTCAGAAATATTTCCATGTGCATTCTTTCCATCTGGGAAAAACAAACGTATTGCCTCCGTTATGAGGTCTTTTTTTTTCCAGTCCTTTGAAACACTTAACTTTCGTGTTCCACCACCCTTTTTGGTTCTCACCTAGATAAAGCCTCCTTTTCCTTCATCATACAGCATCCAGCCCAACTCCACTTTCCTTACTTTCCTCTGTGTGTTCACCTCTTGATGATTAGTGATGTTTTCTGGATGCTTACACTTTTTTCTTTTATTCAGTTTTGACTTCAGTCTATCAAAAAGCTTTGATTTCCTACTGTTGGGCTCTTTTTCATGTCTCCTACAATATCCCATCACTGCCAATCTGTCTCCATAAGATGGCAAATAATCCCTCATCTGTTCATCTGTCATTAACATCAGGACACTGGCATCAATCTAAAAATGAATAGTGTATTATCAATTTTCAGTTTCAAAATACCATACTTAAAGCATCATTTTATGTGGATCAATATGCTGATACTGGTTTAAGGAAAAAGTCCATTCGGGATTGTGGAGGTACTGTATGCAGTGAAAAAATCTACTATACGTGAGAATATCAATATACTGTACAGTACTGTGCAGAAGTCAGAGACCACCCTTGCATTTATTTTATTTCCAGTTCAAACAGCCATTCAGTGCAAATTATTTAGTTTTTGGTGTCAGAAAATAATGCAAGAAACATATATTTGACAGAAGAGTACACTAAATATAATATCAAATCTATCAGTATTTAATTTGCCCACTCCCTTCAGGCACTTTAAGTCTTCCATCCTTCCAATCAAACAAGTTACAACTGTGTCCTCCCAACACAAGTTGATCCCAAAACTGTCACTGACATTATATTAGAACACTTTCCATTAAAAGTGACACTAACATTCAAACAACTACCCAAACACACCATAGCTGCCTTGCACATGTCTTTGTCATGTCCATCTGAAATGGCAAGAGGCGATATTTCTGATAAGATTAGCTATAAAGATAGTTCAGTTCAGTTGAGAACATCACCATCACATAGACAGAAGTTAACGTTTTGATCACTCTTGCATCAGATCTGAAAAAAATCCACAAGTGTTTCTGTCAATACTTCCATTGTAAGAAGACAACACAATGCTATGGGTCTGAAGGGGTGTGTATCTGTCAAAAAGTCACTATTTGAAAAGGAAATAGACTAAAGAGAAGTAAATTTGCCCTAGAACACCAAAACTGGACACTTGAGATAAGTAAGGTTTTATAGACGATGAGTTACAGAGTGGATTTGGATTTGAACCAGCAGAAGCAGAAAATACAACCAACTTCTAAGACTGAACTTTGGAGGTGTTTACAAGAAGCATGAAAAAATATCCCAGTGGATTTATTTGAAAAACTCAAAGAAAGTCTCCTGTAAATAATGGAAGCTGTAATAAAGGCAAAAGGTGGACACGCTAAACAATGAAAGATCTGACATTATATTTAGTTGTGGATGCTTTTGTGTAATTTTTTGTTAAATATATGTTTCCTGGAATAATTCCTGACATTGAAAAATAAATTAATTGCACTTAATGACCGTTTTGACTGGAAATGAAATAAGCGAAAGGGTGGTCTCTGACTTTTCACAGTACTTAAAGTGCTGTTAATATCTACAGTAGGTCAGTGGGAGTTAGTTATAATAAACATGAACACATTCATTCTGTTAACTACCTTTTCTTCCTTCATTTTTTCGATAGTGGACTCTGGAATGTCCCTCTCCCTGAGGAAATCGATAAGATCTTCCATCCTGCAATTGTGGCCTAGGAAGCACACATGGGACAGTGGTGCAGCATTGATTAGTTAGCATAGTGTAATTACCTAGCCTCCTGTTTGCCCAGACTCCAACAGTATGCATTATAGTACATTTAGAAGTAGTCCAGGACAGGCAACGATGACCAACACTCGCCACACATTTGCATTCACAGGGTGCACATACAGTAGGTCACACCCCAAGGGTATGTGAATGACAAATGTAGAGTAGGCTTTTCAATTTAATCTGACTTGTCACACACAGTATGCATTCACAGGCAGCACCTCACTCAACTAATCACTGTCTATAGAACACCCGGTTAGCTTGAGCTCAAAGATACAGATTTGATACAGTCTAAACTCTGCAGAAAGTTATATCTCTTGAAAGAGGGTTGGTCAATACTAACCTAGTGACTAGTTTTAACCTACTTTACTTTACCTTGTAATCATCTTAAGAGCAGCTAACTTATCAAAAAGTTACAGAAAGCTGAATTAAACCACAGCTGTAAAAACATGTTCTGTAAACCAAAAATTGATATAACTAAGTTTTGGAATTGTTACTAAACACACACGAATGTCTTCATTATGATAACGGTTGTTTTGTGCGTGTCACTTGGTAATTTACAGCCTTAGGAAGCCGAAAAGACCGGATGGAGGGTTTGTAAAAATTAGACCGTTGTGCCTATCAAAGTCCGGCTCGGGAGACACACGGGCCGCTCCCATGGCAAGACGTTTGCGACAGTTTAATGTAGCCTGATCATGTTTAGTAAACATAAACATGCTTGTGATCCTGGTATGTTTCTGAGAGATATGCAATCACAGAATTGTATCTGAGCAATTAGACGGAGAGATACTGGGGTTTGGCCAAGTACATTATTGGAAGGATATTGAAAATAAATAAGCATATCAAATCTCTTAACGTACAAAGGGGGAGAGTACACAAAAATACTAAAAGACGTTCCCTTTAATGTATGTCTGTATTGTTACGGGTTTCATTAATTGTATCGAAGCAAATTTATGTTTTGATCGTGAATAGGCGACCCCAGATTGACTCGCGTAGAAGCTCATAGCACCATCCTCGCTCATATGGGTCCAAAGCTAGCTATGTTACTGTGCTGAAATAGCTGCTGGTAAAGTGTTTGGAGGAGCTGCCTTGTACTAACGGACGAAACCCCCACAAGTGTATAGGCCTACTGTTAGTTTTGCCTCATTAATTAGGTCGCACTTGAAAAGGTTAAATCGATCAACCAAAACCATCCAAGTAGCTCTTGCATATGATTTTTTTTTTACTTAGCTACGTTAGTCTATGTACAATTTACGCAGACGTTATTTAAGTCTGTGAATTGTATGAAGATATCAGTAGAATGTGGCACTGTACCTGGATTGAATTGTGAACAGTAGATTTCCTATGCCAGATGAGCAACCTACTGTACTTTCATTGCTGGCGCCAGAAGTGACGTCAAAACTGTGAGACTTGAAGTCGGAATTCTGAGTTGCTAAGTCGCAATTCTGAGATACTAAGTCGGAATTCTGAGTTGCTAAGTCGCAATTCTGAGATACTAAGTCGGAATTCTGAGTTACTAAGTCGGAATTCTGAGATACTAAGTCGGAATTCTGAGATGCTAAGTCGCAATTCTGAGTTACTAAGTCGGAATTCTGAGTTACTAAGTCGGAATTCTGAGATGCTAAGTCGCAATTCTGAGTTACTAAGTCGGAATTCTGACTTACTAAGTCGCAATTCTGAGATACTAAGTCGGAATTCTGAGTTGCTAAGTCGCAATTCTGAGATACTAAGTCGCAATTCTGAGATACTAAGTCGGAATTCTGAGATACCATAGCGCGTTTTTTTTTTACTCCCTGGCGGAAACGGGCTTCTATACAAAGAACATTCTGCTTCTCATCCCAAAAAAAAAGGAAATACAGAAAGTACAGAAAAAAACAGGTAAAAGGAATATAGGCTCTCCACCTACACAGGTCAGGTTATTATATAATATTATTTATATATTTTGGACATATAACCCCATTTTCTGGGAGCTTGCCGTTCTCTGAGTGAGGGTAAAAAATGCCCATACATTACTGGACATTAATATTATTGTCCATACATTATTGAAGGAAGAATCTGTAACAGGAGACAGGAAAGGGAGTATGGATCCTGTGCAGGACTCAGGAGAGAGAGACAATTACAATCCAAATCACAAGGCAAATATATAATCCAGGAAACAAAAAAAAGGTCTAATAATGGTTGAGGCAGCAGGAGAGCAACAATCCGAATCACAAGATTAAATCGTAAAAGAGGGGGCAGGCAAAAAGGTCTGATACTGATTAGATAGCAAGAATAAAATGATACACACTTAGGAGCGGGGAAGTGAGGAAGAAGGGGAACTGAAAAAATGTACAGAAATAGGTACATTACTTGCGGCATGAACATTTGTTAAGCACAGTGCGCGTGGGAATGTGAGATGGGTCAAAGAAGCGTGCAGAATGTTTAACAGGACCCACCCCCTCAGGGGTGGATCCTGATGCTCTACTAGCCAAACTTGGATGGGTTAGGATTAGGGTTCAAACTCTACAATGAGGTTTTGGTCCAGGATCTCAGCCTCTGAAACCCAAGAATGTTCTTCTGGACTGTAACCCTCCCAGTCTATCAGAAATTGGCTGGAGCCTCAACACCATTGGGTGCCCAAGATCTTATGCACTGTATAGGTGGGTGAGCCATCTATGAGTCAAGGATAAAGTGGATGTGGTTAACGTCCAGAGAGCGGGTTTGAGGAGGGACACATGGAAAGTGGGGTGAATCCTGAGGGAGGGCATGGCGGTAAGAGACAGGTGTGACTCGGGAAAGGGAAGGTGTCTTTGAAGAGAGGGCCCAATTTACTGAAGGGTTGCCGGAGAGGAATGTTCTTGGAAGAAAGCCAGACAAACTGCATCTTGATCGGGGGAAGGGTCGTCTGTGTCTATCGGCAGAGATCTTCTGTCTTCGGGATGATCTTTGTAACGCTTTCCTGGCGTTTAGTGATTCCAAACTGTGGTGTTGTAGGTGTCAGGAATGTTGTCAGGGAAGAGGGCTGATAGCCAAGTAAGCAAAGAAATGGAGACATGTCCATGGAGGAGGTGTAAAGGGAATTGTGGGCGTATTTGGCCCAGGGGAGAAGGGAGACCCAGTTTTCATGGGCAGCGGAGATATATGCTCTTGGGAAGGTGAGAAGGTCCTGGTTTATTCTCTCTGCCTTGCCATTAGCTTCAGGGTGATTTCCAGAAGTGAGCTAGGAGGATACACCCAAAATTGTACAGAAAGCTTTCCAAAAAGATATAAATTGCAGACCCTTTGTTTGAGTCAATATCCTTCAGGATGCCATGGAGGTGGAAAACATACAGGACAAAAACATCAGTGATTTCCTGGGCTGAAGGGAGGGACAGAAGAAGAATAAAATGTGCAGACTTAGAAAAGCAATTGATAGCCACCACAATTACAGTTTTACCTTTGCTTCTGGCTTTTACAGTTTTTTTTCTGTAAGGAAGTCAACAGAGAGATGAGACCAAGGGCGTGTGGGGATGGGGAGGGGTTGTTAGAGGCCTGCCTTCTACTGCGGGGAGGTCTTGATTCTATCACAGGTGGGGCATACCAGCACATATTCCATTACGTCGGACTTCAGAGAGGGCTAACCAGATATTCCTGGAGATTAATTCAATGGATCTTCGTGCACCCAAATGGGCAGCAAAGCTGAAGTCATGACCCCGTTGAAGAACAGCTGAACGTACAGAATTGAGACAAATAGTCTATCCAGAGGACTGCAAGTAGGCAAAGTTTTTGTGGTCAGTGAGAATAGTAAAAGGATGTTGGGCTCCCTCCAGCCAGTGCCTCCACTCCTCCAGGGCAAGCTTGATGGCCAAGAGTTCCCTGTTCCCGACGTCGTAATTCATCTCTGCAGGGGATAGTCATCTTGAAAAGAAAGCACAGGGATGAAGTATACCCTTCTGTCCATGGCGTTGAGACAAAATGGCACAGACTCCAAGGGCAGAGGCATCGACTTCGAGCACAAAGGGAAGGGTGGAGTCAGGATGACGGAGAGCAGGTGCGGAAGAGAAGTGCTGCTTGAGACTAATAAAAACCTTATCGGCTTCAGGGGTCCACTTACCCTATTTAGGGCCTTTATGAGTCAGAGAGGTGATGGGTGCCACAACAGAGCTAAAGTTTCAGATGAAATGGCGGTAAACGTCAGCAAACACCAGGAACTGCTGCACTTGTTTTAAGTTCTTGGGGGTGGGCCAGTCTATCAGTAGGGTCCATCTCAGCCCCGAGTGAGGAGATTATATAACCCAAAAAGTTGATCCTGGCAGCATGAAATGTGCATTTCTTCAATTTGGTATACAGTTTTTTATTAATGAGTCGGGCGAGGACTTCATGGACATGAAGAATATGGTCTTGTAGGTTGTGGGAAAAAATTAAAATATCGTCCAGGTAGACAGGACGTATTTCTAAATGATGTCTGTTACGACCCCAAGTGTCTAGGGGTAACAGGGTGAAACATTTAGGATAGTTTTTGGATGCAGGTGGGTTCTGGTGAGGGACTTGGGAAGCGTGATAACAAGGGGTGGTGCAAAAAGTGATAATTTTAAGGTGAATAAGTGTGTGGTACCTAATAAGACACAATAATACACAGGGGTAGGGAACTAGAGTGGTGCCAAAGAAAAGAAAACAACAAACAAAATGGAACTGGCTAAGAAAGTGAGGGAAGCTGACCTAACTACAAAAGAAAACCCAAAACACAGTCTTCGGCTTCTTCAAACACCCTAGCAAACCTTCACTGACTACCTAAAACCATACAAGAAAAATGCCACTCACAAGTACTAACTAGTGTTACTAATAAAAAAACCAACTACGTGTGTAGAATGTACCCAACAACCTAAACTAACCCTTAACACAAAGGTTCACACAAATATACAAGTGAACTATGAATACAAATAAGGGAAAATGAGAGAAGACACAAGTAACAGGATACAAAAGAACACAAGAGGTTGAACATATAACATATAACAAGTTTGGGCAAGGTAATGGCGAAACAAGGATAAACACACAAACAAACGAAACTACAAAGAAATGAACACAAACTAACAAGAGCCGGAGCTATATGAAAACACACACGAACAAAGCGAAGCCGAAGCAAAACCCAGAAGCAAAACGAAACCAAAGCTGAGCTGGACCGAAGTCAAACGAAGGCCCCTTCCTTCAGAAAACCTCCAACTTATATACTAAATAAGCTGCACTCTGATTGGCTGAGAAGCTGATTGATGATGATGTCACACGGAAACAATGATGTAATGATGGACCAATGGGGAGGGAGAACAAGTCAGGAAGTGTGGAACATAGCAATAAAACACACATGGACCACACACTGGGAGGTAACACCCCCACCCATAAAAACAAACATCTAATATTTGTTAAAGCGTGGGGAAAAAAAAACAATAGGCTATACCCTACCCCATGCCAGGTCATTTCCTAGAATAAGAGTTACCCCTTTAACATACCCCAACTCTAACAAACTCCTTAACCTATGGAAGTGAGTTACTGTTTTTTTTTAATATTCTTTTTATTTGTTTTTAATAATATCAGTAACAACAATTCGGTTTACAGCATACCCATCATTAACAATCAGATAGCAAGCAAGGCAGCATCATGTCCAGTGTTACAAAGAAAAAACAGACTACAAAATTATGTAATGTGGCATATGGGAACAGCACTGTATAGCATTCCAATTCAAAAATACGACCTGGAAAAGAAATTACACTAGAATTTGTGATTTTCAATGTAAGACCAAATCTTCCAAAAATGTTCAGGTCTCAAATGGAGATCATATGTTAGTTTTTCTAGAGGTGAAAATGTAGTTACCTGAGAAAGACACATTTCAACTGTTGGCACCTTGGAGACAGGCCATAATAGCAATATACATTTCTTCGCAAAATGAACCAACGTAGAAAATAAACACTCTGTGAATTTATCAAATTTAACAGTATAATCACTATGTAGAAGATAGAGGTCTAAAGACATAAAATGAATACCCAAAATATTTTCAATGACAGAGTGCACATTACTCCAGAAGTGTTTAATTTTGCCACATTGCCAGAAGAGATGAATAAAGGTACCTACAGTATATGAGAGTGGCACTTAAAACACTGATTCCATCTACCTGGGTATATCTTGTGCAGACGGACTGGGGTTTAATAACATTTATTGAGAAATTTGAAATTGAGCTCTTGTATGGCAATAGAGGTGTATTTTGGATACTGCTTCTCACAGATTGTCAGCCAGTCCTCCTCAGTAAATGAATGTCCCAAGTCTTGCTCCCAGATAGTTTTCAGTGGTATGTACAGTATGATAATCTATCTACAATTATTAACCAGTACACTACATAACCTTGATAACATTCTTCTAGGGCTACCAGGAATTGTTAGTATATTTTCAACCTCAGAAACCTCAAATCTCAATCTGTTTTCTTTCTCAATCTGTTTCTTTCATAAGGGAAAGAATATAATGCCAAATTACAAGAAATTTGTAAAACTCAGTTGTGGAAATATTAAATTCAACTTTAATCTGATCAAAGGATTTAAAGACCTTTTGTGTAAATAAACAAGAAATGTCCAAAATCCCATTTTTTATCCAATCCAAAAATCCTATATTTTTCATTTGTGGAGGGAAGTCTGGATTAAGAGCAATAGGAGATAACAGAGATGGGCAGGTGGATATGTTAAGGTATGATCTAACATCCCTCCAGACTGGGAGAGTAATGCATATTACAAATTTATCCAAAAGATGCCTTAATTGACTAAAGTTATTGATAAAGGGAAGGGATTGTATAGGTAATGGCTGACATGCTACTGATTCCATAATAAACCAAAAAGAATCACACCGACTAGTACGCCAAGTAACCATCTGTTTTATCTGAGCAGACCAATAGTATAGTTGATAGTTTGGAACACCAGGGCTTCCCTTCTCTCTTGGCTTTAATAACTGTATACATTTATTTCTAGGGTTTTTATTATTCCAAATAAATTTATAAATGTATGTATTTAATTCTTTAAAGAAGGAAGAGCATAGTTGGCAAGGAAAAGACTGAAAGAGATTAAATGTGGAAGAATATTCATTCTTATCCTCCCATAACAGGTGACTGGGAGAGGGCACCAAGTGATTAAATCCTGCTTAATTTTTTTGATTAGAGGGGTGTAATTTTTTCTAACAAGATTATATAGATTTGAAGTAATAAAGATGCCAAGATACTTAAATCCCTCCTCCACTAAATGGAAGGGGGATAAAGATCTAATATTCACATTTGGGGGAACATTACTGGGTAGTGCCTGTGATTTTGATAGGTTAATTTTATAATCAGAAACATTACTGTAATACATTGCAACACAGCAGGAATTCTGGCTTTGTTAAATATACTGTAAGAGAATGTCATTGGCATAAAGGGAGATTTTGTGCTCCTCTTACCCCACCTGTCACGAAGCATTCTTAAGGACCCTATGCAGACAGCACAATCCGGGGAGGAGTGAGGAAAACATGGGGAAAAAAGCATACAAAGGGGCTGGAAGGAAAACAGGGGGTGTGTCCATCGTGCGCTGGTGTTCGGGGAATGTGTGGCCGAGGCAAACAGTCCAAGGGAGTCCAAGGCAAATCCATGGGTGTAGCAAAAGTCCAAGACCGGGTAATCCATCCTGACAGACAAACAGAGTTAAACACTGGAGTGGGATCTGGCGGAGGGCCAGGGGAATAAAAGGGGGTAATGGGACTAGACGCGCCCTAATCCTGGACTCAGAAGGTCAGGATGCCATGATGAAGCCTGTGCCGTTGAGTCGCTCCTAGACTCGCAGATAGGTGGGCTTCCTGGCATCCAACTTCCAGAGCTGAGCCCAGACTTCCAGGAACGTCTGGCTTTTATAGCATGGGGGGCTGGAACTTGAGGCAGGTGCGGGAGATGACTATAAAACAAGGAAGAGCTGGAGCTCCTTAAGAGGAGGGGTTTACGAGTGTGACACCACCAAAATCCCACAGAAAGCAGGGTTCATCCTTATTGTCTCTGCAAATGGCTCTATGACCAAAGCAAAAGGGGCGGTGACCAGGGACAGCCTTGTTTTGTGCCCCTGCCAATCTGAAATCTGCTGGATGTGAGACCATTTGTATTCACCACAGCTTGAGGACTGGAATATAGTAGTTTAATTAGATTAATATAGTTTGAGCCCAAGTTAAACTTCGCAAGAGTGGCAAAGAGAAAGTCCCATTCCACTCTATCAAATGCTTTTTCAGCATCCAGAGAGACTAAGAGTGTGGGTTCCTTATTCCTTTTGCAAAGATCTATAATATTAAATAAACGTCTAATATTAAATAAATTGTTTGAACTATATCTGGATATTACAAACCCCGTCTGATCGGGTTTAATAATATTTGGTAGCATATTTTCTAATCTATGGGCAAGAACCTTTGCCAATATCTTACAATCTGAATTTAACAGACTTATGGATCTATATGTGGATCCGTATCCTTTTTCAGCAGCAAACAAATAGCTGCTCTATTCCAAGTCTCTGGGAGCGAGGCTTGATCTAGTAAATTCTGGAGCACTGGCAGCAAAACTGGCTGAAGCTCAGGCCAAAACATCTTACAAAATTCTGGAGGGTTACCATCTAGACCAGGAGCCTTACCCGAGGGCATAGATAAGATAGCATCCAGAACCTCTTTGGGAGTAAAAGGGGCATAAAGGGCACTCAGAACTGATGGGGAGCAACAACTTATCCAGGTATGATGGAATATCATCCTGTGATACATTATTTTGTGGTTCATAGAATGCTTTATAAAAGTCTTGAAACCTGTTGTTAAT
Source organism: Lepisosteus oculatus (assembly GCF_040954835.1). NCBI lineage: Eukaryota > Metazoa > Chordata > Actinopteri > Semionotiformes > Lepisosteidae > Lepisosteus > Lepisosteus oculatus. The sequence goes on along the minus strand of NC_090698.1, from coordinate 34,835,237 downwards.
TAACCTGGGATCATATGTATGTGAACCATATGACATTTTTACAGACTTAATGGAGCACTCATTTTGCTCCCTTTTAATCTGATGAGCTAATAATCTGCTTGTTTTATTTCCAAATTCATAATACTTCTGTTTTGAAAGAAATAACAGTTTTTTTATATGCTCTGAATGTTCTTAATTTAATTCTGCCCTTGCTTTACATATTGCGCCCCAATTAGAATAACTAGGTGCTTTATTATGTATCTGCTCCAAGCGTTATACCTCCACTTCTTTTTTTTGTAACTAGGTACAAGAAATGATATACCTTCGAAAAGTTGCCTTAGCAGCATCCCACATCACTCCAGGTGACACCTTGAAGTTTTTATTGTCTTCATAATAATGAAGAATCCACTGCAGAACCAAGTCACAGAGTTTGCTAGGAGAGAAGAGTAAAATCTCCAGAGTTTAATTGGAATACAAAAATTAACTGATAGTTGAACATGTGAATGATCAGATAAAACAACTGAATAGATGTGACATGATAAAACGTTATGCAAATAAGTATTAGGTATAAAAATATAATCTAGTCTTGAATAGAAGGTATGGCAGTTGGAATAAAACACATAGTCTTTATCTGCAGGATTCAGCTCTCTCCATATATCCACAAGGCCAGTGTCTACACACAGATTTTAAGAGTGGATACTGATCTACAGTTTAAAACAGAGGCGGTTGAGGATTTGTCTAAATTTTGATCTTGAATTCAGTTAAAGCCACCTGCTAGGAGACCAAAACTTTTACAATGCTGGTTAAATAAGAGCACCATGTCAACCATAAATTTGGGAGAGTCTTTGTTAGGAGCATAAATATCGAGGATAGTAATATGCTGTCCTTATATAGAACCTGATATTAAAACAAATCTGCCTTCTGAATCATTAACTTGTTGCTCTAAAATAAATGGAATGTGTTTATTTATGAGAATCGCTGTGCCTCTCTTATGAGAATTAAAAGAAGAAAAGTAAACCTGCCCTACCCAGTCTCTTTTAAGTTTTAGGTAGTCACTATCCATTAGGTGTGTTTCTTAAATCATAGCAATATCTGTGCTTTCTTTTTTAAAAAAAGTCAGTATTTTCTTCCATTTAATAACATGCCCTATGCCATTGACATTCCATGTAATAAACTTAAGTGAACTTGTCATTGACAATTATAGAAGAGTTTAAAACACTCTGATACCTTACGCTATACATTAAACAAACGTAAATGATGCTGCAAACCTGAGAGAAAAATACATTAAAAAAAAAACAAGAAAAAATTACCTCCCACCCTGAGCCCCGTCCCCAAATGACCGAGCACAAACAATCTGAACAGGTCACTAAGCCTAATCAGTAAGCAAATCAATAGAGGTATGAACACTGAACACATCGGAATATCTGCAGCAAAAGCAGAACCCGCTCCCACCTGATGAAAAAATAAAAGTGTAAAACAAAATGTGGCCCGAGATAACACACTTAATATTAAAATACTTGAGTAATATCAAATAACACCATAATAAATAATAATGATAATAATAATACTACTATAAAATTAGGACAACTACAAATTTTAAGATTAATACAGCTAATTATGGTGTAGTACTTAAGGGCTTTTCGGGTCTATAGTATTACAATTTTCTCTGACAGTGAACATAAACGGGCCTAAAGTCCAACTTCTCTTTTTCATTTACCGCATCAAACTCATGTCGTTTCTTCATGACCTCCACCGAGAGGTCCTGGTAGAAGAAGGCCGGCTCTAGTTGTAGGTGATATTGCGCTTCTTCAGTCAAGCCCAGAGAATCTCCTCTTTGTTGAGGAAGCGGAGGAATCGCACTAACACAGTTCTAGGCCGGTCATCAGGGCCGGGAACAGGACCAGGTGATCTATGGGCCCGTTCAGTGTCTAAAGCTTTGTCTGAGTAAAATCTAACCATTTTGGTAGCATTGACTGGAGGAATTTTACAAGCGGTGTAGGATCCTCCTAGACTCCAGCAGGCCCACAATTTTAATGCTTTTGCGCCGACCCCTATTTTCCAGATCATCCATTTTATTTTGCATCTTCTCAATCTGCTGTTTCAAATTATTCATCTGGTTTTCGGGGATTTTACCGGCATCTTCCATAGTGGAGATCCGATTTTCCGCTTGCGCCATCCGCACCTTAGTAGAGCTAACTCACTCTGTTATTATTAGTTAGGGACATGTGCAGTGAGCTGATTGAAACAGCAATTGAGTCGAGTTGACCGTCGATAGTGTCTAAACATGAACCGACGGCCCTAATCTCAGCAAGCACTGGGTCCGTTTTGGTGGCAGGTGGCAGTGGGCAGTGGCAAGTTTTGTCCTTCTGTTCTTTTTTCTTTGAGGTACTCCTGTGCGTTCGTGAGCTTGAAAACACTGGAAAATTTTGCACCTCCTGACATGTTAGAAAAATATATTGGTGGTGAAATTAATAATAGAAAAAATTAAACGGATAAGTTTTAATAAAATTAAGAAAAGGTGGAGCAGATCTCAAACTCAAGTGGCCATCTTATTTTGGGTCATGTGACACGTGACAAGAGAAACCCTCGGGTTTCTCTTTTTTAAGCATCACCCAAACAATTATCTTCTTTTAATTGGTCAGGTGACTGAGGATGTCATAAGATAAGATAAGACTTTATTGATCCAGAAGGGAAATTGAGGCGTTACAGCAGCCCAGCCAAAAAAGCAAGACAGACATCAGAACAGACTAAAATTAAAATAACTACAGCATTAGATTAATTAAAAATGATATAGAATACAAAAATAAAATAAATAGAAAATATGCTAATAGTTACTGTAAAACAATAAAAGATGTGCAAAATGCACATAGGTATATACAGATTACAAACACCACAGTATAAATAGTATATTAATGCAGTGTCCAAAAAGTACGAGTGCAACATACTGTCCATAGATGAGCAGATAAAGGGCTAACAGGCTTAGCCTAGTGCAGTGTTATACACCCTGACAGCAGCCTTGAGGCTGTGGGTCACACAAGAGACTCCATCTTGTCTGAACCTACTGCCCCCTTACCCCCTTACCTTACTTATTTCAAAAACCTTATAATATGCATACGTGTGGGTTCATGACCATGTTTCTGCAGTTCAGGAACTGAACTTCAAACTACAAGGAACTGAATTACTTTTGTAATTGTACAGGTCAGTGTAACTCACTGTTCCTTTTCCATAGGCTGTATGTGGTTTGAGGACAAAGTCCATTAATGTGCTGAGAGACATTAAAACATAAAAAATGAGTACTGCAGTCAATAGCATTTGTTGCATTACTGCATTGATGGCTCTCAGTGTAGATGTAACTTTTGAGTGAAAACGTAATTTGAAATAAGTAGAAACATGCTGTACTGGTTGTCAGTATGTTTCATGACCATACTGTGTTTAGTTTTAAATTTTGTTCAATTTTTTCAATTTGTTTTCATTGTACTGTTAAAATAATTTTAAAGAATGCATGCTCTGGTTCATGGTATTAGGAAACCTTGAGGACTCGGACACATCTGAATAAACAGGACTTGTACTACAAAGTGACTGACCACAATGCTAGTGCTTTCCACACATTTTGTGTTAAAGATAGCTGAAAACAAATATTGTGAACTACTTCTTTAAAGATATCTATTAAAGATGCACAATGGCCTGTGAGGAGCAAGACCTACAACAAGGCTCAGAAGCTTTTTAATTTTATATTTAAAAACCTCTGGGAAGAGGAGAATTGTATTTTCAATTCATGTTAAAGATCTTCAGCTGTCAGGTGGAACTTTTACTGGAGACCTGAAGAAAATATGAATATATGAAATCTATGAATTGGCCTTATTCTGTTCTCCTCCCCACTAATAGCTGACGTGTGGTGATGCATGTGGATGCTGCACATTGGTGGTGGTGGAGGGGAATCCCCATTACCTGTAAAGTGCTTTGACTGGAGTGTCCAGAAAAGCACTATATAATTGTAAGCAATTATTATTATTTTAAATAAAAAGCTAGGGTTCCCAAGGAGACAAGAGGTCTGACCTCACAGAGTGAACCATTGCACATCACAAGGCTGGTGTGCAAACTGTAGCATTCCCATCCTTTTACAAAAGCAGAAAGGATTCATGTTTAGCACCTTTTTAGCCTTTCACTATAGATGGGATGCTAACCTGAGCCAGCATTATAGTTGCCATTAGCTGAAGACACATACAAACTGTAAACAACAACTTACATCAACCTCAATGAGGTAATCTAACAGGATAAAGACTATTGTTTTATGATGATCAACTTTCAGTTTTAGGTTGAATGATTTATGGGAATTTCAAAATGTTGATGTTCACAACACTTTAAGGACTTAACCTAGAGTAAAAATCTAACCTTCTTTAGAAATTTTAAGACGAGTATATGGTGCAATTTGTTATGATTAGAATAAAAACTGGACCGAAAGAGGCTAGCTATGTGACAACATGAGAGATCTCAGCTTACTTTCTTGTCTTAATTTTATTTAGTTGCTGTATATTGAATATCCTGCAATAAATTGGCAACCCATGAGTGTATCCTGTCTTGCTCCACTTTCTTGGAGTGATAAGCCTCTAGCTCCCCTGCGACCCTGTAGTGGATAATGCGGTTAAACATTGGATGGATTGGGTTGGTTGTTAAATATGTTATATTTATCTAGTACAGTGCCTGATACCATTAAAAAAAGATTGTCATAAAGAGCACACAACCTGTCATAGCTTTAATCCTTTAGAATATTATGAATATAAGAAATCTATTTTACATGTTTCTTTTTTTATTTTTGTTTACTGCCTTTCTGGACGCAGACAAAAAGTACCAGAGATAATGTCAGTCTGGCATCAAAATGCATCTTGCCTTAGTAGAGATCACAAGGCTTGTGGCCCAAAACAAATATAAAACATATATAATATAACAATAACTTTTAAATTTGTGGAGAACTGGATACTTAAGTTAATTTTTTTACTGGCCCAGATGAAACTGTTTATATATGTCATAGAGTGAAAAGAAAGGGTGTGGGGGGGCACCCGGTGTCATAGGCTGTATGGATGTTAAAAGGATGCCTTATCCTCTGTATTTCCTACCCTGATCAATCACCCTGCAACGAACAGTTCTTTCCGGGCCCTATGCGGACGACACGATCCAGAACAGTGAAGACACAAGGGGAAAAATAGTCATGCAGGAAAAGGGTCTGGAGACGGGGGGCGTGTCCATACAGTACAGGTGTCCAGGGGAAGTGAGTCCAGGCGAACAATCCATGTAGGAAATCCAAAAGAGTAATCCGAGACAAAGGGTAGAGTCCAAGGCCAGGGGATCCATCCAGGGAGTTAAAACATGAACCGGGTCGGAACCGGCGAGGGGAACCAGGAACTAGGAACAGAAAGTTAAAAGCATAACAGAGCCAGACGCAGCAAGACCCCGGGCTCTCATGATGTGGAAATCAATGAGGAACCAGGAGTGAGCTCCGCGTCTGGCTTTTAAGGGAGAACGGGAATAGGGATCAGGTGCAAACAATGGGAGGGAACGAGGAAGGGCTTGAGCTCCCTTAAGAGGAGGGGTTAGCGATCGTGACACACCCTCTTGCCAGGCAATTGCTACACTATTTAGGGGACTTTGGGGTTGGTAAGCAGGTTTGTGATTGAGAGGGGGACCCTAAGGACATGATGCAGTACAACAATGCATAATTATACCATCTCAAATATGATCAAATGTGTTTGTTGTTCCCTATTCTACCTTTACTGAACCGTTCTTGGTTAACTGTTGGTGTTTTGTATTGAACCAGATGTCCAGCAAATTAGCAAATTAACAAACATCTTATTTTCCTTGGAAAAGATAATGTAGCAAATGCCCATGCACACAAGTTCAACACCTAGAAGTTGGCACAAAGGAGACAAGAGACATATTGATTTGGTTCCAACAAAAGGGGGGTTTATTTTCTTTATAATTACAATGGGCATCCTAGTCCCTAGAGGAAGGCGAGGGTGGAGGGCAAACTCAGTTTCCCATAGCAGGACATGTGGTGGAAGAGAGAGAAAAACGGGGTTCCCCCCATTATAGGATGATGCGATGGAAGCAGAAGCAGAAAGGTTTAAGGTTGAGGTTGCAGTGGCACAATCCAACATTAGGGAGGAACACTACAATATTTAAATAACTCTTTGTGGATACGTTTTTACCTCAACCTACTGTGTGGAACCTGAAAGCAAATTAATTTATTTAAAAGGACAGAGGAACATATCTAAATGTCAAGTTTTACTTCAAGTAGGTTTTGAGCTAATATACATAGCTGTAGCCAAAGTACAATGTTTCATATTCAGTGTTTTAGATAATTCCTTTAAAATATTTCTAGCTATGTAGCTCTTTTTAGTGTTAACGACATCAATATTCTTCATGTTTTTGGAGAAATTTCCTTTGTCCTGCATCCCCACTATAATCACCTTAAATGTTTTCCTTGTACTTTAATTATGCCTTTCCAATTTTTGTTCTAACTTCTGATTCCTGATTTCCCTTTTAGCAGACTATTATCCTGTTGTAAAGCAATTTACTTGACAAAAATTGTTTAAAGACTTCCTTACGTTGCAGTAATTAAAAACCACCTAGGATCAAATTAGGAGCATTGGGGGCTAGATATAGAAGACAGTGAATGACATGACAAATTCTGTTAACCACATTTGTTTCACTTGCTTTGGAATGAATGTACACAATGGCTACTTATATCTGTGATAATTCTCTGGGTAAATAAAAAGGTCTTTCTCGTATTGACAGCAAGTCAATATCAGACAAAAAGGGTCTCTGCAGTATTGTATTGTTGCTTCCCCACCTTTTATTGATATACAAACAACTCTGTATTTCACAGGATTATTGATGGCAGAAGAATCTGTTGAAGATTTTATTTTTTAGTTCTCAAAAACACCCCATGACTTTACATTTTCAGCCTGATTTTTTAGATTGTTGTCATGAAAGCCTGTGGCAGGCTTTCAGTTTGAACCGCAGATCCACCCTCCACATCCATAATTTAACACCAAGTATTTGAAAGGACATTGTGTTTAATATTAAATGTTCCAAATGCTTAATGAAACAATTTGATTTTTTTGTAACTAAACAGTATTTTTTAACATGATGTTTTTTTAGTAAACCTAAATCAATATAAATAAGGCTTTTAAAATGTTATAATTGAAGAATAAAGATCTGAATAATTGAAGAATAAAGACACTGAATTAGTTGACATTCATCATGTAATGGCGAGTGCTCTTTTCTGGGTTAGTTTTTAAAACATACTTAAATTAATTTACTGTTACGGTTTCTATTTTGTTTCTTCTTATGCATGTATGTTTCTTATTTCTTAATGGATTCACTATTTATGGATTCATAAATGTATTGTGTATTGGGTTATGTATTTTACCTGCCAGCAAAGCAAATTTCCCATTTGGGTCAATAAAGGAAGTAAACAAGAGTCTCAAAAAGAAATTTGTGTAGGATGTTTTCATGCAAATAGTTCCCTGTGAAACATATCTAAGCCAAGGACACATATGTTGGTAGCAGTGGGATCATCACTGAAAATACTACTCCAATGCTGACATAAGAAATGGTTAGGCATTAGTCAAACTTTCTTCACAAAAGTTAGTATAAAATTAACAATTCCACTGTGATGGGAATAGTTCAGTTAATAGTTCATTTGCAAAGGAAAAATGGAAATTCAAAATTAGTTCATGGAAATGTTTATCAGAGAAAATTGAAAAAAAAGATGGAAACACTATTGATTCTATACACTGGGTATACAGTGCCTTGCGAAAGTATTTGGCCCCCTTGAACTTTTCAACCTTTTGCCACATTTCAGGCTTCAAACATAAAGATATAATTTTTTTATTTTATGTGAAGAATCACTAACAAGTGGGACACAATTGTGAAGTGGAACGAAATCTATTGGATTTTTGAAACTTTTTTAACTAATAAAAAAATGAAAAGTGGGGCGTGCAAAATTATTCGGCCCCCTTGCGTTAATACTTTGTAGAGCCACCTTTTGCTGCGATTACAGCTGCAAGTCGCTTGGGGTATGTCTCTATCAGTTTTGCACATCGAGAGACTGAAATTCTTGCCCATTCTTCCTTGCAAAACAGCTCGAGCTCAGTGAGGTTGGATGGAGAGCGTTTGTGAACAGCAGTTTTCAGCTCTTTCCACAGATTCTCGATTGGATTCAGGTCTGGACTTTGACTTGGCCATTCAAACACCTGGATACGTTTATTTGTGAACCATTCCTTTGTAGATTTTGCTGTATGTTTGGGATCATTCTCTTGTTGGAAGATAAATCTCCGTCCCAGTTTCAGGTCTTTTGCAGACTCCAACAGGTTTTCATCCAGAATGGTCCTGTATTTGGCTGCATCCATCTTCCCCTCAATTTTAACCATCTTCCCTGTCCCTGCTGAAGAAAAGCAGGCCCAAACCATGATGCTGCCACCACCATGTTTGACAGTGGGGATGGTGTGTTGAGGGTGATGAGCTGTGTTGCTTTTACGCCAAACATATCGTTTTGCATTGTGGCCAAAAAGTTCGATTTTGGTTTCATCTGACCAGAGCACCTTCTTCCACATGTTTGGGGTGTCTCCCAGGTGGCTTGTGGCAAACTTTAGACGAGACTTTTTATGGATATCTTTGAGAAATGGCTTTCTTCTTGCCACTCTTCCATAAAGGCCAGATTTGTGCAGTGTAAGACTGATTGTTGTCCTATGGACAGACTCTCCCACCTCAGCTGTAGTTCTCTGCAGTTCATCCAGAGTGATCATGGGCCTCTTGGCTGCATCTCTGATCAGTCTTCTCCTTGTCTGAGCTGAAAGTTTAGAGGGACGGCCAGGTCTTGGTAGATTTGCAGTGGTCTGATACTCCTTCCATTTCAAGATGATCGCTTGCACAGTGCTCCTTGGGATGTTTGAAGCTTGGGAAATCTTTTTGTATCCAAATCCGGCTTTAAACTTCTCCACAACAGTATTACGGACCTGCCTGGTGTGTTCCTTGGTCTTCATGATGCTCTCTGCGCTTTCAACAGAACCTTGAGACTATCACAGAGCAGGTGCATTTATACAGAGACTTGATTACACACAGGTGGATTCTATTTATCACCATCAGTCATTTAGGACAACATTGGATCATTCAGAGATCCTAGCTGAACTTCTGGAGTGAGTTTGCTGCACTGAAAGTAAAGGGGCCGAATAATTTTGCACGCCCCACTTTTCATTTTTTTATTAGTTAAAAAAGTTTCAAAAATCCAGTAGATTTCGTTCCACTTCACAATTGTGTCCCACTTGTTGGTAATTCTTCACATAAAATAAAAAATGTATATCTTTATGTTTGAAGCCTGAAATGTGGCAAAAGGTTGAAAAGTTCAAGGGGGCCGAATACTTTCGCAAGGCACTGTATATACAACAATTTGTAGCATTTACTACTATATAAAATATATATTATCTTCTTCACTGTACGATGTGAAAGCTATTTTTTATCCATCCATACGTTTTCTAACCTCTTTATCCAATACAAGTTAATTGTGGAACTGCAGCCTTTCCTATCACAGGCACAAGAAAGGGTACACCCTGGATGGAATGTCAGTCCATCGAAGGGCAGACAGACACAAACACAAATACAAATATGCACACACTCACACCAGGGCCAAATTTCACAGAAGCCATTTAATCTACTTGGACTGTGGGATGAAACAGGAGAACCTGGCAGAAACCCACACAAACATGGGGAGAACATACAAACTCCAGTCAAATAGCACCCAGATCTGGAACTGAACCCAAAGCCCAGCACTGCAAGGCAACAATGCTAACCACTGCTACACTGTAAAGGAACAAGTAATAGGTTTATTCCATGCTGAAAAAAAGAAGAAAGAGAACACAACGTTTCGGCCGTAGAGCCTTCTTCAGGTGTGCTCACTTCAGGTTGCACACCTGAAGAAGGCTCCACGGCCGAAACGTTGTGTTCTCTTTCTTCTTTTTTTCAGCATGGAATAAACCTATTACTTGTTCCTTTGCAGCCTACGCATGCTGACGAAGCTACGCACCTGAACTACTGCTACACTGTGCTGCCCAACTATTGATAATAGTTTATTCTATTTACATTTTGAACAAGTTTGCACAAAATATGCATAATCACTTGTGGTAAATGTTAGAAAATATCCTAAAAATATACATGCAGGTAACAATAACCAAAGGCCAAACTGAAGTATTGCATTTGGAGAAAAATAGGTCTACTTTCAGAGGTCAAAGGAAAGCATACAGTGCCCTCCAGATCAATTCATACTGCCAATAAAACAGGAGTAGTAAACACATAACAATAAGAGTTACAGATTGGGCAATATGCCTTATGTTCCAAAACTAAGGGGTAAAGGGGTGTTACATTTAGGATAGTTTTTGGATGCAGGTGGGTTCTGGCGAGGGACTTAGGAAGCATGATAAGTGTTGGTGCAAAAGTGATTATTTTAAGGTGAATAAGTGACTGGTACCTAATAGGACACAATAGCACACAGGAAAAGGGAACTACAGTAGAGTGGTGCCAAAGAAAAGAAAACAACAAACAAAATGGAGCTGGCTAAGAAAGTGAGGGAAAGCTAACTTAACTACAAAAGAAAACCCAAAACATTCGGTCTTCATCGTCTTAAAACACTCTAGCTAACCTTCACTGACTACCCAAAACCATACAAGACAAAACGGCACTCACCCGTCCTAAACTAGTGTTACTAATACAGAGATCAATTACGTGTGCAGAATGTACCCAACAACCTAAACTAACCCTATACACAAAAGTTCACTCAAATACACAAGTGAACTACGAATACCAATAAGGGAAAACCAGAGTAGACAACAACAGGGTACAAAAGAACACAGAGGTTGATACAATACGTCTGGGCAAGGTAATGGCTAAATAAGAATAAACACACAAACAAAAGTATGAGGAGACGAACATAAACCAACAAACCAACAAAGCCGAAGCTATATGAATACACACACGAAGCAAAACAAACAAAAACGAAGAAGTGAAGCAGAAGCAGAAGCAATGAGAGCTGAGCTGAGCTGAGCTGAGCTGAGCTGAGCTGAGCTGAGCTGAGCTGAGCTGGACCGAAGTCAAACAAAAGGCCCCTTCATTCTGATAACCTCCAAGTTATATATTGAATAAGCTGCACTTTGACTGGCCAAAAAGCTGATTGATGATGACATCATATGGAAACAATGGTGTAATGATGGACCAATGGGGGAGGGAGAACAATCAAAGTTAGGAAGTGTGGAACATAGCAACAAAAACACAGATGGGCCACTCAATGGGATGTAACACTCATAAATAGTTTATATACAGAAAATATGAAGGTAACATTTTCATACCCCTGTACTTTGTATTATGTAAATTCTCCTTCAGTGTGCATCACACGCCTTCTCTAGTGTTTTGAGTTTCTGGCACTGTTTTTTTTTTACTACACCTACAGGCAGTATTGCTTTAGGTTTTCCAGCCCCTTTGGTTCCTGTTTATGAACTGCCTTCTTGAGTTGAACCCCAAATTATTGGTTGAGTTGAGGTATGGAGATTTAGATGGTCAAGAACATTTTGTGTACATTTTTTTGTTGATTTGGATGTATGCTTTGGATCACCATGCTGGAATTTCAAATTTCATCCGAGTTTGAGTTGCTTGGCAGAGAGAATCAGGTGTTTGACCAAAATGTCCTGGTACTGTACATGTTGGAGTTCATGATTTCCCCTTTTTGAACAAAGAGCTTGAAGAAACATACTGTAGATGCAAAACTACCCAAATAAACATGATAGACGTCCCACTATAATTCACAGTAGGAGTTAATATTTTTTTAGCAAGAGTTTGGCCTTTTTATGTGAAACATAATACTGACGAGCAAGTCCAAAACTCAGTTTTTAATTTTATGAATGATGACATTAGATTCGACTTGGTTCCACTTGCCATTCAGATGTATATGTAGATATGATATCTTGCCCTTTTATGGTTTGTTGTCAAAATAGGCTTCTTCCTTCCAAACTGCCTGTGAATGCCATATTCATGCAGGTGACGTTGAATGGTAGTTTTCAATATTTCTGAAGATGCCTTTGAAGATATTAATGTTGGAGATATCCAGTGGCTGCCTTTAGATTACTGTTGCCTTCTGATCAAGCTGTCTCACAGCCTTTTCCTAGAAAGCTTGCCAATATTGTAGACTGAGTGCACTGGTTTCCTCCCACAGTCCAAAGACATACTAGTAGTTAGCTTCTGGGAAAACTGGCCCTGGCATTAGTGTGTGAGATGGACTGGTGTACCATCTAGGGTGTGCCCATTGCTTACTGGGATAGGCTCTGGCTCCACCGTGATCCTGAAGTGGAAGAGGTAGTAAGAAAAATGGATGCATGGATGGATTACCCAAACCGTAATATTTTGTAATAGTATTATTTTTGATTATTTTTATCTGAGCTGAGATTTAATCTAGACTGCACTGTATATGGAACACTTTGGGATCCTTATTACGTATTCACTTATGACTTGGAAAACAAAAAGTTCATTAGTTACTTTAGTTACTTCATATTTATGTTTCCAGTTAGCCAGATAACTGATTTTCAAGGTGTGTAGCCATTAAGTGATGATAAATAGGGTACAGGAAATGTTGATACTCGTAGGTTCTATAGTCCTGATTTCACCTATTGTCACTAAATTTTTAGTGGCACCCTTTTCCACATTTGCCAAACAAACTTGCCTATTCGCAGACTGGGATGTAGGAGAGAAAATGTGGGCACCCATTTCCACAGCATTTTCATCTTGTGGATCTACTTCCCTCAACCTGCACTAGTCTCTGTATTAATGGTATTGTTTGGTTAACAAATAATTAATGTGTGTGTGTAGAGGTACATTATGGGTTATTCTTTAGTTTCTTTCAGGAAAGTGCTAAATGTGCATTGTGTGTAGACCTGTTATCAGAGTAATTCCTGTTTGTGACTGTGACTGTATATGCTGTATTCCAAAATAAAAAAAAACATTTTAATAACAAAAAAAAGTTCAGTAGTACCATGTTATTGGTCTAATTTTTCATGTGTCTTGTGGAAAACGGATAAGAAAATTAATTGTAAGAAAGAAACAGAAAAACTGCAAGAGTTAGTTGAGTGGGAAGGGGGTGAATACAATTTGTTATTACAGTAGTGATGCATTTTACAATAGTAATAAGATATAAAATGTAAGAAAAATGCACTCAACTAAGAATGAAAAAATGAATGCCAGTACAATACAGAGTAAATAAGGCCATTTGTGAGTATTGCATACCCCTTTGTAGGTCTTACAAAACCCAATTATTTCTAACTTTTTATACCACATTTATCAATTTACAGTTACTTGCCTTGAAGGAGTATTGTTTATGAATTGAACTTCAATGTTTACAAATTCTGCTCCCTCATTGGCAGCTTCATCCATCAGAAAAAGACATTGCACACCTCATGGAAGACACAACCAAAAAAAAAAAAGGCATCACATCTGGATTGTGTGACCTGTATTCTGGTTATTTCTCAGAATTAACAACTTCACTGAAGGTGCTTTTCCCAAAATGGAAACCACTAGCAAAATATTGCTTTACAAAAGCCTTAAAATAACTACATCAACAATGAACAAACACTAGTCTTGTTTTAGAATAATGTTATCAGATAACTTTATTAACAAGTTAAAAAAAGACAAATGAATTACAATATTTACATAGTATCCAGAAATAAATGGAAAAAAGTGTAAACAACCATTCTAGGTAATGTCACAATCCACCTTCAGGAATCTGATTTTCACAGGAAAGGCAGGATGAAGGAGCTACATTAAACTATGGTAAACTCCAATAAATGTAAGAAAAAAATTAAAAAAACAAATATATACAAGTTTCCAGTGTGTTGTTAAGGGTACTATCCGCAAAAAAGCTGCCATTTAAAAGCTTATTTTTTTATTAGTCTTTCACTAAAAAAGGCAGATGCCATCTTTAAGCAAGGAACTGTATGTTTACAGTAAAGTAGGCTGGGAAACAAAAGTATTTTCACACCTTAATACCGAAAATAATAAACTTTTTACTAAGTAGTACAGGAACTGTGAAGAGATAAGAGAAATGCAAATCTCCAGTAATGTATTTTTATATTTTTTATAACAACGGCTGGTAATAACAAAAAAGGGCAGCGTATCCATTCCGAAACACCACAGTTTAGTACACATGACAAGTACAGTAGCTTGTTTTCTAAACACGACTTGATATAGCATGCGGAATTCCCAAAACATTGTCTCACGGCACCTGGGCATACATGATAGCAGCACTGATTTGTTGCTCAAGAAAGAGAGCAAAGGAAGTCAACTACAGGCCATTTTATCCTGGACCTGAGAGTTCTGGTAATGAGAACAGAATTTACTGTCTAAATGTTTTCTTTATGGCTCCAACTCTTATTTGTCCTGGTCGGTAAGGGAAAAAAATATTTTAATCATACGCCAACATATATATCAGCAACATCTATTATTTTCTAATAAGGCTTTAGGGCATTGAGCAGCAGGGTCTAGTGAATACAGATCCGGCTCACTTCTATTAGATCAGTCTCATTAAAGTTTAACAAACATCAACAAGACAAGAATTTCCTTTAGCAAAGATTTCTGTTAAAAATATTAAAATGCATCACACAAGTTATTACATTTTCTACAACACACCAGTTATGTTTTTTTTTAATTTCTTACTAGAGAAACCACTCTTTTCACACTGTCTCGCACAACAGCAGATCCATGGGAGGAAAGTTAGGATTCTTGCTTTAGTTTGGACTTTATCATAGCAGTCTATTAAATGCTTCGGCTGCTCACGAGGATAAGGAGATATAAAGTGCACTTTAGATTTCACCAAAGTGCGTCACTGCACGATTCAGTAATACAGGAAAAACACTGAACTGATGCAAATAGAGTTCTTTAGTTTATGAGGTACTATGAGTATAATGAATATCATATTCTAAAGTGAGCAGCTATTTTAACACTTATTTTAAATAATGATGAAACAAAGTTTATATAGCATGAATTCCAATCAGAACCAGCTATTTTTGGAATTCTGCTCAGGGTAAAATTCAAGGCCTGTGTTTCAAAGAAATCAATTTCTAACAGAGAAAACAATTTTATTGAAAGAGAACTGCAAGAAAGGAAAGATAAGAGACAACAGCTCAGTATTAGTTACTATTTTAACATGCTAACCAGGGCATAACTGATGGTTCAGCAATATGAGTTATCTTTAATAAATTACAAAGAGCAGGGAATTCCTAGCTACATCTGTAAAGACAGACAAACCTGGATTAGTATAGCGATCTGTTACAAAATATGGGGACAAGATTTAAAATTATAAAACTATATATATTCATACAAAAGAAAACAACCACTCCTATAGCTAATTTGCTACAGGAAATTAACACTGAAGGCTAAATGTAAACCCTGTAATTGCGCATCATTCAGGTCAAATCAACACAGGAACCATTCCTACAGCAAAATAAAAAAACATGCACAGTGTTGAATCACTGTCATTGTCAACAAGCAGAAGCAATACAATCCTTTAACACAAAATAGAGAAACACAGATTTAGCAAAAATTAGCTGTGTATGAACACTTGGAAGTATAAATACTAGGGGAAATAAGGCTTCACTGTACCCCATACTTATTCATGATTCATGAATATTCCAAGGGTATTAAAGTGAAAATGAACTTTTACTTTGTTACTACAAAAGATTTGACCTTAATGATAAAATTACAGTACCATTCACTATTGGTTACCAATATATTAGCATCTGTCCTATGGACCATGTCACTCATTTTAAGGTTGTGTGATTAAAAAAATGCTAAAAGTACAAGTAAGATGTAACACAGTTAAGAACGTCCAATGAATAACACCCAAAATGGTTACCCAATATTGTTCCAAAGATTTTAAAAAAAGTTTGAAAAGCAGCCTTTTTTCTAGTTTCCCCAATGTTTTTCAAGTAAATATCAACGCTACAACACAATGTTTCCTCTTAAGTATTATTTTTGGTCTCTGGCTTCTCTCTTTCCTGCTCCTTTTCTGTATAAACTTTTGCCAGCTCAGGTCGGTAACATCTTTCCATCTCTACAGGATCTCTGGAGTGGTTGTCTTCTTTATCTTCCAGTTTGGCCAGTGTTGGTCCTGTGTCTTTACATGTTGCTTCTATTGCTTGGATAATGCTAGGGTCTCTCCCGCTACTGCCCATAGTCCTGAAAAGAAAGAACACAAAAATTAAAAATCTATAAGAAATTACCTACAAATACCAATAACATAACCAAACTAGGAATTTTGAAAACTTGTGTTACATATGCAATGGATACATCTTAAAAAATAACCAAACATAACTGTTTCTGCTTTGATTATTTAACAACAAAACTGGAAATACCTCTTCAAGAGTGGGCTTTTACTAACTTTCCACTCTGAAAGAAGAGCTGAAGCACTGTTACAGAGGACTTACATGCCATGTCTTAGCACGTGGCGCTCCCACTCTACACTGTGTGTGAATGTGCGGCCACAGAATTCACAAGGAAAGCGCTTCTCGCTGCACACCGAAAAACTACTTCCTGGGGAACCCGGTGCCTCTGAAAAATAAACCCAGAATTAAACAAAAAAACAAAAAAAGACTAGGAACTTTGCTACATAATATTTCATGCCTTTCATTACCTATCTCATGCCTTTAACCCACTTATCTTTTAACATACCACAAGCAACACAGCCCTGTACTGGTGGGTCAGTGCTGACTGAAGTAAAGGGAAGGGATGAATCCCTTTTATAATTTTTTTTTAGAATTAACTGAAGACCATATGAGTCCATAGAAGTACTGTACATAATTATTACATTATTACAAATATTATGCTTAATTCTATAAAATATATTAATATATAAAATTTGGTAATTCTTCCTTTATAGGAAGACATGGAATAAATAACATTTTATAGATTACACCTGCAACCAAGTTTTGCAAATTGTGCACAAGTCTTGTCTTCATTATGTTTACTCTCGTATTTACCCATTTTCAATCACTGTGTTCCGAGTTGTGCTCAATTGAATTTAGATCTAGGCTTCAATTGAAGAAAAAAAGGCACTTTTATGGTTATCATGTATGTAGTGCTTTGGAGGTTGGACAGGAGACACAATCTGTGCAATTTGTGTTTTGGATTCAATCTTGACATGATCTAAGGTAGAGTGTTAAAGAGCTTTCCTGTGAACAAAAGAACTGGTAATATGCTTTTAAATGGAATTTGTTAAGTATTGGTTTATACTGGTGACCGGTTATTTAACATAACATAACTTAACTTTATTAGCCCTATACAATTTCTGGCATGAGGAATTCTTTTTTTCGCATACCCCAACTTGCTCTCCATGAGACACATAGACACACAGACAGGGAGAGAAGCCTGGGGTCAGAGCGCAAGGTCAGCTATTGTACAGCGTCCCTGGAGCAGCTGGGGTTAAGGGCCTTGCTCAGGGGCCCAACGAAGTATGATTCCTCTGCCGGCAACCTTCCAGCCACAGGCGCAGATCCTTAGCCACAAAACCTCTTGTGTATGGTGTAACCCTCTGACAGACAAAACTATTCAGGTGATGCAGGCAAGCAAGTTATATCCTAACAGCACTTATAACTGCACCTTCAAAGCAACATGACAGGTTTTTATACTAAGAGTTGCAGTGAAGATATACAGTGCCTTGCGAAAGTATTCGGCCCCCTTGAACTTTTCAACCTTTTGCCACATTTCAGGCTTCAAACATAAAGATATAAATTTTTTACTTTATGTGAAGAATCACCAACAAGTGGGACACAATTGTGAAGTGGAACGAAATCTATTGGATTTTTGAAACTTTTTTAACTAATAAAAAAATGAAAAGTGGGGCGTGCAAAATTATTCGGCCCCTTTACTTTCAGTGCAGCAAACTCACTCCAGAAGTTCAGCGAGGATCTCTGAATGATCCAATGTTGTCCTAAATGACTGATGGTGATAAATAGAATCCACCGGTGTGTAATCAAGTCTCTGTATAAATGCACCTGCTCTGTGATAGTCTCAAGGTTCTGTTGAAAGCGCAGAGAGCATCATGAAGACCAAGGAACACACCAGGCAGGTCCGTAATACTGTTGTGGAGAAGTTTAAAGCCGGATTTGGATACAAAAAGATTTCCCAAGCTTCAAACATCCCAAGGAGCACTGTGCAAGCGATCATCTTGAAATGGAAGGAGTATCAGACCACTGCAAATCTACCAAGACCTGGCCGTCCCTCTAAACTTTCAGCTCAGACAAGGAGAAAACTGATCAGAGATGCAGCCAAGAGGCCCATGATCACTCTGGATGAACTGCAGAGAACTACAGCTGAGGTGGGAGAGTCTGTCCATAGGACAACAATCAGTCTTACACTGCACAAATCTGGCCTTTATAGAAGAGTGGCAAGAAGAAAGCCATTTCTCAAAGATATCCATAAAAAGTCTCGTCTAAAGTTTGCCACAAGCCACCTGGGAGACACCCCAAACATGTGGAAGAAGGTGCTCTGGTCAGATGAAACCAAAATCGAACTTTTTGGCCACAATGCAAAACGATATGTTTGGCGTAAAAGCAACACAGCTCATCACCCTCAACACACCATCCCCACTGTCAAACATGGTGGTGGCAGCATCATGGTTTGGGCCTGCTTTTCTTCAGCAGGGACAGGGAAGATGGTTAAAATTGAGGGGAAGATGGATGCAGCCAAATACAGGACCATTCTGGATGAAAACCTGTTGGAGTCTGCAAAAGACCTGAAACTGGGACGGAGATTTATCTTCCAACAAGAGAATGATCCCAAACATACAGCAAAATCTACAAAGGAATGGTTCACAAATAAACGTATCCAGGTGTTTGAATGGCCAAGTCAAAGTCCAGACCTGAATCCAATCGAGAATCTGTGGAAAGAGCTGAAAACTGCTGTTCACAAACGCTCTCCATCCAACCTCACTGAGCTCGAGCTGTTTTGCAAGGAAGAATGGGCAAGAATTTCAGTCTCTCGATGTGCAAAACTGATAGAGACATACCCCAAGCGACTTGCAGCTGTAATCGCAGCAAAAGGTGGCTCTACAAAGTATTAACGCAAGGGGGCCAAATAATTTTGCACGCCCCACTTTTCATTTTTTTATTGGTTAAAAAAGTTTCAAAAATCCAATAGATTTCGTTCCACTTCACAATTGTGTCCCACTTGTTGGTGATTCTTCACATAAAATAAAAAATTTAAATCTTTATGTTTGAAGCCTGAAATGTGGCAAAAGGTTGAAAAGTTCAAGGGGGCCGAATACTTTCGCAAGGCACTGTAAATCAATTGCAAATTAAATAGAAAGTGAAAATATATGTTCTTTAGAGAGGCAGAGGTTATAAGCAGACTGTGTTAATGCAGGAACCCTGCACTTCATGTATTCATGAATCCTTCATGAATTAACTTCATGTATGGATTGAGAAAACGTAAGAGCAAGGTGTCTTTCTGCAATCTAAATCATTTTTTACAGCTTTTAAAGTCACGCAATGTTTGAGTTAGGCAGGAACACGTCATTGTATCTTATTTTTTATTTCATTTTTTTAAAATAAATATAAGGTAACCAGCAATGAAATGTCCTGAGTCGTTGTGTAAGCTGTAAGTACTTCTTAATTAAACATTTGAAACACTTTAATTTTGTAAATGCAACACGCATTCCATACAGAAATAAAATATTTTTTTCTACAGGTGTTAAGCAGATTAACAGGTTGCTGACAAAATAGCGCTCCGTCCACCACTGCCTGGTATAACTTTAAACAAACAGGAAAAAGAGCATTTTCGGGGAGCAATTACATTGTGTTTATGTAGAATAAGTGATTCGATTTATGAGCAATCTAATTTCTTATTCATTTAAACAGTGACATTTCAGCTGCAAAAGATCACACCAGAGACAGCACTATCTCTGCTTGTCATAGATGTTCAGGAAAGGGTGAATGAAAGAAGTCATGACAAGTGCAATAATTTGATCAATGTGATCAATGACAACAGTTGTAGGACAAAAGAAACAAAAGATAGAGAAAACTTAAGCTTTTTAAGGCTAAAACTAAAATTCAGTCTACAAATTAATGCAAATGAAAATTTAGGACATTAAAGTGCTAGAGCTGTAAATAAATGTAAAAATACACATGAGCAAAAAGTTTTAGAAATGGAGTGTTACTGAAATAAGCAAACAGAAAAAAGCCGTGACTAGACATAGTAAAGAAGAGGGATGCAGGAACACTTGCAAAAGCTAAGATGTACAAAATAAATCACAGAAAGGTGTGTGTTACAAAAGAACATGCAAACATGAAATAGATTTGGCAGAGAGTGAGGGGCTTGAATAATCAGGTGGATTTCAGAGTAAGAACGTTTGATGGGATAGAGTCAGAAAATTAGCACACATAAAAAACTAATTCTGTCAGAGAGCCTTATATGAATTAATAGCAAACATGGTTTCATGGAGGGTTTCTCAGATGGTTGGGCTTTCAGATAGATTGCCAGGCAAAAGGATTTGTAAATATAATTTGTTAAAGCAAGTCAGTTTTTTGCAATGCATAAAAGAAATTTTTCAAAAATTAACCTTTGTCAAAAATGAAACCACTAAATAAAGACATATATATATATAGAAATCTAGAGATTTTTATATTCAATGTTGGTAGCAGGATGAACTAACAGGTTGAGCTAAATGTATATTTTGTTGAAGAGTTGCTGCAAGATGTTAACAGCAGAAATAGGTATTTAGAAATCACTCATTTTAAGAATAAAATTTTCAGAATAATTATAAATCTAGCCGGATAGAGAAAGTTCAGAAAATAGGTAGTTAGACTGATCACATTAGGATGCAAAGCCATTTAGCAAAGAAGGTGTGAGAAGAGTGAAAAACTAGTATAATTTAGATCTTTTTTTTTCTGAACCAGGGAAAATCTGATCATGTTTCTCCATAACAATAATAAAAAACTTTATTTTATATGGCACCTTTAAAAGTAGCATCTCAAAGCAATAAAGTAGGGTGTAAAAACAGCTAGAAGACCAGAGTCAGATGAACAAAGCTTGCAAGGTGGGAAGTAGACAGATAATAAGCCAGATAGGTACTGAATGAGGATGAGGATTTTGAAGTTGACTCGAAACCTGATAGGAAGCCAGTGCAAGGACTTGAAGACAGGCATAATGCAACCCGATCAGGATTCTGGCTGTCAAATTCTGAACATATTGGAGATTGCTCAGTGTGGATTTAATTACCCCAGTGAACAGGATGTGCATTTATTAATTCTAGAAAAAAAAACTTTCTTGATTTCTCTAGTTCCTAGTTTCTCCAATTCCCTTTAAAATAAACTATTATTCCACAATGTGGAGTACTACATAGCTGGTATTTACATATGATATTTTGTGATTTAAACAAATTAACACAAGCAGTTTTTGAGGATTTAAGTGTTGCACCATTTAACCAATGCACCACAAGTGCCCCTGTCGGTCATTTTGGCCAGCAAAATCAAGTACCGCGGGACACTGCAGTGAACTGTGGGTAATTTTGCGCAGTACAAGGTTGTACTGTGCATTTTGAATGGCTGCATCTGTACACTTTACGAGTCCCCTGAATTGTCACCTTCCTAGAGCTGATAGTTCTCATAGCAAGAAAAGGGGTTGGAATGAGTCAACCAGGACAATCTCTGCTACTAGCGACATAATAACCTCCCAGGAACTTTAAACTTTTATATCCTTCAGAGGCACAAAACCTCTCTTAAAACGTCTGTGAAGCATTAAATATGGTGCTTGAAGGTGGGCAGATCAGTAGACTGCCTGCATTTCTATTTATCCAGCATTTTAAAAAAAATCTGGTTAAACTCCTCCTCCCTAGAGCACTGTATATCAATACAATTAAAGCACGGAAAGAAAATATCAAAACACCTGTTCATGATAACACGCATTCTAAAATTGTTACCAAAGTATTAGAATACAAAACACTGGCAATGACCTGAGCACGCTCTGCTACATGTTCACTTCTATAGGTGTGCATAAATATTTTTCACAGCTAATGCATTTCTGTCACAAAGTTTATATGAAGTTATACTAATGATTTCAAAACTACTTTGTGAAGTATGAAGTTTGGTTCTGTGATATGCAAATATAACTAATTTTCTATTTGGAAATGCTAAAAATGGGGTTTAAAAAACATTTCAGCTACTGTATTACTGGAGACCAGCCCTTGTAAAGGCCTTGTAAACTCAACTAATCTCAGTTTGAACACATTTTGTAATGGCTGTTTATGACAAACCTTTTGTCTCAGTTTTTTCATTTTCTTCTTCATCCTCATTTTCCTCATCTCCTTCTTCGTCATCCTCTTCCTCCTCCGTGCTGCTCATGCTCTCTGTCTTATCTTTCATGGTCTCCAGCTGGTCCAAGTTCACTCGTCCCACCAGTTCAAAGTTTCGGCTTACCTTTAGGATATAACAAGTGTGTGAAACATTAAAAATAAAAAGGATGAAGAGGAATTCACTTTATCAGACAGTGATGATGATCTTGGATTCCTCAAGAAACAACTTGACAAGTTGTCTAGTTTCAAATGGATGTAAACAATTTAGCATTTCTAAAATTTGCCCTTAATTCAATTGGAGAAGATTCCTCACTTCTCGATCTGATCTGTTGTGTAGTGGGGCTGCTAGTGCAAAATGGCCACCACATTTCACCAAGGTGAGTATTATGTTTCAGTGGTTGATAAAGTGTGTCGCCTCCTATAAGTGAAGTGCTTTAGGATCCTTTGTGATAAAAATTGTTAGCATTGGGTGAATTTCATGATATTGGGCAGGGGGTACTATAAAATAACTTGCAAACTTTTTTATTGATAATAAAAATCATATGCCATAACTTCATTCCTTTGTTGTACCAGTACTGAATCTTGATAAAACAAAATGTTCCACTTGAAGTAAGAACTGTGTTGAATCATACAATTAGGAACTAATTACGATGATTTTAATTGTGAATGAATTGAGGAAAATAAAATAACAAATATGAAAAATGAATTACATTAAAAAGCATTTACATTAAAATATATGACTTACATTAAAAAGCATTTAGTTATATGAATCTTTGTACAGTGCATTCACCTATACACAGAAACTAAAAGCTGAGATTGGCACTTGGGAGAAGGAGTCCTCTGTATAAAACACAAGTGAGAAAAAGAATAGACTGCTGGCAAAAAAAAAACAGTACAACAATTCTTATAGTAAGTCAAATGTAATTTGGAGAATCTACCGCAGAAAATGAAAGAACTGATAAAAAACTCTGGCTGTGTATGTGTACATGGTGTACATCAAAACAACAGGTGGAAAAGACCACTATCTTTTAAACAACTGTACAATAACAATACTGTTAACCCTAACTCCAATAATTACTCTTTTTTTTTTAATCCATCTAAATTCATGCCAGACAATGCCAGTTACATAGCCAAAGCATACTGTGACATTTGGTTGTTATATATAATACTCATATAGTAGCCTTTGGGAATAACATATTGGTAAATGGTTTCACAAAGCTCATACTTATTTTAACTAACTTTTACTTTTGCTTTTCAAAATAATTCTAAAAGGGTAAAGGAGGCAGAACGGAAATGTGTATTACTCAAAGTGTGCCTGTGGGGCTGAAAGCAGTGTGCAATGTTGTCTCCCCGCACACACCGATTAATTTTAAGAATAATTAATTTTCTAGAAAAAGAGTTAATTTAAGCAGAAGAGTCACATAGCACATTGATGTCAAGAAAGACAGAAAACTGTGTACAGATTAAAAAGACTTCTACAAGATCAAAACAATTTATGCCACTAGTAATGAAACATGTTTTAGTCTAACTACTCCAACCATTTTCAGTGCTGCAGTCAATCTTGCAGATACCTACCTTGTGTTCATCACGCAGGTGGTTCTCCAGCTCCTCCCGCTGCTTGCTGTCATAGTAGCAGAGCTGGCACTTGTAGGGCTTCAGTTCATTATGCTTCTCAATATGCTGCTGTAAGCTTTCGTCACTGGAGCAAGTGAAGGTGCACTTGTCACAACGAAACACGATGCCCTGCAAGTGCCTGGACAGCTTAGATCGGCAGACCTCAATTGGCACTACTCGCTCCTCTGTACGGAGGAACAAAGGCAGGTAATTCACAAGATCATGTCACAGTCTGCCAAGTCTTGCTACATTTTGAATAACCTAAGAACATCAGGTTGTTGCACCATCTTAGGCAGAGTGCCAAAGTTTTTCTTGCCGTGCTTATTCCATTTACTTTTTTGATTAGCTTTGCAGGTTGATTTCCCAGTAGTGCATTAAACTGGAAAATGTATAATGTTGCTAATAAAAACATCTGTCTTGCTGATCTTACTCATGAAGGTTAAGATAAATCAAGATAATCATTAAAGAAAAAACAAACACTATCAATTACTATCAAGACATGGTCTTAGACCAGATGTGGGCACATTTTTTTGGCCCAAGGGCCACATAAAATTTTGAAACTGTATAGGGGGCAACTTCAGGCTACTGTTACAGATAGCTTATGCTCTATATAAGTTTAAAATCCAACATAAGCTAATTAGTTCAAGGTTAATGATAACCTGAGAGAAAAAAAATGAAAATTGAATAAATAAAAAACTTGACGTTCAATTCACAAGCCAAGTCTTCACCGATTACCTCGACCTGCGTAATAAACTTATTTTCTCAAATTTGCTCTTACTCTCTGGACAAAGGATATCTGCGGTTTCTATCATACACTCCTTCAAAAGCTCCCCTTCAGAGAGTGGCTTGTTTTTTTAGCAATTTTATACGTAGGCAGGCAGCCTGCCTTTGTTAGGCTGGGTTTTCAGCACTTGCGGTTATCAAATTATCAAAAGAAAAGAGATGCATGTTGTGCGGAAAAATAAATTTTGCAGCGCCAGTAAACTAGCGGCTAGTTTGGAAGCTCTTTCAGCCCGCTCCTCGCATGACAGATTGCTAGCATAGCTATCATGTTTGGCAGAAAAATGCCAACTGAGATTGTATTTGTTGAACACTGTGACACTTTCCTTAAAAATTAAACATACAGCCTTTGTTCCAACCTCTGTGAAAAAGTATTTTGCAGTCAATTCTTTGTTGAACACTCTACATTCACTGTCAACTTTCTGCTTCTTCAATCCACTCATTTTGGTGCAGGTTCCCTCACAGTACGATGGACCCACTCTGACTGGTGAATCAAATTGGTAAAGCAGGGATTCCCAAACTTTTTTGGGTCCATACCTCCCTTGACCTGTCAAATTTTCCACATGCCTTCCCTGCATCAAAAATACATTCTATGGCAGTGCAATACTTTACAAGGTGATTATACATTTTATAGTAAACATCTTTGTAAATTGCAAATAAAATGACTTAGAAAAAGTAAAAATGTAACATTAATGTTTTTTAAAAAAGGGGGGAGACAAATAATAATGTAATAAATTATATTAACATAATTCACCAAAAAAAGTATTTTTGAAATGGCAAGGTGCATCTCCTTCTCAACAACGACTCTTGATCTGAACTTGGATTTGATTACCACAAGTGCTGAAAACCCAGCCTCATAAAGGCAGGAAATTGCAAAGGGAAGCAGAATTCACAGAGCTCTGTTGCTTATTCCTTGGTACTCCAATAGTATGAGGTTTTTTGCATTGTGCTGTTCGGTACGCAACTTTGTATGATGAAAGAAATTTAATGGGGACTGTAGTTAGGTTAGAAAAAGCAGCTTTCTGTTCATTCATTTAACTTGCGCGAAAAATACTCACAAGGCCTACTTATCAAACTACTGTGAACAGTTTCCAAATGACGTTTCAATTTATTGGGGAGAATGCTCTCAGCAGCCCACTTCAAGGTAGGCAACACACTGAGGACATTCTTCAGTGCCCACATTTGTGCATGTGAAACCGAAATTCAAGAAACTGTCATCATTAGTTCTGTATTTGCGTTTCCGTTTCTCTTTAGAACTACACTCTGTGTCCTTGACGTATTTTACTCGTATTTAAAAACCTCTCAATTGCGATTGTGTAAAAAAAAACTCACAAAATGACCAGCTGCGGTCAACTAGTACGCTGCTTACAGACTGCCAACTCTCGTGGCCAGTGTCATGTGACACAATCTAGTACTTTCAAATCCACTAGGTAGCACACGACTCATACATCCTGTGTGCACGAACAGCGCGTTTTGCTTGTAATACAATTTTTCTTTGACTGGCGATACCTGAGATGCACCTGACCGACAAAGGTGCCTCCTCAAGGTGGCGCGATGCACAGTTTGGAATCACTGTGGTAAAGTGTTTGTGTGCCATCTAACGGCACGAATAACGAAATGTAAGAAAAAACAGCACCAAACAAAGTGGAATATGGCGAATATTGACTCATTAATTTTTTACCTCAAGAGCCGTATTTTGCCCACAGATGTCTTAGACATTAACAACAAAAGTACCGTAGGACACCTACCCCTGTGAAGGACAATATGATCAATCATATTGCTCTTGTATTTGGTGTGGTAGAGGCAGAGAGGACAGCGCAGGTCTTTGGGCCCCTCTTCTGGGGCTGTGGCATGTCCAGCTTCCACATGCATTGTGAAAGCAGACCTGAAAGAAAGATCCATAGCCCTTCTTTAAAAACCTGACAAAGAATTTAGACTAAATAATCAGGATGGGTGTTTAAGAAAATTATAGTAAATTACATTTGAGGTGTGGAACTGTGAAAGCAAGTTTAAGAATTAGAAGAAAGGGCCCAAAAACACTAATGTGGAGATATTATAAATACACATATAAATATAAATATAAATAAGATCACAGAATTAAAGAGCATTTGAAATGCTATAGAGTTTTAGCAATGTATATATGTAAACATTTTCAAAGAAGAACAAATCCAGAATGAAACTTTTCAGTGTCGGGACCTAAAGCTTTGAAGATATAGCGCTTTAAGCAGATATTAAGTTAACTGAAGGTCAATTTTATTAAAAAAAGGTGTAACAGGTCAATAATTTGTACTGTGAAGTCAAGAAAATGTCTTACTTGTAGCAGGTAAAGAATGAACAGTCTTTGCACTTGAAGAGCTTTTTCCCGCCATGTCGGTCACGGTAGTGCCGCCGGAGGCTCTGCATGTATCCAGAAGTGAACTCGCAGAACTCACAGGTCAGAAGGCCCTCAGCTTTCACTTCTGAGGTGGTACTGGGCAGAGGGGTGGGGCTAGCACTACTGTTGCTGCGGGCAGCCAACTGATAGTGGCTGAGCTGCTGCTGTACATCAGGAGGTTCTGAATAGGAAGAATCTACAGGAATAAAAGTCAGAATGGATAGGGAAAAGCCAAGCATGTGAGAAACCCAAGCTTACATGTAGGAATTCACACTGATAGTTGCATCAATGTTCCTTGAGATGCATATATTTTACATTTGTATAATTAAGAAAAAAGCTCTGCAAACAAGAGGGAACAATTCTGCCTATTTTCTCTTTGAGTAAAGAAGAGGGAGAGAGAGAAGTTTATTTGCCATACGTGCATGTACATCGGAATTCGTATTCACACTGTTCTCTTGGGATGTGTACAGTACAATAAACAACACTTTCACACTATATGAATATTACATTACAAAGCAGTAAATAATAATAAATAATGGTTGTAAAAGCAGTAAACAATAATGACTGTACAACAAGGCACAAGATACAACAGGTAGTACAACAAACACACAGGACATTAAATAAGTGGTAGACAAGTAAAAAGTGCAGAGTGCAAAGGTTTATTGAATTATGAGGCATTATACAGTTAGCTGTTTATGATGTGCAATGTCATAGGATAGAAGCTGTTCTTAAGCCTAGTGGTCCATGCTTTAATGGTGCAGTACAGCTTGGTCAGGTTGAGATCCTGAATAATGGAGCAAGCTTTATTGTGACAGAGGATGGTGTCTCCTTGGGAAGTGTTTCCCATTCTCCATCCTAAGTGAATTCCCTTTAGATTCTATTAATGACCCTGTGGAACAGTCCCTATCAATGATCCTTAGAATTGTTTATCCTGAAATCAAATCTTATCTGTTCAACAGTTAAGAGATTGAACTCCCTCAACGTGTCTGTAAGTGACAGACCTAAGACCAGAAATAAATCCTTTTTGTAGTACACACATTAAAAGACTGGAGTTTTCTTAGGAAGAACAATCACTATTGGCTCATATAGTGTACATATGGTGTCTGTGTTTTCCTCAAATGTTTGTAATAAATAACAGTACCAAGATATTTATAACTGTTGACAATTTAATGTTCCTTAGTGACTGATGACTCCCTCAACTTTCTATAATAAATTATCATGTTTTTGGTTTTTGACACAATAACCTAAGGAAGGAGTTGTTACATCATTCAACAAAATAATAAAAGCCAGCAGCTATATAACCCTGCAACTCACAACTGGCAACCCACTTAAGTTAAGGAGGTGTGAGCCTGGCCTGTACCTGGATGGGAGACCTCCTGGGAAACACCAAGGTTGCTGTTGGAAGAGGTTGCTGCTTGATAAAGTGTTAGTGAGGCTGGAAGTGTGCGCTCATCGTGCAGTCATTACATTAGCAAAAAGGCACCGTTGTTTGGATGAGATGCAAAACCAAGTTACTGCCTTACTGTGCTCATTAACAATCCCAGGGTGTTTCACAAAAAGAGAAGGGGTATTACAAAATTTTTTCCATTGGCCTTTACCAATCTGGCCTCCTTATACTCCCTATTTATGAACTGCCTTCATTACTCTGTTCTCCTCCCCAGTGATAGCTGATGTTTGGAGAGCATACTGGCGTACTATGGCTGCCACTGTATCATCCAGGTGGGTACTGCACGTTGTTGGTGGAGTCACCATTACTTGTAAAGTGCTTTAAGTGGAGTGCCCAGAAAAGGACTACATACAGATGCAGCCATTCCAAATGCGCGGTATAAACCCATACAGCATGCAATAACCCACAAGTCATTGCGTTGCACCATGGTACGTGATTGGCTGGCCAAAATGACCGACAGGCGCACTCGTGGTACATTGGTCGTTAGTGAAAAGATTTAATCATTTAATCTCTTTACTGTGCATGTTTTAATCCACTTAGTATTGAATATTTATATATAACTTTACAACTAAAAGGACATTTTAGTAGCTGAGCATAAAAAGAAGAGGAGCATAACACGTCTGATGGTCATAAACAATACTAATTTAGGAACATAAACATTATGTAAACTGTATATGGCTGGTATTGGTAGTTTAAAGAAAAATACACACCAGTATTCCACTGTCTTCCTAAACATTCTAAGCATCAAAGTCTTATATGTGGTTATTTTGGAAAAGAAGGAGTTTTTACATACTCCTTCTGACCATATTAAGTTTATATACTTTATAAAAAGTTATAATGTTTTAACCTTTTCTAAGAATACGGTCGTTATCGGAGTAAACAAAAGCATACTTTTAGAATTTGATTAATAGGGAATATAATATGGAATCATGTATCTAAAGAAATTAATTACGATACAATTATAGTAGTATTTATAATATACTGTAGCTCAAATAGTAGTATAATACACTTTCTATGGATGTGTGCCTCAGTTTCACTCCTTCTATGTGATTACGTCTGTAGCATGATGGCTTAAGCTTGTACCTTAGATGCCTGAGGTCGTTTGAACCCAGCTGTCACCATTAGTTTTCTTTTAACAAATAAACATTTATTTGAAAAACTAAAATAGCAAATATTATGGACGCTATATTGACATTTTTTATATTTCTAAATTTTATTACATGTTTGAAGCTAAGTCATTTATTAATAACGAATAATTTGAAGCTGCTATAGCTGTTATGACTGATAATAAAAATTATCGACACTATATTGAATTTGTTGGTATTTATAAATATCACAGAACGTTCAAAGTTAAGCGAGTTAAGTGATTACCATTTTCCATGAATACTTCCGCTCATTCCGCTCAACAATCTTAATCTGTTTTTTGCCTAAAAAATTATGCCCGACAAAGTGAAGTGACATTAACTAGCAAAGAGAGGACATTAGCTAGCCAATATGATAAAGGAATAAATGACTTATTTTTTGTTTATTTAAACATGCAATATCGGCCAAAAGTGTATGTAATGTCGGCCATACAGTGTACGCAGTACTGAAGCTGAAAGTTTAGCCTTTGTCACTAATGTGACCACTAAATAAAGACATAAATATTTAATCCCTATATTACAAACAAAGCGTTTCATTTTGTCTATTGCTACAATATCGACAGTTACAAGGAACACGTCAAAATGTTTCCAAAATAACCAAAATTTAACGATTTGAGAGTTTTGATAATAGAGAAATCATAACAATGACCCCATGTTGCTTCATGCTTTTCATGTTTACCCAACTGAAAGAAGGAAAACTGATTCGACACAAAAATACTTTATTTTTTCATTGACAAAAAGTAATGCCACACTCTCGTTTAACCAGATTGTTTTGTTTCTGCACAGACTGTTAAACCAGAGGAAAAGAATGCCTCTTTGGGCGTTTATAATATAATATAGAATAATAGAGAGTTCCCATCACCCCCATCTTGATTAAAATGGCAAACGTGTTTAATAAAATGCTTTTTATTTACAATCTGACAATGCAAGACAGAACTCAAATTGAGTTCCACACATCCACAGTGGTGGACAGTGTGTTATTTTGTCAGTAACCTGCTAATCTGCTTAACACCTGTAGAAAACGTGATTTTACTTCTGTACGGAATGCGTGTTAAGTTTACAAAATTAAAGTGTTTCAAATGTTTAATTGAGAAGTAAAAAAGCTTACACAATGACTCAAACTACAGTATGGAAACACGAGTGTTAAGAAGTTGTGGTGCTCTAGCAGTGCTGTCCTGAGGCTAGCCATTGCCCAGTGATACAACTTTAATATAAACAAGATCTAATATCTGGTGCAATTTTTACAAAAAAACTTATTTTTAATTAATCGAATCCCAGGTGTGAGCTCATAAACCCTGAATTACGTACTATGCCTACGGCTGCGAAACACCTGATCATCTACTGTAAAGCTGCCGGTGCTTTGTGTATATTCTAATTGCAGCGGGGGCAGGGTGTGTGGGGACTGATTAAGGCTGAAATTGAATTGGGGATCTGTATTCTTCACACCTGAAACATTGTTTTCTCTGAAAGCGTTTTCTTCAGTTTTGCTGATCCTTTGCTGCCTACACATGCTTACACAGCTCTCTAGGTGAATTCTCGTACTTGACTGAGAAAGCTTTAGAGAACTTAACATTTTTATTATCAACAAATTGGAGGAGTGTCAGCTGTCAATGAGAGCACCCCCCACCCTTAGGCTGGGCAAACGATTTTTTTAATTTTAAAAAATAAAATAAAAAATGAGATATAATGTGTTCCTGCTTAACTTAGACATTGCATGACTTTAAAAACTATAAAAACAGGTTTCGATAGTTAATTTACTTCATAATTAAACATTTAAAATACATGAATTTCATAAGGACAACACACATCTCGTTCAGAAAAAATCATATTCTGTTATCTTCCTGGAATGTAGAACAGATCAGCAGGTCTTTTTTTCCCCAATTGCTTTTTTCCCCTGTATTAATCATATTGGCTAGCTAATGTTCTCTCTTTGCTAGTTAATGTTACTTGTGGCTGTGTTTCTGCATTGCGTAGCAACGAAGGACTATATTCTCAGGCGGAGGAATGTAAACAGCTTAATTTTTGTGTTAAATAAATTGGTAAAATTTAAATTAATTCTATACAGCAATTGCATATATGGGGACCATTTTATAAAAGCAATAAACGTGGATATAGTCACAGTTAAAAGGTTTGCGGGCCCTCCGCATCGCGTCGAGCCTAACAATCTGACAATGTAATGTGACAAACATCATTGTGACAAACATAGATCTTTATCTTTGTCTTCTAAGTCATTTAACTCTTAATTAAAGCATAGCTTTTTCACCATTTAGATGTATTTTTCATATCATCGTTAAACAAAGCAGGAGCATATTGTTTAGGAGCATAAAGCAGGGAAGGGGGATGGGTGAAACTGTTACCTGTCCTGCCTCACAACATTGTCCAATAATATTCTTCTTGTATTTAATTTTTGGTTAAGTAGGATTTCAGCTACAGACCATAAAAAAAACAGGATTCACTTTTTTCTGTCTCTTTCTCACCTGCTGCGATTCGGGTGTTAATAAAACGTATTTACAAAGAAAGTGGAATACAGTAATAATACCAGCTATATAAATACATATACACTATTTAGATCCTTAAATTAATAGTTATAATTTCTTTAGATAGGTGATTCCATAGTATATTCCCTAATTAAATTCTGAAAAGTATGAGTTTCTTTTATTGTGATAATGAGTGAAAGTATTCATGGTAAATGGTAATCACTTAACTCACTTAACTTTGAATGTTTTGTGACATTTTAGCAACAAATTCAATACAGGGTGGATAATATTTATTATCAGTATCAGTAAATCAGTAACGACAGTAGTAGCAGCTTCAAATTATTCGTTGTTATTAATAAATGACTTAGCATCGAACATGTTGTGATATTTAGAAATATAAAAAATGTCAATATAGTGTCCATAGTATTTGCTATTTTTATTTTTCAAAGAAATGTTTATTTGTTAAAAGAAAACTAATGGCGACAGCTGGATTCGAACACCGGACCTCAGGCATCTAAGGCACAAGCTTAAGCCATAACGCCACAGACGTAAACACGTGGAAGGACTAAAACTGAAGCACACATACCCATAGAAAGTGTATTATACTACTATTTGAGCTACAGTACATGAACATAATTATAATGTTATTAATTTCTTTAGATATGCAATTCTATATTATATTCCCTATTAACCAAATTCTAAAAGTATGATTTTGTTTACTCTGATAACGAGCGTATTTGCAGAAAAGATTAAAACTTAACTTTTGTACAAAGTATATAAACTTAATATGGTCAGAAGGAGCATGTAAAAACTTTTCCAAAATAACCACATGTAAGACTTTGATGCTTAAAAGTCTAGGAAGAAAGTGGAATACTGGTGTGTATTTTTTCTTTAAACTAACAATACCAGCCAGTTTATAGAGTATACAACAGTATACAGTTTACATAATATGTTTATGTTCCTAAATTAATATCGCTTATGAGCATGTGAAAGGCATGGTAAATCGGAGATAATCAAAACTTACTTTGTATGATTGGAAACGAATACGTGATTGGATTAACAAAATATTGTGGTGTTACTTTTGTCAATGAAAAAATAAAGTATTTTCATTTACAAAGACGGTTACAAAGAAAATGGACCACAGTAATACTTTTAGCTTACAGCCTGTAAGCTCATTCATTACAGGTCATTCATTATTAATACTATTAGTAATATCTTCTGTGAAGACTTTTGATGCATACAAAAATTCTGCATAATTAAAATATTTATGATAAAGGTGGTAGGTTGTGTACTTTTGTCCAACTGAGCAATCTTGCTTTTATAAAATATACCAACTTGTTTAATGATTAACATGCTGTAATACACATTTTAAATTTATATAAAATTGAGTATAAAACTTAAATTCTTAATTGAAAAAAGATTGTCCTTCAGCAGGGACCGAGATTTGAAACCATGCGTTTTCTGGCGACAGCTCAAAAGCTGTACATTAGCTCCACCTGGCAGTGATTCTGGATACTATTATCATAACTGCGGTATTATTCGGTATGATGCGATATGGCGCCTTGTGATGTGACACGCCCACAACGTTTTACTGCAGCGTACTCTGCTGATTTTGAATAGCTGCATCTGTAAGTATAAGGAATTATTATTAATCCACTACAGGCCCATGTTCAGTGTCTGTCTTGGAAAAGACTGTCACAAGAGCATTTTCCCTCACTGTTTGTGATCTATTGGTCAAAAAGTCGAAGATCCAATCTACAATATTCAAGTCAACATAAACATCTGAGGGTAATTTGAGAGCAAGACTAACAAGTGTGGTTGAATGCTGTAAAAGGCTGATGAAAAATCTATGAATAAAAGCCTGAAGTGTCATTGGACCTTCTAGCTGTGAATATAAGAAATTCAGTAATGTGAGCGTAGCATCTTCAGATTCTCTTGTAGCCCTGTAGGCAATCTGCATTAAATTCAGTAGGGGCTCTAACTGTTGAATGACAAATATTCAGAGATATTTTCAGAATATAATTAAATATAGAACTTAGCTTTTCACCATATGACCTCAGTACCTGCCCTGAGCACTGTTTGAAAACACAGTGTATCAAGTTTAACCTTGGTGGTAGCGATGAGCTTCTCTTTAAGTTCCTGATTTATCCACTACTCATGCTTGTCAGACTCAAAGTAAAAAATACTTCATAAGCCAGCTCTTTACTTGTGTTAAAATCATTGATACTTCAGATCTTCAGAACTCCTTAACAGCCTCATTATCCTGTTATGAAGCAGTGTACTTATAGCACAACAGGCTCTTCAGCAATTTGTTTACCCATAGTTTATTATATGAATAACCTTTAATGGGTTTCATAGGAATCACTGTTTCTTCACAGAAAGATATGTATCTAAAAACCACATCTGTGAGCTCATCTAAATTGTCACAAGATTCTAAAACAACAGACTAATCAAAACAGCCCTGCAGACACTGTGTGCTGTCATCTGACCAGACCTTGACTTGCTGCACTTTCTCCCTCTTCAGTGATCCAGAGTTTTATTTTGAGTTGGGTAGTTGATATATTGGTAGAAATTGTTCAAAGATGTTCTTAGCAGTAGTTGAAATCACCTAGAATCAAACTACGTGCATCAGGGGGAAGACACTGCAGAGAGTGAATTATATTAGAAATACTCTAACCGCATTCGTTTTTATTTGCTTTTGGATAAATGTACAAAACACTGATGAATATCTGTGAGAATTCTCTGGGTAGATAAAAAAAGGTCTTACTGATATTGAGAGCAACTCACTATCAGGCAGACAGAGCCTCTCTTGCACCATGATTTTGCTGCACCATCTTTTGATGACATAAAAACTGCTCATCCCAGTGTTTTTCTTACTACTGTTCTTTTTCAGTCCAGCCTGAGGAGGGCACCAAACCCATCCACAGTCAGGTCCTAGTCCCAAGTTTCTGTAAAGACCAGTAGGCCAGCATCTATGCATTCATGTAGAACATTAATTAGAATGGGATTATCGACAACAGAGGAGTCTGGCGAAGATGTTGTTTATTATTCCTCACATAGGCTCCTACCCTTTTCCCAAGCTTGTGCCTGTTTTTTTTAATATTGTTTACAGTTTTTTTCCTCAGTTTTTGTGGAGATGTTTTGTGCAATAGAGTTCTCCAGGAGTATGCTGACAGAATCAATCTGCGGACCTGGTTGATTCTACTGTAGCAGGAAGTCCCTAGAGTATCGGTTCAGCTAGACCGTGTTTAGGTTAAGAGAGTCACTAAAAGTAATAAAAAAGTAGCTCCATTTTCTCCATTAATCTCACAATGAACTTGACTGGTTACAAACTCACACAGAACTTACGGTTTCTTACCACCAAGAGACACAAATAACCCTGCTACCAGTCATTACAAGAACAGTTCCCTCATACTCTTCTTTTTATGACTGAAGTACGGGATTGCAATAATATTTGCCTCTATTGTAATATTCTTTTCTGCCTCTCTCTTTTCAACTGAGACATCTTTTTTCAGCTGCATCTGCAGGTGTAGATACTTTTTCTCAATCACAATCCTTTATGCAATCTGTATAATGCTCTATTCTGATTTTTTTCTTTAAAAATTCCATTAAATCCTTTAGGTCACATTTTCCTGGATATAGACTTCACTGTCTTAGAAATGAATTTGTTTTGTGCCTTTTGTATTATGTTTGTAAAAGTATAATAACATTTCTCCTACTGACTCAGCCCATCTGTTCGCAGTTCACACCTTGCTTCATTCCTTCCTGTTGTTCAACTTTCAAAACTTTCTAAGTATAATATGGTCACAATTTCCTAGTTGTTCTATGATGTACAGTGGTATGAAAAAGTAAGTACATCCCATGAAAAGGTTTGTCTTTTTTACATTTTTGGACAAAATGATATTTGATCGTCATTTGAACAATAGTGTTAGATAAAGGCAAACTAATTTAAAAAAAAATTCCTTGTGTGGGAAAAGTTAGTACACGCCTACCTTTATCATTCCATCAAATGCCTCAAATTAGAATCAGGTGTACCAAAACAAGTGCAAATGATTAGAACATCATTAAAGAATAACTCAAACCTTTGGTCTGGCGGTTAAAGCCATTTCCAACCAATTTGTCAATCACTCCACTGTCCGAAAGATCATCTACAAATGGAGAAAATTTAAAACCACGGGCAATCTATCCAGGCCAGGTTGTCTCACCAAATTCACAAAACAGAAACAGACTGCACAACTTTGCCCTACATGCAAGATCAGGAAGGAAGAAGCCTCTGCTCTCAAAAAAGAATATATATTGATGGAAAATTAAACGCAACATTTTGTGGAATGAGAATACTATAGTTATAGCTAAGGTACTTTCACAAAAAGTTGTCAATTTGTTTTTAACCCACTGACCAGCAATACAGCTTGTGCAGTGAGGCATTGCAACTTGCCAATCACATGAAAGCTAATTAGGTGCACTTTTATCCAAAGGGTTCCAGGTGGAACAATGCCTGATCATGTCACCTTTAAAAAGGCCTTAATTCAAAGCTCAGGTCACTATAAGACAAAGGCCACACTTAGTTTTCTGTGAATTCCGTAATGCCTCAAATGTCACCAGAAGCAAGGGAGAGGGCCATTGGCATTCTGCAGGCAGGCATGCCATGTGCCAGCGTTGCCAGACACTATGAGGTAAGCCACTCCACTGTGTCCTGACTGCAGAGAAGGTTTCAGCAGACCGGCAGGACAGATGAACGTCCAAGATCCGGTCGCCCTCGAGTGACCACACCAGAGCAGGACCGACACATCAGACTGGTCCATCTGAGAAATCGTTTCAGATCTGCCACCTGTACTGCTGCTGAAACTTCCAGCATACACAATGCCTGCATCAGTGACAGAATAGTGAGGCTCTATGCTCCTGGCCTTAGAACAAGGGGACCTGTCAGAAGCCCTCTGCTCACACCTCCTAGACATCACACCTGACCTGCTTGGGCAAGACAGAGGCTGCGATGCAGTAGCATCAGGTCCTCCTGTGAAGGAGGAGGTGTTGTGTTTCTTTTTTCCATCAGTATGGATTCATGACTGACGTTTGCCAGACAACACCTAGGTGAAGATCAGAACTATTGGAACAATGTGCTCTGGACAGATGAGACAAAGGTAGAGCTATTTGGACACAATGCCAGAAGTCATGTTTGGCGAAAACCAAAAACTGCCTTTGACCAAAAGTACCTCATACCAACTGTAAAGCATGGTGGTGGAAGCATCATGGTTTGTGGCTGCTTTTCTGCCTCAGGGCCAGGCCAGCTAACCATAAATTCCACATTGTACCAGAGAGTACTTGAGGAGAATGTGATGCCATCTATCAAAAAGCTGAAGCTGAACCGTAAGCGGACCTTGCAACAAGACAATGACCCAAAACACTCCGCAAAAGAATAGTTCAAAAAGAAGAAAGGGAGAGTTATGGAATGGCCAAGTCAAACCCTAGATCTTAACCTCATAGAAATGCTGTGGAGGGACCTGAAGCGGGCAGTACATGCAAGAAAGCCTCAAACATCACACAGTTGAAGGAGTTCTGTAAGGAGGAGTGGGCATACATTTCTCCATGTTGATGTAGGAGACTGATTAAAGACAATTATAAGAAACACCTACAAGAAGTGATTTCTGCCAAAGGGGGAAACACCAGCTATTGAAGCTAGGGGGTTTACTTATTTTTTCCACAGCAGTCAATTTCTGACTCTTTTTGTTAAATAAATGATTTCAAAGAATAATTTTTATTGTTATTTGTTAAATTAAATCACCTTTATCTATCAATATTGT
Source organism: Lepisosteus oculatus (assembly GCF_040954835.1). Classification (NCBI taxonomy): domain Eukaryota; kingdom Metazoa; phylum Chordata; class Actinopteri; order Semionotiformes; family Lepisosteidae; genus Lepisosteus; species Lepisosteus oculatus. The sequence continues at coordinate 34,797,251 of NC_090698.1, read as the reverse complement.
TTAAATTAAGATCAAATATCCATACATACAAATATGCTGAAAAACACCTTTTCCTAACTTACTTTTTCACAGCACTGTATATGGCTGTGTGAATACATGAAGTCAATGAAAGGATCTTGGACTAGTCGGCACTTTTACAAAATATGTTAATAAGCAATCATTAACCATTACAATATCAATATGTATGTGTAGAAAGTTAAAATCCTAGCAATTTAAAGACACCTTTGCTACATACCTTCATTATCTTGTTATGCAGTAATCTACTTGTGCCTATATCTGTATTAGTTTGTCCATAAGCATACACCTGTTGAAAAAATATTTTATTATCCAGTTCAAATCATATATATTGTAAAGTGAATCTTTAGATCCAATTCTTCAGCTTGGACTTTATTTTTTTATAGTACCACACCACCACCTTTTTTCCCACCCTGTCAGTCAGAAAACATGTTTGTTTGCATCATTCTCATCTAACCACATTTCAGTTAATCCTATATCACAGCTCCCAGTTAGTGCAGTTGCTTCATGTCCTTGCATTTTAACCCTTAAACTTGTATTGAGGTATAATCATTTAAGAATGGAAAAGTTTATTTGTTTTAGATAGTTCTTGGTGTGCCCTAGGGCTTTTCTGATCCCGCCCCTGAAATTGACCTGTTTGAAGTTCCCTGCCCCTAGTTTAAATACTCCTCAACTACTATTCACATACAGTACTTTTTCCCAGTTGACCACTGCAGATATTTTACCCCTAAGCCTACAAGGTAATCCCTTGAATTTGTCACTTAGAATCATCAGCCTGCGTTTTCCTATGTCATTTGTTCCTTCATGAACCAACAGCCTGTCCACTTGCTCATGGAGATCTATAACCTGGGCACCAGGAAGGCAACACATCATATGAGACCCCCTATCACTCATCGTGCACACCACTATACCCCTCTCATATTTGAGTCCTCCACTACCTCCATATCTCCCAGTTACTTAGAGTGGACCTGTTGGTGATCTTGAAGGCCATTAGTCCTCCAAGTTTCATCGAGGCAGTCAGTGCCTAGATCTGTCTCCAGTCAGGCCTGGAAGTGATTAGACAGAGAATCTGAGGTCTGAGCTCGGGGGATGCAGCCTCTGTGATTTGTGCACATCCTTCCATGCTACAGTCCTTCTGTTGGCAGAAGGCTCCTGCTACCCTGTGCATGTCATGTACACAATTTCCCAAGATGCTCAATCAGCTGACAGTGCTCACAGATGAACTCTCCCTGGACAGCTCTCTGTCCACAAAGCCAATAATACTATATAATGCAATGGCCTCATATTACCATTTATTTTACCAGCTTATTAAATAAAGCTTGATTTGAATTTGTTTTCACAAAAAGTTTTAATGATTTCTGACTGGCTACTTGCTTCCCGTTAAAACTACTGCTATTAAGCTATTAACCTAAAACTGAGAAAAATTACAAAACTCAACAGAGTAGACAAAGATCAACAGATAGCAACCAAAAACTCCCTATTCCTCTGGTCAGTCCTACACCACTGTGCGTTATATTGTAGTATTACACACCATGAAGTGGAAACCTAAGACAAAGTATAAGAGACAGAGTATGAGTGTATCGAACCCTTGTCCATTCCAAGTCATCCTTGTATGCTCCCTAATCTTGCACCATGACTAGGTCACTCACTTGGCTGTCTTCTCTAATTTTGCAGGATATGCAGGCAATGACACATTCTTAACTTCCCAGTAAGACAGTGGCCTGTAAATTCAGACTCCAATAAACCAGTGCAATTTATTCTTGACTGGTAATCATGAATGCATAACCTTCTTTTCCTGCATAAAAAATCCATAAGTAATCAAGCAAGTAAATGAATAAAGTAATAGAACGGCCAACTATCTAAAATCAGATATTTGGCTGTTACATTCCAAGAGGCATGCTTTTTTAATGAACTTCTGATGAGTGAGAGTCCCATAGCTAAATTCTATTCTATTGAACCAACCTATTAAATTAAAAACTCTATTAAACTCCAGTTGCACTATTTAAATTTCCATGCATACATCAATATGAAGAAGTTTGTGTAAAATCTTTTAGTAATGTAGTAGTACATTTTTGCCAGTTATTGCTGAGGCCAAGCTGTCAGAGAAAAGCAAACAAAATGAAGTGGGGGAGTATCATTATGCATAAAGATAAAGTGGGACATAACTTAAAATGGAAACATGTGGTATCTTTTTGTGGAGAAAACATTTAGATGCAAATAACATTCAATTTATCTCAAAGACTCTTGATTCCTGATTATACCCACTTGTAGGGTTTGATATCCAAATCAAAATGATACCAGAGGAGACTACTGAACAATTATTGCTTTTAATGTATGAACTTTAAAATGCTGACTGCTACAAAGGAAAACAGCAATATTTTCTATATAATCTAATTTATTTTTAATTTTGTAGGGGGTGTTGCAATGTAAAAGGACTAGTTCTTAAAGGTTTCACTTTTTGTAGAATATTAGATCTTACATGCTTTTGTATTTTATCTATCTGTGCAATTAACTCAATTGCTTCCCAATGGGACGCATAAATGTAGGGAAATTTTCAGTACACTGTTGCTAAAGACATGTGTACACATATATCCTTATAAGCAGTGTCACTGAATTGAGATCACTATGACCAACACCCTATGGAACAAATAATTTTTAAGAATGAATGGAGAGACACATCATCTATATACAGAAGAATTTATCTAGAATGCTCAAAGTGTCGTGTCATACTGGAACATCTGCCGCAACGTGCAGAAAGGTCCTTCATAACACCTTTTTATTTTATTTTTCAAAAAGTACTGCACTACTTTGTAAAATTGCTAGGTAGCAAAGTTAATCAAGCTGCATATTGCTGTCACACAAATATTATTTTAATAATAAAAATACAATTATTATCCCATTAGTGCTTTTCTTTGCTAAATCAAACTGTACAGAAGCACTATCAGAATATTTCAAATTTTTATTTAGTTCTGTTATTAGTTTTTGTAAATATATCAATATTTTTCATTAATTATTCTAATGGCCATCGAAGCAGCTGTCAGCAATGGCATGGTCAGGATTTTAAAATTGGGATAGCAGGGACACCAGCATAAAACAGTGATCCCAAGGTTGTTGCGGGCAAAAAAAAAAAAAGAAAGCTGGAAGTGTTGCCATTTAACAAAGCAACCTGAGCACAGACGTTTGCAGCCACCAGCCAAGAACTTGGCATGACTGATGCCCCTTTCATTAAGCAACAAACTACACACAACAAACAGAGATGCACCACCTATTTTTTTGTTTGGAGATTACTAATATGATGAAATACATGCGGCTTACACCATCCTAAGTGACATACAGCATGGCATATTTAATTGAATCAATATTACAATTGCTAGGAATAGTAGGAATTGCATTTTTTGGAAAGTAACCTCTTGCGACTTAAGCAAAAGGTTTATGCTACAATGTGCTGGGCAAATATGACCTTCATAAAGTTGGGCCATAGTTTTTACAATTGAATATTAAATGGTAATTATGTTAAATATTAAAAGTCCTATGTAGGAATATCCTAAGGATAAGTTTTTTTTTTCCTTTGAGGCACCAGGACGATGTGATATAGAGCTAACAATCTTAATCTTTAAGTTCAAGTATGTTTATGTTTCTACAGTGAAAAGCGGCACTCTAAAGCTTTTGTATTAGGACAAACTGCCAAAGTTTACTATGATATGTAAGCTCACAGTCCAGAAAAATAAAACCTTTCCTGTACCCCGTATTGGCCTTGATTATTGAAGCACAATATGTTAGAGCAATAATTAATTTACTACAAGTAAATTGTTGTTCCACTTTCCCACTTTTTTACTGTTTTATTTGTCAAACCCTTTTTTAGCTAGCCCTGCTCCTTAAATTTATACTGTGTATTAAATTTGAAAATGTACTATATTTTCCTATTTAAGAACTTGAGGGTCAGGTAACTCATACTACAGTTAACCTGTCTCACTGAATCTATTTTCACAATTCATTTGTCACACAGCTCCATAAACTTGTAATCCCTTCCTCCCCACCCGGAGAAATATCTTCTTCTACTCCGAGGTGTGACATCACCCTTTGATCATTTCATTAATTTGATTGCTGAATTCTAGTACAACCCTATACTGGATAAAAGTGCTTAGACAATGGATGGATTGGTGGATGTATAATTGTAGAAAAATTCCAATTCAAATACAATACATAATATATTCTCTTCAAATTTTGTTAGTAAACAAAAAATATTTTCAAATATTACTGTATGTGTGAAACGGTATTGTTTCAAATTCTGTCTTGCAGATTATTATTAACTACTTACAGTAAGTCCGTTTAGTACATAATGCCAGCAACAAAACATATAATTCAATTTCCTGGTACTTTCCATTGTTTATGGAAACATGGAAATGGCATAAAGATGTCTAAAGAGAAAGATACAACCACATTTGGGTGATGATCTTAAGTTGTAGGCTACAGTCAAACATCCAAAAGATGACCAACCAACCAGGAACCTGCAGAGTGTGGAAAACCACTCAACCTGATGACCAATCACATGCAATCATTTTTTCAGGTTAAAAGTTACTGCACAACTGCTGTCTCGCCCTCTACCATCAATCGAATTTTGGCCAGCTGTCAACAAAACCTCGTGGGTGCCACTATTGATGGCTGAGCCTCAGGACTTAAAAACTTTTGTCTGAAACACAAAATTAATAGAGACCCCAATGCATAAAAAAATTATCCACACACTTGAATTGATTAATTTTCAGAAGTAGCAGTTACATGTGGAAGAAACTGAGTTTCTCCTCATCATTGTGACTTGCCTGGACCAGGGTCAACTTTGAGCATGAACTTTAAAATCTAAGTCATGCACAAAGAGCTCCTTTACGTCAGCTCTAACGAGAGCTGCTCCCCAGAGAACTGACTGGTAGCACAAAGGTACAGCAGGACTTTCTCTCTCTCCCACTTCTTCTCTGACACTGCAGAAATACTTGAATTGGCATGAGACAAGCAAAAACTGATTGACCATCACCTTGATGAATACCTTTAGCTGTTGCTCTACGCAAGATTTAAAAACCCATTGTTGCTGGAGTATTCATCATTATCAATCACAAGAATTAACATATTCTCAACATATTCTGATATCATTTAATCCACATTAGAAAATGTATTTACTTTGGGTATCTGAATGTTTAAAAGGTATACAAGACCTAAGAAGTAAGAAATTATGACTAATATAATTAATGTTTAATCCTTCAATTCTGCATTGTCTTAATCCTGATATTTTTCTATCTTGATAACTCTTCATTAAAGGATAAGCGATTTTGTATCCAAGCAGATTGTTTCTTGTATTATTATTTTTGTTGTTTTTTATATGAATGTTTGTATCCAAAAATGTATATTGTGTATTTTGAATCCATGTGCAGACTGTTTATTATTCTGTTGACTGCCTCCTAACAGACAAGGAAAAGCTCATGGAATTTATGGTAATAATTACTAAATTGTGCCAGTTAAGTCACACTACCCTATAATTTAAGGCGATGATTTAAATTTAACGGGAGTGTCTCCTAGAGACCTAAGAATTAAAGTATTATTTTTAATACTTAACTAGAACTATTTTATATTATACCCAATTTGGAAAAGACAATTGTGTTTTTCATGTCTCAGCTCACAGTAAAGAAACTCTGCATACTTACACAGTAAGTATGGAGTGGTGGCACTGTGGCTAAGGATCTGTGCCTGTGGTTGGAAGGTTGCCGGTTCAAATCCCACGGCTGGCAGAGGAATCCTACTCCATTGGGCCCCTGAGCAAGGCCCTTAACCCCAACTGCTCCAAAGGGCGCTATATAAATGGCTGAGACTGCACTCTAACCCCAACCTGACCCCTGCTTCTCTCTCCCCATCTGTGTGTCTCATGGAGAGCATGCTGGGATATGGCAACTCACTGAAGCTAAGCAGGGGTGAGCCTGGTCAGTACCTGGATGAGAGACCTCCTGGGAAGACCTCCTGGCAACTAAGGTTGCTGCTGGAAGAGGTGTTAGTGGGGCCAGCAGGGGGCGCTCACCCATTGGTCTATGTGGGTCCTAATGCCCCAGTATAGCGACGGGGATACTATACTGTAAACATGCACCGTCCTTCGGATGAGACGTAAAAACGAGGTCCTGACTCTCTGTAGTCATTAAAAATCCCAGGGCGTTTCTCGAAAAGAGTAGGGGTGTAACCCCGGCATCCTGGCCAAATTTCCCATTGGCCCTTACCAATCATGGCCTCCTAATAATCCCCATCTATGGATTGGCTTCATTACTCTGCTCTCCTCCCAACTGATAGCTTATGTGTGGTGAGCGTTCTGGCGCACTATGGCTGCCGTTACCTGTAACAGTCCCCATTACCTGTAAAGCGCTTTGAGTGGAGTGTCCAGAAAAGCGCTATATAAGTGTAAGTAATTATTATTATTATATATATTGCTCTGGGGGTTCCCTCACCTCAACAGAATATGCACTGTAGGTTTAAATTTTTCAAATTGACAGAAGAGCGGCTACAAAAATGGTTAAAATCTGTGACATAAGGAAATGTGAAACACCAAAAATGTATGTTTAGCATGAATTGCTACATGGCACTGTGCACGACGAGTTTATGGGATAAAAAAAGAGAGAAAACCACAAGCAAGATTAAACTGCACTACTCTCTAAATGTATTCACACTCCAAAAACATGTTTTATGTAAGTAGTAATAAATGTATACTTAAATACTAATATAAGTTAGCCAAACTTATCAAAAGTGAGGTCCTTAGAACAATAGGTCATATTTTAAAAAATAAAATCCAGCAAAAACAAATCTACAGTAACATTCTGCTATTTGTTAGTGCAATGGAAGCCTCTGAAACAACACAGAGGCCTCCAAAGGTTTCCTGTTTCCCTGAGGTATAAAAGGTGGTAATACACTGTAAACATTCAGTAGTAGCATCTTCATGGTTAAACTGCAGGCTTTAAATACTTGCAGAGGTCAGTGCTGCGGGATGGATATAAAATAAACAAAACAAAAGGCTATCTACCACTTTCCACTATAATGTCCATTATTAAGACTTTTAAGGCTACTGGAATTATTGTAGCCTCCATGGCAGGAACAGGACACAGGTCTATCTTGCAAGCATATGACCAAAACTATAACACTTAATAGTTTGCAAAACGCAAATCTAAAGACAACAGTTGGGGATTTGTAATAGATATCTGCATCAGGATAAAGTATTTGGAGCTGCCTGCATGAATGTGGTATTCATAACTGGGTTGCAAGTGTAGCGGCGAGGCTTATTAATAAGGCAGAATTAAGTGTTCTGAGCCTTCCCAAATGAGGCCCCATTTCTCTGTTCATCTCTGTGGTGCAGCCACAGAGAAACCATTCATGCAAGATGTTTTCTTTTGATAAGGACAGCTCCCAAAGGGGGATGCACTTAGCTAAGCCTGGCTATCATGATCAATGGTCATCCATTGGCGCCTATCTGTCTAGGGAGTGCCAGTTGGACATCTGGACTGCATTACTAAGTGTCAGGAGTAAGTGACTCATATCTCACCTTGATCAACCAATCAGGGACTGGTAGGGCCGAGTAACCCACGTGGGACTCTGATGCCCATGGAACTTTCAGCCAATCAATGAGCTGAAGTTCCTCCAGGTAAAAACAGGCAACACAGAGAGCCTGTGAGATTCAGATTCAGATTCAGATTCAGATTCAGATTCAGATTCAGATTCAGGGAGATTCAACGAGATTCAGATTCAGATTGAGATTCAGCAATTCTAAAGGGAATTCAAAGGAGAATTCCAGGGCAGGACGGCCCAGGAGCAGAAGGCTCCCAAGGGCAGGACATTCTCGCAGCGCGCCTCCTGACTATCCTGAGACTCAGCCCGGACAACCACGGAACGGCCAGTGTGTCCGAGTGCCAGAACTTTCCTTTGTTCTAAGAGTCTAGAGTGGAGGTTGCCAGAGAGTAACCAGCAGCAGGCCTCGTGAACAGGTCGGAACTGTGGACAGCTGAATTACTATTCAGAACTAGCTCTTCATCAGGAACGAACCGGTCCTCTTCCTGACTTGCTGGGACCCACAGTCATCTTTTCTCCTGTGCACAAACTTTGCTAGTTAAAGCCAACACTAACTAGCCGGTCAGTGAGCAACAGCAGCGCACCGTCGCAAGGCGCACAGCACAGCCTGGCACGGAGCCAGAGAGCGCGGATTGGACAGCAACAGCCTGCAACTGTTTCTTTGTGCCCGCAGGAGATCTGAATCCCCAGAGATTGGATGAGTATTCAAGTTCAATGCATTACAGCTCGAGAATTCAATCGTTATCCCAACCAGTTGATATCAATTTAATTCCTAAGAGTTATGTACTCGTTTTGAGTATCTAATGTAGACGTTGTAACCAAGTTCATTTACGAAACGGTCTTAATGAATGATATACTGAACGTATGTCCTCTTGATATGTGTAACACTTTGTAACTGATTGAATATATATCTTTTGTATTCTGATAACCCTCTCGATAAGATCTGTTAGGTTTATATGCATATTCTATGCATTAATAAATGTATCCTCGTGTATTAGTACCTGTGTGTGCGCGTTGTTTGAGTTATGTCGCATGGTTGGATTCTAAAACCATCAAAAGAATCAACTTTGTGATTTACTGCTACAATTAATAATTGTCTCAGTAAATGCCCAAACCCTACAGAACTGGTGCCTTCAGAGAGCCACTATGATTACATATTTGGCGTGCCTGAACCGGGTTTTCCCTACACAAGGTAAGCCTCTCTTGAGGGAAAACTACAAAACAAAGAACACTTGACAAAGAACATTTCAATTGCAACTGAAATAATGTCTTATGTTCCCATGAAACCAAAATTGAGCTTTTAGGACATGCTCATCGGCATTATGGTTGGCATAAAAAACAAGAAGTTCAAGCTAAGAAAATGCTCAAGCCCACTGTGTAATAATGAGGAGGTCTATCAAATATTGGCTGTTCTACATCTACGTGTTCTGAAGCCTTATTGTCAAGATAAGGGAACATGTACCAGGACATTTTGGCTTGACATCTGGTTCCTTCTGCCAAAAACCTTAAACTTGGCTGAAATGGACATTCCAGAATGACAGCAATCCAAAGCACACATTCAAATCACTAAATGCACTCAAAATAAATGTTCTTGTACAGTCATTTCAATCTCCAGACCTCAATCTAATTGAACATTTGTAATTCTAACAGTTCACTGACCAAAATAATGGGTCTTATGGACTAACAGAATTCCATCCTACGTAAAAAAATTGGAGAAAATACAGTCCATAAGATCACATAAGGCTTTTTGGCCTTAATTCCAAAAGATAATGTTTGGTGGAAAACCATTTTTGGGAAAATTGGCCCTGGTGTGTTCTTTCAGGTAAGGTGTGTTAAGTCACCATTCGGTCACTTCCTAATCTTTTAAACAGCTTTCCAAAATGTGAATACATGGATCTACCCTACAGTATTAACACCAGGCCATAATTTAAACTAGACTAAATTAGAATAATTTAAACATCCTTAAATGCATTACTCATCATACTGCAAGAAAAACAACTGCATTAAATTCATATTGTGCCACTTGTGTAAGAACTGCTGTCTCACATGTCACGTCTAACTTTTTAGATGCTGCCACATGCTGCTATTTATTTTTAAATTAATGTATCCAATGTTGCCTTACCTTGCTTTGGGCCTGACTGCTCATGAAAGTCTATCACCTAACAGCAGAGCTACGTAGCACCTGCCTCTCTGTCATTCATCAGTGAGCCAGGGATCACTGAAGAATGACAATACGACTGAAAGGTGATGCACAGTGAAATGTATTCACATGGTACCATGCTTCCACCTGAGCAAAGGAGAGTGACAATAGCTGGTATAAAACTTACCCAATGTAGCACACACAGGAATTTTACAATGGGCTCAAGAGTTACTGGCACCCTTGATAAAGATTAACAAAAAACATATACAATTACCAGCAAATATAATTAGCTACATTTTATGCCCCCCTCAAATTAGGAAACTACAGGCTTTTATTCTAATATAATTATTTCAAAACAAATGTTCTTAAAAGAGTAATACACATTTTGTCTTTTAAAACATAGATGTTAAATGTATTGGATTGGATTATTGGATTGATTGTTTCTATTAGTTGGCGAAACCTCCTCTGGCATGGATAACACAAAGCCTTTTCCTATAATGTTTAATAAGATTGAAGAACACACTGGGTGGGATTTTGGACCATTCCTCTATTTAGAAATTTTCTAAATCCTTGACGTCCCTAGGTCTACACTTATGGACTGCCCTCTTCTATTCAGAATAAAGGCTTTCTATTGGGTTTAAGTCCAGAGACTGTGGTGGTCATTGCAAAACGCTGATTTTGTTTTCAGTCAACCAATTCTTTGTTGATTTTGAGGTGTGTTTAGGGTCACTGTCTTGCTGGAAGGTCCACCTACGAACAAGTCTTTCTTGCAGAGGCAACCAGGCCTCATTTTCTTTTGGCCAGAATATCCTGATATGCAATAGAGTTTATAATGCCATTGAACTTAACAAGGGCAGTGGTAAAAAAGCAGCTCCACAACCTGAATGATCCACCACCATATTTTATGGTGGATATAAGGTTCTTCAATTTGTAGGCATCCCTCTCTAACATCAAATGTACTGATGGTGTGAGTGACCATAGAGTTTAAGTTTGGTCTCATCTGACCATAGAACAAGGTTCCAATCAAAGTCCCAAAGAGGTTTGTCAGTAAGGGTTTTCTTCTGGCAATTCTTCATAGCCTGTTGGCATGGAGGTACCATCTAAATGTTGATTTGTAGACTTGGTGACCCCAAGATGCAACCAGACACTGCAGTTCTCCAACTAGTTTTCCTATTTTTAGGCATACAATATAGCTCATTATCTGTTTATCTTACATGGCTTTTTATTGTTCATCATTATCAAGGGTGCCAATAATTCTTTGGGCCAATGTACATATTCAAAACAACCTCCCATAAACATAAACTCTTTATTTAAGGCTATTGAGTAATTTGCATCAGTCTTTAGGTACATTACAATTATGACTTCTTTACACTCTTTTTGAGCTTGAAAACAATGATCTGATGCTTTAGACCTGGGGTTCTTAACCTCAACCAAAGGTTAACACACTAGGGCAGTAAACGGGACACATACCCAGGTTCACGGTGGTTACACATCTACGGAAAATAACAGAGGTAAACAATTAACTATTCTATACACTTGCACAGTTAAGACTATTTACATTAACAGGGTGACTTAGTGGTCACTCTGCGAGCCCACAAACCATCCCCCGGCTACTACTCCCAGTCTGCCCAATGGTGTGCTTGGAAAGGGCGCTACATTAATTTCTACTGGGTGGGCCACAATTGCATTCATATTGGCAGGACTTTTTTCTTTTGTGCAAGGTAGACATGATTAGCCTAGCAATGGAGCGTTTTGGAATAGGTGGCACTGGAAGAGTAAGAGCTAAAGATAACGTGGAGAAAAGCACGGCAGAAAACTCAGAACAGAAAAAAATGAAGAAAATGAGAATATACGATGAAAAGCACCTAAAGTACGGATTTACAAGTGATGGAGAGGATGCACCTATATGTGTGGTTTGTGGTGAAGTGTTGGCTAAGGAAAGCCTCAATCCTCTACTTGCAGACCAGACACTCGACCTTGAAGTCTAAACCTATTGAGTATCTTAGCTTCTGTAGCTTCCATTAAAAAAAATGGAAGCTACAGGAGCTAAGATGCCAACAATCTACCCTCCAAAAAGCCACCACTGTGAGCCAGAAGCCACTTCAGGTGTTTTTCGTCACTGGGAAGGCACACACGTCAGGTGCCTTTTTTCTTACCATGCACTTAGGAAATGGTTTCAATCATGTGCGGGAAAAGCACTGCAGAGCAGCTATCATTGATATCAGTGTCAAATGATACCACGTCTAACCGCATTGGGCGTATGGCAAGAGACGGGGAAGAGCAGGTGATCGCTAAGATAAAATCTAGTGTGTATGTTTCTTTACAACTTGACGAGACCACCGATGTCTCCGAAGATGAGCTATGACTGGCAAACACAGTGAGCTAGTCACGAAGGTACAGGCTGTTGCCTGTTCGCTTTGTAAACTAGTAATGGATGAAGCTGTTCGTACTATAAATTCCATCAAGGCCAGTGCAACAAGTGCACAACTTTTAAAGTTTATTCCAAAAATTAAGATGACTGAAGAGGCAGCCTTACTAACTGTGGAATAGTATTCTTAAAAATATTAGAGAATCTGGCTCTGTGGATATTTTTAAACGGTAGCTCAAAACTTATAGAATTATAGAATTTCAGTGCTATTTGTACTGTTTGTGCATGGTTCTTTTATTAATTGTTGTTAATTTTAAGTTGATAACGTTTTTTATTTTTTTGTAACAAGCTCTTTGAGTTGCAAAAAGTTTTTATGAATATATTGCTATATATTCATATATTAATGCTATATTAATTAAAATTATTAATATTAATTGAGTAGACCTACAATTCATACAGATTTTTAAATCTATCTGTGTGCAGGGGGCGGGGTTGGAAAATATTTTGAACCCCAAAAAAGGGTCACACTCTCAAAAAGGTTAAGAACCCCTACTTTAGACATAAGCTCACTTGGACTCAAAGGTATTACCCACGTAGTAATTTTCCGTGAAATGCAGTCACAAGATAATTCTCACAACCGCGTTTTATGTACCTATCAAGCAAAACTGTAAATTTAGAATCTGTTTGTCCCTTATGTTGGACTACAGAGCAAGTGACATCATCCTTGATGATTTAACATTGAAGGCAGAGACTGCACTCTTTATGAAAATAGGGATATACTAATAAAAACATAACTAGCAAAATAATGCAGGGAAGCTTTAGCAGAAGCAGATGGAATAGACCATTTCTATGTCAACGTACTGAAGCTGCATTTTATTTCAAAGTTGTCAGACAAACAGCATTTTACAGGAAAACAAAACAGCAACACAAAACGTTTAGAACATGAAAAACATACTGAAATCTGCTCTGCTTAATGTAATACATGGGCAAATAGCATGGAGAAATGGAGGACAATACTTGCCATCAGATTCAGGGATTATTAAAGTCTGCTCTGTAGCCTGGGGATGTTTCTGAGGTCTGAAGGCTCCCTGAGTGGCAGCACGAAGCTTGGGCAGAGTGAGTGCTTCTCCATGAGCCTTCAGAGAGTGCTCCTTCAACTGGCTGATCGTCATGGTGGAAAAGGAACAGGACAAGCACTTATAAGTGTTCTCACCTGTGCAAACAACAGAAGAAAATAAAGTTTACAAATCAGAGGAGGCCATTTGGCCAAAACTTGCCATCAGATTCATTGAATCAAATCATGCAGTAAAATTTCTCCTTTCCCTTATCCCAACTGTTTTTTAAGTTTTATTTTCAATTTCTTTTTATTTCTTGTCAATGAACCAAGAAATTCAGATGTGACCTATCTAATTGCAAGAAACATGAACTGAAGACACACAAGAGCCCTCACTTTTGTCATTTCCAAGTTCCTCTTTCAGACAAATTATTCAATGAAAAAATTATGTCAGACTGTACAACTTAGCTCTTCTTAGACAAGTTACTCCAGAGTTTTTAAAATGTTAATTAATGTTAATGTTAATGTTTCTTTATTAGCCCTATACAATTTCTTGCATTAGGAATGCGTCTTTTCGCATACCCCAGCTTTTCTCCATGGAGAAAATGAAGTGCTAAGACAAAGTTAGACAAAATACAGCAGGCTTTTTTCACCTTCAAACATATTGGTCAAATATAAGTTCCCTACATCAGCTTAAACAATTTCCTAAAATCCCTCGGTAGGTAAAAGTGCAACATTTAATAGGTATTGCATCCAGATGAGATGAGTAAGATCTGTAGAGAATTTCTACAGATCTATGTTCTGTTAATACTTAATTATTTTAAAATGCATATATGAGTGCACACATATGTATATGTGACAATAGCTGGTATAAATGAGCACACGTGAGGAGAAAGGTCTATAACTTAATTACAAACTGAAAGACAAAAAAATGTACAACTCACAGTAATATGTACAGTTGCAGTTCCTGTATAAATGATAAAAGGATATACAGCACTCTCCAAATCTATTAAATACCCTTAAATAAAAGTTGATTTCCCATGATAATCCAGGTGGATATTTAGTTGCTTGCCAATATAATTTAATTAAAAAAATTAAATTCTAGCATAACTTTCAATACTGTATGAAGAGAACATCTGTCAAAAAGTTACATATATTTCTAAATGTATAATAAAATTACTCACACCCTGACAATCAGTAATTTGCGAACTCCAGTTTTGATAACCTTCATCAAGCAATGGTAGGCTTTTAACAGGTTGTTTAAACTACTAAGCAGGGATATTTGACTATTCCACCATGCAGAATGTCTTCAGTTCCTCCAGGTTGCATGGCCTGCCTTTAATCTGATTTTTTAGATAACAGACTCAAGTAAACTTTGTAATACACATTTCTTTCATTTCAAACTACTACATCAGGACCAGATGATGCACAATGACCCCTAAGGTAAAACAGATGCATTTCTGTTCTTCACAGAAGAGATGAAATTCTATTTCATGAGCTTTGTTTTTCTATGCTAACCAGTTTGCTGGTGACTCAATCCAAAAACTCAAATCTGTATTTTATCAAACCAAACCATCTGATCCCATATAACATGGAAGTCAATTAGTTACCGATTGGCTGTTTCACGAAACTGCCTCAGACACCAGACATACAGGAATATGTATTATCAGTCACTAGGTACATCACGAAATGTGCTGATGATGTTACACTCACAAAAGAAAACAGAACTTTTCCTAACCAAAAACCATGGATGAACAGTGAGGTTTGCATCCTAATCAAAGCAAGGGATGCAGCATTCAAATCGGGCAATAAATCAGAACTAAAGTCAGCCAGGATCAATCTAAAGAATGGTATTGAACATGCAAAAAACACATTCAAACAGGAATTAGAGGAACACTTCACCATTAGTGACCCAAGGCGCATGCGGCAAGGTGTACAGGCCCTCACAGACTACAAAAGGAAGAACATCTGTGCATCTGCCCATGATGCATCCCCATCTAATGAGCTCAACACCTTCTATGCTTGGTTTGAAGCCATCAACACAGAACCAGCCAACAGAGCTGCACCCTCCGCAGCTGAGCAGGTGTTCTCACTGTCTGCAGATAAGGTGAGGAGATCTCTGCTAAAAGTGAACACGCGCAAGGCTGCAGGACCCGACGGCATACCCAGTCGCGTCCTCAGAGCCTGCGCCAATCAACTGGCAGGTGTATTCATAGTCATTTTCAACAAGTCAGTAGTCAGAAGGGTCACTAACTTTAAATTCCTTGGCGTCCATTCACAGAGGACCTCACATGGTCTCTCAATGCCACTTGTCTGACTAAGAAAGCGCAACAGTGCCTGTAATAATAATAATAATAATAATAATAATAATAATAATAATAATAAACTATTTTATATAGTGGCTCTAAAGGTGGCTTCTCAAAGCGCTACTTCCTAAGACGGTTGAAGAAGGCTAAGATATCTCCCCAGATCCTCACTAACTTTTACAGATGCACTACAGAAAGCATACTGACAGGTTGCATCACAGTGTGGTATGGCAACTGCAGTATTTCTGACCGCAAAGCCCTACAGCGGGTGGTGAAAACTGCCCAGTCCATCACTGGGGTTGCTCTCTCATCCCTCCAGGTCATTTATGACAGATGGTGCTTGAGGAAATCTCTAAGCATCATCAAAGACCTCACACACCCCATCGACAGACTGTATGATCCTCTACCCTCTGGAAAGCGGTACCGGAGCATTCAGGCCTAGACTACAAGACTACAAGGGGTTTTTACCCCCGCACTATCTAACTATTAAACTCCTAGCCTCTCTCACCTATGATCTGAACCCTCACAGTGCATTCTCTCTTTTATCAAATCTTAAACACACATTGAAATCCACCTCTACCTCACATGTCAAGAAGCTTACTCCCCATAATTTTCTATCCTTTATTTCATTCTGTTGATGTATGATTTTGCACATCTGATGTTGTTTTGCACATTACCTGTTACCTGTTGTTGTTTTGCACATTGCCTGTTTTTTCTGTCTTTTTCTCATACAATTGTATTGTTTTTTTGTACTGCTCTCAGAGCTAGTTAAGTAGCATTTCGTTATACCATATACCTGTATATGAGTATAATGACGATAAACTTGAACTTGATTTGATTCATGAGTTTAGCCTCGAATGGCAGTAGTAGACATTAATTATCTTAACCTATCAGCAACAAAGAGAAATTTACATGACAGGCTACCTCAAACTGTCAGCTACACGACTCGACTGTGAATGTTGCTTAAGCCACTCCTATTTGGCTTTTTAGTTATGGAGGCGGGAAGACGCCCCCGCCCTCTGGGTGCCTAGCTTGTCACCATCTTTAACTGCTCTGGGTCCGAATCGCAGTAGGAGGAGACATGTATGAAAAAAAGTTAATCCCAGCTACAATACAAATATATTTTTGTGGTGAGAGGGAGCAAAATATCAGTATTTACGCCTAGTAATTAGTGTTCGTTTTATTGTTGAAATCTAAACCTAAATATAAAGTTAAAATCTTGACAAACAAAGCAATGTAGAAAATGCACACTTTTTCTGCAACAAAAATACAGAGAAAATAAATCCTTTCTGACATCTCAAATCAGTTTTGAACAAGGTCTCCAAAATGAACAAGAAAAAGAGTATTTTCAGAGAGCAATTACGCTGTGTTTATGTAGAATAAATGATTAGATTTATGAGCAAGCTAATTGTTTATTAGTTTAAAACAGTGAAATTTCAGCTGCAAAAGATCGCACCAGAGACAGCACTATCCTTGCTTATCACAGACATTCAGGAAAGGGTGAATGAAAGAAGTCATGTCAAGTACAATAATTCAGTGATTAATAATAAAAGCTGTAGGACAAGAAACAAAACATATTGAAAACTTAAGCTTTTTAAGGCTAAAGCTAAAATTCAGTCAACAAATTAAGGCAAATGAAAATTTAGGACGTTAAAGTGCTAGAGATGTTAAAAATACAAAAAGGCAAAAAGTTTTAGAAATGGAGCAGGTGTTTGCAGGTGAGCAAACAGAAAAAAGCCATGACTAGACATACTGCAGAAGAGGGATGCAGGAACACTCACAAAGTCACAAAATGTGACAAAATCACAGACAGGTGTATGTTTCTATATACAAATATACAAAAAAATATTTTGTCACAAAATATAGTTTTGTTTCTCGTCCTACAGCTTTCATTTACAAAAGATATACAAAAGAACATGCAAATATGAAATAGATTTGGCAAAGAGTGAGAAGAAAATTAGCATGCATAAAAAACAGCAATTCTGTCAGAGAGCCTTATATGAATTAATAGCAAACATGGTTTCATGGAGGGCTTCTCAGACAGTTGGGCATTCAGGTAGAGGCGAAAGGATTTGTAAATATATTTTGTTAAAGCAAGTTGGTTATTCGCAAAACATAAAATACATTTTTCCAAGAATGTTTAGCCTTTGTCACTAATGAAACCACTAAATAAAGACATAAATATAGAAATCTGAAGATTTTTTTATTCAATGTTGGTAGCACTGTCAGGTTGTCAGGTTGAGATAAGTGTATATTTTGTTGAAGAGTTGCTGCAAGATTTTCAGAATAATTATAAATCTAGAAGGATAAAGAAAGTACAGAGACTGATCAGATTAGGATGCAAAGCCATTTAGCAAAGAGGGTGTGAGAAGAGTGACAAACTAGTATACTTTAGATCTGAACTAAGGAAAATCTGATCATGTTTCTCTATAACAATAATAAAAAACTTTATTTTATATAGAAACTTGTGGCATCTCAAAGTAATACAGTAGGTGTAAAAACAGTTATAAGGACCACAGATTACAAAGTAAATACATATAAGAAAGACAAGCAGTTAGAAGTTCTACCAAAAATAGAAAATGAAGCAAGCAGATACAGACAATAAGTCTTCTGAAAAGAAAGGTTTTGAGGTTAGATTTAAATGCATTTAGGGTAGGTGACTCTGATATCACTGGGGATACAAATCCAGAGAGCTCTGGGAAGTTGACTCAAAACCTGATAGGAAGCCAGTGTAAGGACTTGAAAAGAGGCGTTATGCATCCCGATCAGGATTCTGGCTACCAAATTCTGAATATATTGGAGATTACTCAGTGTGGATTTAATTTAATTACCCCAGTGAACAGGATGTGCATTTAATAATTCTAGAAAAAAAGCCTTTCTTGGTTTTTCTAGTTCCCTTTAGTGCGATGTTCCACAATGCTGAGTGATACATGGCTGGTATTTACATATAATATTTGTGATTTAAACTAATTAATACAAGCAGTTTTTTAGGATTTAAGTGTAGGCTGAGTTATTGCAGGATGTAAGACTAGAGATGTAGGTAGGAAAAAGATAATTTTGAGAAAGCTGAGGAATACACTTATAACAAGAACACTTCCTAATAGGGTTAGGCATACTTTTGACAAATTGACAGGAGATGTTATAGACTGCAGAGGAAGATGATAAAGTTAACAGACTGAACGTTTACACAGATACTGAAACGAGGATTGTAATTTAGATTTGTTTTTGTAGTTGCTAGCATTGAACTGTGTGTTGGATGCACATAAATTGAAGGAATGGGTAAACATAGCTGATGCTGATCAAGAGATCATAAAATGTTTATATTTAGAGGCAATTTGTTTAAATAACTAACTAGTTATGGATACTGATGTGCAAGATAGGTGGAAAGGCTGTTTCCTTAAGCCAGCACTATAAAATAATTTATTCTTAGTGAGATGCTGCCATTTCATAGTGGGTTTCTATCACTGTGTATAGTTACACAGTGCCTTTAGTTCCATCCATTTTCTATTTTTTTTTTTGCATATATCACACATATGGAAAAAAAACACGGAACCCAGAGAGGACATGCAAACTCCATACACACAGGAAGGCAGGAATAGAACAGAGGGCCCCAGTGCTGGAAGATAGCAATGCTCACTACTTTGCCACCATTAGGAATGGATGGATATCTTAGTTATCTTTCTAGTTCAGAGGTTTGCATGCATAATTTAATTTTGAAAGCCACTGAGACATCTGGTACTATTGTTGTATTTATGAAAAATAAAACATACAAAAAGCATACAAACAACTGTGCCACCCTATTCCTTAGTTAATACATTTTATTTTAACATTGTTAGCAAAATGTTTTGAATTATATTTTACCCTATTTTTTCTTTAATTTTGTATTTAACTTATTTTCTTATAGTCAGATTTAATGTATATTTGAACAATGAAAATGTATTACAGCGCTAAATTGAATATTATTGATTACTAATAGTTTATGCTAACACCTAACTTTCTTAATTAGATGTATTTAAAACAATGAACTAAGTTTAACATAACATTCAGAAATACAACTGCAAATAGTTTTGTGATGTTTGTACAGATTAAACTTTTCTAAAACATATAACAAAATTAAAGATGATTAAAATCTGCAATCTGTAATGTAATGTCATTAGAAAGTACAATAAGTTCCTGCTTTGTCTAAAGATGGTATCAAAAAGTAGTCTAATTGGTGAGAAAGCTGTGCTTAATGATAATTAAGGAACGTAGAAGTCAAAGAAAATGATTTACGTCGTTTCATTTTAAACAAGTTATGAATGCAGACGCAATTGGTGTCATTCGCACCCCGCTCTGTAGAACGGCCATTGTGTAAGACTGAGCTCAGTGCCTCCTCCCTCTCTTGGTGCCACCTTCCTCTCTGACGGAGCGCAGTGGGCAGAACACTATTTTCTGAGCCTCTGATTGGGAAAAAAAGACCTGCTGATCTGTCATACATAACAGGAAGAGAACAGACTGAGACCTTTTCTGTTTGAAACGTGTGTTGTCTTTATAAAATTCATGTATTTTAAATGTTTAACGTTTAAAGAAGTAAAAAACGTATAGCATACACAAAGATTCTAAGCTGATCACGAGGAAGAAAAATCACCTGTTTTTCGTGCATAAAAAGCGGTTATTAACTATTGAAACCTGTTTTTATAGCTTTTAAAGACATGCAATGTCTAAGTTAAGCAGGAACACATCATTATATAATTAGTTTAGAAAAAAAAACATTTGCCCAGTCTATTACAAGAAGACAATTAGCTACAGAGTGCAGGAAGAACATGTTAGCTGCAGATGTGCTTACCTGCATGAGATTTATGTAAGTGATTTTTCAGGCGACTCATGTAGGCAGATTTGAATGAACAGAACTTGCAACGAAAGGGCTTGTGGTGTCCATGGTGAGACTGCACGTGTCGATCCAGGCTGAGGGGACATAGCAAGTATCAGATGTCAATAAGAAGGAAAAACACACAGGAAATTCAAGACATCAGAAAAATCTATTTTGATATCAGCTTTCTGCAGTGAAGACATACCGAGGCACAGATATTGAAATAATGGAGCAACAAAAAGGTTGTTTATAAGCAACCATAAACAGAGACAATCCTTGTTTATTTGAATAGCAATGTATTTATATAGCTATTGTAAGCTATATAAATAGTAAACTTATTATTTCCAAAATTTAGCAATTCAAAATCAAAGTAATGTTTAAAACGACTCAAAGAGATGTGCAGCTCTATCTGTATTATGCTGTGGGGCTGAGGAAAATAAAAGGGTACCTTATGAATGTGTTATCATAACCTCAAAGAGTTCAGTCTTCCAGTACATCCTAACCCTCTTGAATAAAAGTGTAACATACAGTACAGCCACCATAGAAAACAGAAGGAAGCTGCGACAGATAATTAAATGAAAGGTTTCTTGCAATCACACACTATGTCAAGCCAAGCCAGTGTGACTGCTTCAAACACTTTTATAATGATAATCCTTAAAATTACAAAAAAGTAGGTAAAAAGCATGGAATTGCAAGAAATGTATTACATGAACCTGCTTAAATGTAATACAACTTCCCTTTGAATTAGGGTGTAATTAGATGCAAACCCTGCTCAGTCTTGGCTGTTCTTACTTGTGCCTGAAGGCTGACACAAACTGGCAGTATTGGCAGCTGTACTTGTCTTCTCTAGTGAACATGGCCAAGGCCGAGTGGCTCCTCTCATGGGAGCGGAGGCCCTGCATGGACATGAAAACACGGTCACACTGCGTGCACGCATGACCTCCTGCAGGCCGTTCCTTTATCTCTGTGGTTTCTTCAGCTCCCTTTTCCAGCTCTCTTGTCTCTGCAACAGCGCTGGTGTCAGCTGAGCCTCCGTCCACAGGCTCTACTTCTGCCATTTCTGCTTCCACTAGGCCACCATTGGCCACACCTTCCTCCGAAGGAGTGACCAGCATTTCTCCTACTTCCTGCTGAAAGACAAGACAAATAATTATTTGGTGCTAAATTTGTTTTGTCTTTTATTTTAATAAGTGTATTTGATTTCAGAATCTCTTACTTAAAACCCTCAACAATTTGACCTTTCTAAACTATATTAAAATAGTTTCTATTCTTGCACCAAAGGATGTGAATCCGCAGCACTATAAAAAGCAAGCGAATGTGGATAACACTTCAATTGGTTATCCAAGAAAACACTTTCCTAAAGAAAGTGACAGTG
Source organism: Lepisosteus oculatus (assembly GCF_040954835.1). Taxonomy (NCBI): domain Eukaryota; kingdom Metazoa; phylum Chordata; class Actinopteri; order Semionotiformes; family Lepisosteidae; genus Lepisosteus; species Lepisosteus oculatus. Next base: position 34,775,560 of record NC_090698.1, on the reverse strand, counting down.
GCAGCATGCTATGTGCATAAAAACTGTAACAATGCTGAGGAATTTAATGTTTGATATGACAATAGGCTCAGTGGCCTTATTATTTTCCCTTAAACGCATATAGTGCCCTCCAGGAGTATTGGGACAAAGACAAAACTGTTTACAGTCATGTGATCATTAACAGTAACTGAGCCAGTTCCAGAGATGGCCATGTCCTTGAAATTACTTCCTCCAATGCTTCAAACTTGTTAGAAACTACAGATATGAGACAGAGGAGATTTGAAACAAAGTTTTATGGATAGAAACTATGAGACCTAGATACATTTTATCAAAATCATGGAAAGGTTCAAATTTAAAGAATTAAAAAAACAGATGTTAAAAAAACACTTCAACTGTAAAACATGATGGAGGTAGCATCATGGCCTGGGCATTCATGGTCACCTCTAGAACTGGCTCACTTGTCTTTTTTAATTATGTCAACAATGAATTCTGAATTTTATTGGATTATTTAATTATTGGTTACTCCTTCACCATGCAGCTTGACAATAACACAAATCATATAGCCAATTCAACCAAGAAGTTCAACATGAGGAAAAATGTGGAAAATCTTAGACTGGCTAAATCAATATCTGGATTAAATCCAAGAAAAAAATCAACTCAGAACACCGAAGGAAAAGGCGAGAACAGGCATCTTGAATTAACTGTGTTGAACAAAGAAAAAAGTTTCTGTTATAATTTGATCAAATGTATTCAAGGAATTACACACAAAAAAATGCAGTTTATTGTGCTTATCATTCATGTAAGTGTAATGATCACAAAGATAAACTGGTTGACTGTAAATGAGAAATAGTTTTGACTTATTTTCTCAATACATTCTATGGATGTGTATACTTTTAGATCTGAGCATCTACTTAAAAAAACAATTTTGAAATATAAGTGTCTAGAATAAAATGGTTTGGTAGCTTTCAATTTCCATTGGGTTGTGTTATACGAAGGTTGCATAAGATGAATACAGTAGTTTGGTAAATACTAAGACATTTAACTTTAACTGGAAAGGTCTGACTATCCAGACCTTAATCTTACAAAGACCTATGCAATCCTAACTTCCTCTGTACCCACAGCGATGTACACATTACTCTTCCTCCTGATCTTCAAAGAGGAAATACATTAACTGCCTTAAGCATTAAGTGGTTCCCTATGCAAAGAAATAGCAAACTGTATACTTTTAACTTTTTGTTTTGGAAAACCATCTTACACAGCACTTTCTAAATGCACTAGTATGGTTTGCACATATGCAGGCATGCATCGTTGGGCCTTTTCTTGGGGGCATGGTACTATTAATTCTATTCAAAGGTTGAAAGTGTTAATGTATTACAGGATTGTCATCTAAATATTTTTATTTCAGATCAACAGATCACAGCTTTCATACTTGCATACTTGAGTGAACATAGATTTTCCTTCCAGGTATTCCAAACCTCATTTTTATTTCCTCCTTGGAACAACTCATCACAGATGTTATGCACTGTTTTCTGCAATCAATCAACATTGCTGGCTCCTGGGCTTGCAGGAACAAGCCTTGGTCTGGCCATCTTTTTGAGATGAAACACTGAATCTTTGGGGCTGTCTTTTAGCCAAGTACTTGGCAACCTCTCTGGAATACTAATGTTGAAATGTGACGAAGTACCCATTGCTTATGAGATTTTGTAATGAAACTCTCTGCTTATCATCCAAGGCCTCTGCTGCAATAAACAGACTTCTACTGTTTCCTAAAAGCCCTATATGTTATCAATCTTTCTTAATACCAAATATGTATAACTTAACTCACAAACAGCTGAAATAATTCTTAGGAAATCTCCTACTTTACCAGATTTAAGTGAACCATTTTTTTCAAGTTAATAAAGTTACTAAAATATTTGAAATATACAACAATCAATAAAGCACGTCATTTTAAGTACTTTAACACTTCATAATATTAAAGGTATACAAATTTGCTTACTCACCAAATTATTTTCTAAAAATAAGTAATCCAATAGAAATAAGAAGAAAACTGCAAAAAGTTTAAAGCATGTTTCTTCTAATAGTTCGCTAAGGTTGTGATATTGCCTACCATAACAAAAGATTCTGCAAAAAACAGTCCTGTACAGAAAAGAACAATACATAAACATATCCTAAGAACCTTAAGATGTTAATGCAAATCTGGAAAAAGTAAAAAAAACATTAGGTTACATTAGGCTTCTGGTCAATCTTGGCCCACATGGTTGCTAGTACCAAAACAGAACTACAACGTTTACTGTACCTATTACTGGGGCATCATGCAATCGCAAGGGGACTAAAAACAAAATATGATCCTTAAATAGCATACGTTCCTTTTTCTCTGAGTGACAATAAAGAGATTTATTCTGCAAAAATACAGGGCTGAATATTTATAGATACAAATAGTTATCACAATGAAATATTACATTTTGAAGAATAAACCAGAGAATCTGATGTTTCAGACACATGACAGATATAACCATTTTCTTGCAGTAAATATTGCAATGGTAACAAATCTAAGACATTAATCTCTGGAATCAAAATATGGCCTTATGAGTTCACTCTTCCTTCAGTAAACACCACATCAGTGTTGTTTGTGAACCAAGAACATTATAGGAATTCCTATTTATCACTATTAGTGATTTAACTGCATCAGGTCATGACCTAGGGTCACCAAATGAGGAACAGCTTGAACACAGCAAGGAACCACAGAAGACTCATAAATCTATTTAAAATCATGACAGCTTAGAGCTACTTGTATGTAATGCAGTGATTTCCTAACTTATTACCAAGTTGGTGCTTCAACATGTACAGCAGGACAAATCCTTTTAAAGTGCTGCTTGTATGTGAACCCTTCATCTTTCATATGTTTTAGACAAATTATCTTAAATAATCTTTTATCTGAACTTCAATACTTAATGAAGATAACCCAAATAACAAACACACATACATATTTTCCTGGCTATCCTCCCATGAATACCGTTGCTATTCAGCTTGTGTCGTATTGTTGATGTATAAACATGGACATCAGAAACCAGCTGCAGCAAGAGAGACCTGGGGTTCTTTGGATATCCTGTAAGTTTTCTTGTTGCTATGTGGGATCATTTTGAAGGATGTCCACATCTAGGTAGGGTCTTAAACTTTTTTCCATTTTTTTTTTCCAATCCTATATGGGGAATTTAAAAACCTGTATGGGGAAGACCAATTTGATTACATCTCTTACCTATAAATAGTAGAGGGTGTCCTAAACTTTGTCCTGGTGATTGGCTCTTTGATTGGTTAACTTGGTACCCAATTATTTTAGCACCTGGATATACTAACTTTGTTGACTGACTTTAATTTTGCACATGCAGCAATTCTTATTTACCTATTTCTTTTTCTACTGCATGCACCTATTTGTCAAAACAATACGTAGATTATGTGGATACAAAAAGTTTCTTTTAGAAAAGTGTTAGTTTTGATTAAACAAGGATCTATATAGGAAAATATAAAGAACTATAGTAGGGGTCACAAACTTTAAAGTAGCACTATATAAGAAAACGTAGTGTTGTTTATGTTTCATGGCTACTTTGTAAATGCTAGGGCTTGTGTGTAAAGGAGAAACCATGAAAGGACACACACATTTTATGGTGTGGTTGCATAATCGTGTTAGGGGCCATTATTGCAAAGTTTAGTTTCTTGTTCTTGTTGACAGTAAGTACACCTCACAGCACTATACTACCTACACTTTAAGAACAGTAATGTATCAAAAGTAACACCAATGTCAACACATTCCATTCCAACATCCATTCCTTTCAATTCACAAGTTATTGTCCCCAAACTGCTAAGACCATGACTTTTGCATTCAGAGACTTCATTCACTAATTTACTATATGAGTGGATCTCAACCCAAAAGCAGTAATACCGCCTTGTAGCTTGATCTTGTCAGATCTCTAAACCTAGGCAAAGGGGGTTCTTGTCAATTCTAAATAGAGACATAAATGTCCTGTGTAGATTCCACTCTGGCCTTGCTCAATCTGGCCTCATTTACAATGTCCTTCTTAATTCAGCTGTATCTCTCTTCTCTACCTAATCTCCTGTGCAATGGATATGCTCGTGCAAAAAGACTAATAAACATTACCAATGTGAATATTGGACATCACTGACAGGTGAAACGGGTCCTCTCCTGTACATTTAGAGTTATTAGAATCCCTTCCATAACAAATCCAAGGAAATATCATTAACAGTCATTCTGTGAAATGGGCTGGGCAGATAGGTATGTGACCATCAACCTTCTCTAAAGAATGCTGGTGATGTGGCAGGGCTTTACAGAATGGAGGTGAAAAAACACTTGTTAATAATTCTGCTTTTCGATTACAAATCCCTCCACTACACAGTGGTGGTAAAACCTTTGAACACTCTTGTCCTAGACAGCCATGTATGAGAGTCTGTTGTCACCTGACATGTAGCAAGCTCTGCTGTGTCCAGTAAGAGTACCAGCTGGAAGAGTGACATCACTGCATCCTTGTAGATACTTGGCAAGTTCAGGGATGCACAGATAAAACAGACCAGGGAGATTAAAGCGTATGTTTTCACTGTCACCTGTTACCTGTCACTGATCAATTGTGCACCAGCAATCTTGACTTCAACTGTCATCGGGTGCTACAATTTAAAACTAAAAATAATATTGGAACTTGGGTGATAAATTTACCGAAAAGTGTCAAAAAAGGTATATTTTGTTTTACTGCCAACTGGTATAAGTTTATGGATCTCTTTTTAAGAGATAGTTTTAAAGTACCAGTAATGCTGATGTATTGTAGCTGAACTGGCAATGTTAAACTAATTGATAACAACATTATGATTTCTAATGCAGCTACCTTTAAACACAGGAGACAGGTTTTAAACATAGATTTTTTTAGCTGTTGGATTGAGAGAGTCTTGGAATTCATGGTATTTTAAAGAAGCAATCTCCCAATAATCTAGTCAGTTACACAATACCCAGAGAAAAGCAGTTAATTGAATTTCAAAACTTTAATGTTCCAAATCTGTTCCAAGTGCAACTTGAAAAAATAAGAAATTCTGCTTACGTTGCATCCACTAGGATATCAATGCAAATAATACAGAAATTGCAAGAAAAATAATACAGGACAGAAGCCAATTAACATCAGCTCTGGTATACAGCGCTACACGATTAGGTAATTGAAAAAACACAGAAAAAAATCTAGTTTACAGCCATCCCACTAATTTGCTCTAAACAAATACAGTATTTTTTTTTCTCCCCATTTATATTGGCATTCTAAAAATTGCTTGTGTTTAAAAGTTTGTCAGAAGTTAATCAGCTCAATATAATAAAAGGACAATACAATATTGGAATGGTCTACTGTGGTGACCAGGGTCACGGCTGAAGGAGATGCTGTCTTTTGGTTGTTATGTTAAAGCGACGTCAGAGTGAGAAGGACCGTGCACGCCACTACTGCTACTACTGAATTACAAACATTCCATAATATATCTATAATATTACAACTAACAATCTTTATATAAAGTTTTACTTTGTGTTTTCGATTAACTATGCCATTGCCGATTAACTATGCAGACTGCAGAGAGTAAGCCCTGGGTCACGGTCAGATAGGGGTCTAGACCCCTTGCACATCAGTCACCAATCCGACTCAGCAACAGGTTCTCTGCTTTAGGTGGCAGCGCCTAGCAGCCATCTTCAGTGAGTCTCTGAGAATTGAATTAAAAACTATTAATGACTTTCACACATTTGAAGCAATGCTTCTTAAATAGCACCCGAATCATCTACATACATTCTTTTCGTGTACAGACCCCCAGGACCATATGCATTGTTTATTGCTGAATTTGGAGAACTGCTCTCTGATTTAGTTATTAATTTAGACAAAGTTGTAATATTAGGTGACATTAACATACATATGGACATACAGACAGACACCTTCAGTAAATATTTAATCTTTCCTTGACTCTGTAGGTTGTAGACGGCATTAACAGGACCAACACACATATACAATCATACACTAGACTTAATTATCACTCACAGAGCTGATAGTCCATCCCATCAATAACTCTTTTTATGACCACTCTTTAAATACTTTTGAGATTCGACTGCCCTTGATAGCTGCAAAGGAGAAGACTATTACAACATGACACATCAACAGGGGTACTTCATTAAATTTCATGAACATGATGGACAATGCTAGCTTCATCTCCAGTAATAATGTTCAAGAAATTACACATAACTATAATACAGTGGTTAGACAGGCCCTTGATGAAATTGCCCCGTTAAAGACTAAGGTCGTCAAAACCACTAGACACTCTCCATGGTATAATGATCACACACGATCCCTTAAACAGGAGTGCCGCAAACTAGAACGCAAATGGAGGTCTACTGGTTTCCAAGTATTCAAGTCGGCAGGGACTGATAGCCTGCAACAATATAAGAAAGCCCTATATAGAGCTCGTTCAGCTTACTACACTGAACTTAGAGAAAGAGATAAAAATAACTCTCGCTACCTATTTAAGGCAATAACTAATCTAACAAATAAGACCGATTCTATAGCACCATGTAACTTTAGTAGTGACAATTTCATGAACTTCATTAACAATAAAATTAACACCATCAGACTTCAAACACAATCAAATAAGCCGCAAAGAAGTCTGGTACAGAAACAATATGTGCACCTCTTTAGTGTTTTTCAATTAGTTAATGAAAAAGAACTCAAGAAATTATTTAAACAAAGTCAACCACCTGTCCGCTAGATCCCATCCTCACTCAGCTAGTCAAAGATTCCCTCGAAGTTCTGGTAGTACCTATAATTAGTATGATGAACATCTCCCTTGCATCAGGCGCTGTACCTGACCAATTTAAGGTAGCGGTTGTTAGGCCGCTCCTTAATAAGCCAAATTTGGATCCACAAGTTCTTAACAACTACAGGCCGGTCTCAAACGTCCCATTTCTATCTAAAATCCTTGAGAGAATAGTTGTGGCCCAACTTCAATCGTATCTGGACTCAAATAATATACTTGAAAAATTCCAGTCTGGTTTCTGCCCAGACCACAGCACTGAAATTGCATTAACAAGAGTTATAAATGATATTCTGTTAGCTACTGACATGGGAATGCAACAGTGCTTGTACTTCTAGATCTTAGTGCTGCCTTTGACACAGCTGACCACTCTGTTTTGTAACACAGGCTTGAGATTGAGGTTAGCTTATGTGGAACCGTCCTTAAGTGGTTTACTTCATACTTAACCAATCGTTTTCATTATATTCAAATATCTAATAATTGTACTGCTTCATCAATGTCACCAGTTCAATTTGGGGTACCACAGGGATCAGTGCTGGGACCAATATTGTTCTCTCTCTACATGCTGCTGCTCGGTAGGATAATACAAAAACATAACTAACTTTCATTCATATGCTGATGACACTCAAATATACATTTCGCTTACACCTAACGACAACTCTTCTATTATTACTTTAGTTAATTGATTAAGTAAAGACTTGGATGTGTGAAAACGTTTTGTTGCTCAACTTTGATAAAACTGAGGTTCTGCTGTTAGGAGGCAACAATACCGATAGGACTACTATAACTTACCACTTAACTCAGAGAATTTATAAATTTGCCTCAAAGACTCAGCACATAACCAAGGCGTTATATTAGACACAATGCTCTCATTTAACTCTCATGTTAAAACAGTATCGAAAACATGCTTCCTCCAATGAAGAAATATTGCAAAACTAAGGCAGTTTCTCTCCACTCAAGACACAGAGAAATTAATAGATTTGCTTGTATACAGCAGGTTAGACTACTGTAATGCCCTACTATCAGGGAGCGCCCACCACTCTTTCAACACCTTACAGCGAATTCAGAATGCAGCAGCTAGAATTGTTACTAGGAGCAGAAAGAATGACCATATAACCTCTCTTCACTGGCTTCCTGTCAGGTACAGGGCTGACTTCAAAATCCTTCTACTTACTTACAAGGCTCTCAGAGGTCAGGCACCTGTCTATCTAATGGAACTTATTAATGTATACCATCCAAGTCGCCTGCTTAGATCACAGAATGCAGGTCTTCTTCATATTCCACGCATTAATAAAAAAACAGTTGGCGATAAAAGCCTTTAGTTACAGGGCCCCTAGCTTATGGAACAGTCTCCCACCCGATATTCAGGATGCCGAGTCAATCTCAGTATTCAAATCCAGACTGAAGAGCTATTACTGAAGACATGATGGATGGATGGATTAAAATTATATAATGTTAGCATGCCCAAAGGGGTTGGGCAGCCAGTTGACCTTGGACCCCTAGAGGGTTTTTTTTCTCTTTACTAAGGAGTTTTTGGTTCCTCTCCTCCGTTGTCTTCTAGTCTTCTGTTCTGTATTCACAAAATGTATGGTTACTTGCATTCTTAAGCACCTTGGGCTAACCTTGTGAAAGGGGCTATATAAAAATAAATTGAATTGAATTGAATACTTAATGTTGGCAATATGCTGAAATTTAGCAACCGGTTATTTGTGTCACAGCTTACGCTTCTCACTCCTTGACACGATGCTTCATTGAAACCTCAAATGAAAGGAATTCAAACCAAAAGTAATCAACTGACCTTCACATGTCCTTCCTTGACTTCTCCATATTGGACATGTTTCCGAAGGTGGTTGCAGATGGCTCGCAGAGTGGGATGGATCTCCACACAGAAGTTACATCTGTAACCAATGGGAGCTCTGTCTGCACTGCTGTCCGACTGAAGGACGAAAAAGAAAACTTTTAAGAAAAACTAAAGGCATTAATAATAAATACACATTGTAATTCAGGATACTTTCAGAGTAACTGAAAGAACTTTAGTGAAGAATAAAATTACATTAGATAACTTCTTTGCAGGAAAAAATGGGAAATTTAGATAGGAATACACATATCAAGCTTATGTAAGTTTCAATGTGAGCCCCAAAATTTTGGGGTAGAAATGTCTCCATGTACTATATACAGTTGTATATGGAGTGCCCAAACTTTTGAACATGCCACATTTATGTTTTTTTTTAACTGTTCACTTCAGCAAATAGCAAATGTGCATTAAAATGTGGAGAAATATGTCATGTCTAAGTTTGTACCCAGCAGAGGTTGTGTTAACTTCTTTTCACTTAAGAGATTCTTTGAAACATGCAATTTGACTAGGGTAACCATACTTTTGCATACACAGGATATCTGCGATATCTGTTGATTTGTGTCCAAATCAAAGTAAGCAAAAACGAAGTCCACAATTCATGTGTACAGCCAAATATTTTTACACGTAAAAAGGTTTACATTACTATCATTAGAATGCTTTAGTGTATTATTTGAGGTGAGGTCTGTTTTGATATAAAAAATCTTGATGGTGATCCCCTGGATTTAAATAATGCTAAATAGAGGCAGTTAAAGAGGAAATCAAATGAGGAACAAAAAATTAAAAAAACTGCCGTTCTGCAATGATAGTGTCACTGCACAGTAATTATATGCTCCAAAACATCTCCATATCTGAAACCTCTAACCAATAAACAGCCAATATGTGAAATATGTCCTCTCAGCATGGCCACCTAAGACACATTCATCTAGCACAAGAAGGCCAACATTGCATCCGTGGAATAAACTTGCATGTATATACACAATAGTTTTATGCTGTTCTGTATTTCAAGTCAACAGGGGACAATATTCATAAATAAAATCTCATACCCACAGTCCTTGACTGTTAAATACTGTATAGCTATTTTTAACATGATATATATCATAATGAATAAACAAGATACATAAAATGAGTAATATTTAATAGAATACAGTATGATTTTTTGCTAGGGGATCAAAAATACAAAATGTATTCTATTATACATTAAAAACTACTAATTTCTGTAAATGGACTTTTATTAAATTTGCATGCAGCTTCAATGTAAGATACTTGTGATGAATTAAAGTACATTTCTGCCTTTACAGAAGAACCATGAACCTTCCTTTAAGTAGCTAATGAAGTGAAAACATTCAGACAACCATCTGAACTCAAGCCTGTCCAGGGCAAGAGACAAATCCCAAAAAGAGACCAAAGATTCATTGATCTGTTGAAGTACTCAAAGTTAAGGCTAATTAGGCAGGTTCTAGCCACTGTCCTTGGAAGGTGCAAAGAGCAGAGCTCATTCACAGATGAAATCTTTTTGGGTAAAATATATTAAAAGGCCAAATGCGCCGAGACCACAACAGATCCTTTGGCACAATTTCTATTTTTTTCTCAGGAATTTATCATAGCATGTGAAAGGTACTGAACAGAAATCATGTGGGATTTTAAGCCCTCAATCTATCAAATGCTACACTGTAAAATGAACAGCTTTTTGAATTAATGTCCCAGAACTGCCAATTTTTTTTAAATTTCTCTCATCTTGACTGTAATGGGATGATACGTTTTCCACTACAGGCTATAGCAGTGCTTGGCATCTTTTCTAATAAAGTAAAACATTCCAATTTCTTTTTTACTTTCACTTTGAAGCAATTGATTTAAAAAATAGTTTGGTTAATTAGAATTGGAATTTTGAATGTTCATTGACTAGAACATTAAAACTTTGGCTACATCATTTATTTGACAGGAGCAAGCAATACTTATTTTGATTAATTATAGTGATAAAAACAGAATCCCATTTTAGCATTTGAAACTGTACTAATAGACTTGGATAACAGTTCTTAAAACACTCTTAAATATCAAAATGTCAGGCATGTCAAAATTATGAAATCATTTAACTTACCTTCTCAGCTTTGCTTTCAGTCTGTTCATTTCCCTTCTGTCTGCTCATAAGCTGTTTCCTTCTCTCCTGCCGTTTTGCTCTCTTCTGAAACTCCTCATTGTGGTTGATTAAGTGTGTGCTAAGTTCTATCATTCCTATAATCTTGATGTCACAATGGGCACATTGGTAGTGATCATCAGTAGACCGTGTTGTACTGGGCATGATGGTGAAGTCCTGTTTGAGGTCTTTGCTGTGGTAGTCAGTATAGTGCATGCAGAGTAGCTCAGCTGTATTGAAGGACAATTTGAAGCATTTAATGCACTTGAATGGCAGCCATTCAATATCTTTCTCTTGCTCAGTCTCTGGCTGTTCTTCTGTCTGTTTCCTTTCCTCAGATGTAACATTTTTTTCAGGTTCCTTCTCGTACACCACTGTGAAGTAGCGCCCAAGCTTGCTGGAATGTTGCCTCTTGGGAAATACTCCTGGGTGACGTTTGATGTAATGAGAAACAATACTCTTCTTGCTGAATGCCTGGAAAGGACACAAGGAACATTTCCTTCTCTCCACTGCTAGTCTCAGCTCTTCACTTAATGCAGGACCTTCTGACTGAGAAGTCACAGGTACTACTACCTTGTTAGGCTTCTCAGTGGTAGTTTTTGAAGCTGCCAGGCAGTGGGTATAGTATGCATCAATGTCATGACGCTTTTGGTAATGGGCTGCCAAGCCCTTGCGAATTGGGTTTGTGTAGGAACACAAAGCACATTTAAAGACATTGTTCTTGCCTTCTGGCTGAGCTCTGACATTGTTGTGCTTGATTCGGTAATGCCTAGCTATGCCCTTTCGTGTGGAGCAAAAATACTTGCACAATTGGCACCTGAATACAGTATGTTTTTCACTTTTGTCAACAGGGAACTGAGACAGAGCTGGAATAAACTCACCAACTTCTTGCACTTCTACAAGATTTGCAGCACTGCATTCAGCAAGTGTATCATCTTTAGAAACCGAAAAATGGGAGGGAGAAGGTTTGAACATGTCTGATGCAGGTTGGTTGTGGTATTTTTCATAGTGAATTTTCAGCTTCTCCAAGGTTCCATGAGTATAAGGGCACATTTTGCACCTGTAAGCACCATAGCCCTGTCTCTGTGATTTACATTTTTCATCTCCATCATTTACTTCTATCACCTGCTCTATGTCATCAGCAAAATCTTCCGCAGTGACCTTAACTAAAGGGTGTCTCTTCTGGTAGTGTGTGAGCACTCCATGGATGCGAGAGTTCACATAAGGACAGTGCCGACACTTGTAAACAGAACTGGGATTTATGTCTGCTTCTTGTGCAAAATCAGCAGCCTTAACTTTCATGCCTGGATGTTTCTTGCCATAGTGGGTCAAAAGACCATGTAGGCTGTTGTATTCAGACAGACAAACAGTGCACTGATATGGGTTACTTGAAATTGAGGTGCTAGCAAAGGAAAGGTGAGTGATTATTTCAGGGGAAGCTCCTGAAACTTCCACCGATTCTTCATCTTGCTCAGAGGGTTGACGGTGGAATGGACTGGCCACAGAAACATGTGCTTCAGTCATTGAAGTTTGCACCTTCTCTGATGCATTGTTCCCTTTTATAATATCCAGCAACACAGATTCATCTCCTTTGATGGCCCATGGATGAACAGCTTGATAGTGGTTGGTGATATCCCAAATGGAACAAGCCTCAAAGGCACAATCTCTACATTGGTAGTGCTTGGTTTCTGAACTTCCCACTTGCTGAGTGGATGAAGTGTCTGGGCCTGCCCACAACTTTGTGGCCATGTAGGTGTAATCTACGTTGTGCTCAGGATGACGTCTTTGGTAATGCATGAGCAATCCATTTGGTTCGGCATGGGAATAGATGCACCACTCACAATGATACCCAGCCTCCAGAATGCCATCTTGATAAGCCCAATGCAAAATATTTATAGCTGTAGCCTTTATAGTAGGATGGTCCTTCTTTAGATGCTTCTTCAAAGCATAAACATACGGGGATGAGTAGGAGCAATGTCTGCATTTCAAAGCCCGCAGGGGCCTAGTCTTCTCAGGATCAGAACCTGAAGGTGAAGTTGACATTGTCCCCGACTGGCTCATTTGAGCCCGCTCTCGTTGGCTACGAACCACAGCAGTGTGTCGTCGTACAAGATCAGCATTTGCTTTTACATCTCTGTGCTTCTTCTGGTAGTGTATCAACACTCCTTTCACAGTGCGGTTCCCATAGTCACAATGCTGGCAGAAGAACATCATTTCTCCTTCTCCTTTTTCACCACCAGACCTAGACTGGGAAGAACTGGACACATCAACCCCATTATTAAACTGGTTTAAAAACTGCTTCGGTGGTGCAATCTGTAGTTCCTCCATTAGCTTCATAAGGCCTGGTGTAGGAGGAGCATGTTTAATATATTTTGCTGTGACCTTAATTTCTGGGTGTCTCTTTTGGTAATGAACAAGCACTCCTACTACTGAACGATTGCTGTAAACACAGTGTTTGCAATAGTAAATCTCTTCTTCCACCTCTACTGGAAGAGGATTAGATACCTTTGGAGGGGCTGGGTTGGTCATATCACAGATAGAATTTGTTGTAGTCTGAGACCTATCTACAGAAACCACCCTCATAGTTTTCTGAATACGGAAATATGAAGCCTTTTGCTCTGGATGCTTTTTCTGGTAGTGAACCAAGACAGAGTGCATGTTGGGGCTGGCAAAGGAACACATGTCACAATCATAGACCACGACATTGTTCACTGTGGTTTCTTTTTGTGAATCAGTTTCTGAACTTGACTCTTGGGTTTTGGAAAGACTTTTATGAACAGGACTAGACTGAGAAGAACTGCGGGCTGCAGGAGAAGAAGCTGCAAAGTTTTTGGGACCAGAATTTAAGATTTCTCTCAGAGTTTGGGACTCACTGGTCATCTTTTGAGGCTGATCAACCACATAACTTGAAAATATCATGGCATTGTTGATTTTCACTGTGGGATGCATTCTTTGGTAATGAGGCATCAGGCTTCGAACATTTGGACTGGTATATAAGCAGAAGCGGCACCTATAAACTAGATCAGGTTGATTGAAGTTCAAGACATTGCTAGCTTCAGGATGATGTTCTCCATAGTGCTGGTTAAGATCATCAAAATTTGTATATTCAACATAACACTCTAAGCAACGATAGACAGCGCTGTGATCATCTGGATCTAGGATGTACCTAAAGCTAAATTTTATATATGGGTGCATTCGCTGATAATGTGTGCTTACACTGCGCGCAGATTTGTTATGGTAATCACAATGTTTGCAGTAAAAAAGGGTTCCAGATTCCTCGCTGTAATCAATGCTATCTTGAAAAGCATCTCTGCTCTCTTGATCACCATGACTATGCAGATCTTTGGACTGACTAGAAGCACCATAGTCATCTTCAATATCCTCCTCATCCGAAATGGTCAGTTCAATTGTCATATCAGTTGAACCAAATTTCTGCTGCAGGCTAATCTTCTCTTTTGTGGAAAGGCTATCCTGTTGAGAATTTTCAGCTTCTCTCAGGTACATTTGGTGCCTAGACTTGTTGTAGGTCCGATTTTTTATCAGTTGTTCAGCTTGTGTTTCTTCTTTCTCCTCATCCATTTCAATTTCAACATCATTTTCTTCTTCCTCTTCATCATCCATATCCTCCAAGTTGATGACCGTGTCCTCTTGCTGTTTGCTTTGACTAATCTTGCTCTGAAGATTGTTAGCAATTTCATCTATTCGAGTTCTTTTTTTGACTGGAGACAAATCCAAAGGTAAGTCATTAATAGACTTCCTTGCACTCTTGGAACCTAAATGTTTTTTTGATGAAAAGCCAAGAATTGAGGTCTGTGTTTTCTGCACATAGTTTGGGGAGCTGTATGTCTCTGTTTCAGAGTCCTGCAGCTCATTTGAGGACCCTTCAAAACTGGGTGCTTGCAAGTTGTCACAGTAAGAATGTTTATGTTGCTGGTGGACACGCAAACCTTTCAGAGTAGTAGTTGAAAAACTGCAGAGGGTGCATCTGTGAGGATTTGGTTGGTTAAGCTCACTGAGCATGTTGAATTTTTTACCATTAACTTTAGAGCTGGCATTTCCTCCATTTGTTGGCTCTGTCCCCTCATTCAGAATACCTAGGGTTTCACTGGATATGTTCACTGTTTCCCATTCAGAGGCAGTCCCTATGTGACTCTGCTTGTGAGTTCCTAACTTTAGTGGACTGGTGCAAATGAAAGGACATTCATCACACTTATATACAGTGGTCTTGCCAGAAAGGTGGATGTTCTCAATATGTCGAGAGATACTCCGGCGATGCATGGTAAGAAAAGAACAAAAAGGGCACTGAAACCTGTTCATGTACCTTCGAAATGGTATTCCTTTTGTCTCCAGCATTTTATTATCCTCTTCAGACAACAGCTGCTTGGCAGAGCTTTCTACTGATGAAGAGTTCACATGATTTGAGCCATCCATTTCCGCAAGATCCTCATCGGAGCTACTTCTGGAATCATTGAGTATGCTGTTTGTCTCTATGTCTATACTTGTGTTGGGCAAATCAGAGATTCCAAATGCTGATCTTTCAGTCATAATTGAGGAGCCTGCACTATTAGTCGTCTTAGATTTCATCTGTGAATACTGAAAAGATGCAAACTTGCTTGAATGCCCAGGAGATGACCGTAACATTGAATTTCCTGACGCTCCTCTGATACTAGTGATGTTGGGTGAGGAACCTTCATTGCCACTTAAACTCTTAGGCATAAAGCTGGAGTTGGGAGTGGTCCTTGATGAGGCAGGTGAGTCAGATTTGGAAGAGCTAACATTACCTCCATCTTGATGATGCCGGAGAGATGAAATGATCTTAACCATATTGCGGTGCTTCTTCATCATGTGATCACACCATCTCTCTCGTCGTAAAGTCTGGTAACCACACCACTCACATGAAAAATTTCCTCTGGATTTGGTTAAAGGCTTGACCATTGACTCCAAAATACTACGCTCAACTACCTCCTCTGGCAGATCACTGGAAGGCTCCTGTGAAGATAATGCTATGGAGGAGGATTCTGAGATGGCCTCAGCAGCAGACCCTGAAGAGTCTATCAGGTTGCTCTTATGGTACATCTTTTGGTGTTTTAGAATCCTGGCCCGACGTGGAGATTTATAGGTACAATACTGACAGGAGAAAACTTTCCCAAAGCCATCATGCATGAGAATGCTGTAGTTTGACTGTTTAGAAGCCTGTGAAGACTGTGGATTCCCTCCACTTAGCAAAGCACCTCCAACAAAACCATGGACCTTCCTTGAGTGCTCATTGAGAAGGGTTTTTGATCTAAAGTAACGGACGCAGAACTTGCACTGGAAAAACTGGTTTGCTGGCTTAGAAGACTGGCTTCCTGGCTGATTGTAAATCACTTGGTTAGGACTGGAAAAGTGTCCAGAATCAGAATCATAAGAATGAATCCCTAAAAAATAAAAAATAAATAAAAGACAGAAAGATGTTAGATTTAATTCGTTGCAAGGAAGGAAATGCAATTTTATTGCAGATTTTTTGCATCTCTCAAACAAAAACACACTGCAAAGATGTTTACATAAATTCTTGCTAAAGATCCTGTGAAAAGCATCCTGCTTTTACATCTCATATATTAACTCAGAACAAAAAGATTTGTTATCCTTTATTTAAAGCTATTTTGAGACAAATATTCCGAATTATCCACAAATAGCATGATTTGGGGATAGCACATATTCACCTGATTAAAGTTGTTTCATTACAGCTGTAACACTTTTCTAGGGTAAAAACTGTTTTGTGACCGTTTTTACACATATTACTTTCATTGGTTATTAAGCTGCTGTAAAAGAGTTTGAAAAGAGGACAATATTCTATATGAAATGTAAATTTGTAAATTTTAATTCATACACACAAAACTAATGATATTGATTGATGAGTATATTACACTCAAAATATCTTACAAAAAGATGAAGAAATTACATGGCCATATTCTGTGCACTTTTAATTAAAATATTAATCATGAGGTAGAATTTAAGGCTTTAGTTTTGTGATACTCTCCACTTCTAAGATTGAGACTGAATAGGGATAGGGAAAAAAAGCTCACTGCAATTTAAAAGGCCTAACATGGAATCCGGATTCATGTGCAACCACAAGAATATTATCCATCCACAAGCTTAGGTGACGATTCAAATGACAATAAGCAATAAGAAACTAATTATGAATGCACATGGTTCCTGCTTAGTCTGTTCCAGTACTTCCAATAAATACCCAAACTAAAAACACACATGCTCTACCTGTACTCCATTTAAAGTAACTATTCACATTTTGAACTCAAATCTTGTAATACCACCTGCTCTTTCATGTGGGGATCCATATTCGTTTTTCAAAGCATTCAGCTCGTCTTCAACCTCTTCAGCCTGACTGAGGGAAGTTAAAGAATCAGATCTGGGTGGACCAGAGTTCCCCTCCACGACTGCTGTGGGCTGCAAGAAAGCTGTGTGAACATCCTGGATGTGAGCCTTGAGGTCATCATAGCTATCAGCCCGGAAATCACAGCCATCACACTGTAGCACCTCCATTATTGAGGACTCCCTGCAAAATCAGGGAAACCTGTAAAGAAAAAACAAAACAAATCATGGTTTTAAAGTAACTATTAAGGTAGGTTCTATGACACATCTTCAAATATTCTAAGAAGGATAGGACTAGGAAACTGCTTAAAAAAATGTAAACAACAAAAAGGAATATGAGTGATTTGTCTTACTTTTCCTTAGGATAAGTCACTGGAATCGATTACAAGTGTTTACACTTTATTGCACCCCTGAAGTATATGCAGTTTGGCAAAAGTCAGTAACTGATTCTAACTAAAAGGGAACACCCTATCCTATAAATTCCTCATTGTAAAATATTGGATTATGGAATGGGTGCAATGATCCAGTATCTCCTAGTTGTAAGACCTACTAAACCACATTGTTATTACACTGCGTTATCTTGAGTGTCCTAAGTAAAAACGTTTTTTTAACTATATAAAAAGTTGGATATCACAGAGATAGAACAGTCTCATAGATCGAGCATGACAATGCATGGCAATTGTATTGAAATCAGCACATAAACTCAGTACAGCTTTTAAAACTTCCATTTACACAGCAAAAAAGGGAGACCAGAGGGATTCAAATATACGGTCAAATATATGCTGCAGCTGCTTTGCCATGTGTCACTAGATACCACCATGATGGTAACCTGGTTTTCTTTGTTTGGGGTGCCAGTAGTCACTGGCAAGTTGGATATCACAAGTTACTCACACAACATGCAGCATGAAGTTATGTTATAAGGGGCATTGTAAAGTTCCTTAATTCAACTGTTACATGATAGAAAAGCAAAGACCTGCAATCACCGCTGCAAACACAATCAATAACAATATATTTCTGTTTAAGTTCGACATCTGTCAGCCATACTTTAGAAAATGGCAACAGAAGGTCCTTGATATATCACACTATTTGCTTTCAACAGTATCAAACAATAATTGGAACATGGCAGCTATGCAGGAAACATCAACTTATTTACAACAGATCACAAGTATATATAATTTTTTACCACACTTTATACGAGATCTGTGGTATTGACGGACCAATAAGTAATAGTCATCCTTCTTATGAGATGTTAAAAGAGCTATTCTGTACAAAAGTGGGCAATTAGTATTTCTGCACAAGTTAAAAGAGAAATATTTCACTCGTACAAAGACATAGAAAAGAAAAAAGTGCTCCAGTACAAATTGCTTAAAAAAGCATGAAAATCTGTTTACTGTAAAGCTATCGGTATAAGAGATAGAAAATAATTAATGATAAAATTCTGAAATGCACTTATTACCAGTAGCATGTCCTGCACAGGACGAGCAAATGCAATTCAAAACCTGTTTTTGTGGTTCTTTTTAATGACACAGATATGCCACTTCATACATGATCTCTTAAGATGAGACAGAAACTCAGTGATCAGATGAATATTAGAAACCTATTAGGTTAGGCTGTCTCAAACACATGGAACTTCAGAATCAGTTGGTGTCATCTGCTTGACCTTAAAAACAAACACCCTCAGTGTCCAGAAAAAGCCTGCTCTTTATCAAGTATCAGGTCATATTACAGCACCATAAATGCCCCACCCCTGTCTTTAACAGTTCATGGGATCTCTAAACAAATTCCGGTCTGCTGCCAAGCTACTGCTATTTGTTAAGGATATGGACATAAAGAGAGAAAAGGCAACAAAACAGCACACTTATGCTATCCCCAGCTTTTGTTCTTTCAAGTCTGCCAAACTCTGTCCACAAAGTACAATGCATTTGTCTAATGACCATCTAACAAAAGCTGTGAGAAGCTCAAAGCTGCACAGCTCTTTGGAGCTCAAGGAGCAGCCATTTTAGGACTTTTAGATTCTGGCTAAGGTGTTCATTTAGCACACAACATGGCCCCACATATCTGAGCTACATCTCAGGCAGCTGAGTCACGAGAGAGTTGCTGACAGAAATGTATTTGCCAGATGTACCTAAGTCTTTTACTGGACAGCTTAACAAACATCTTCTCTGCCAGCTCAAAGACTATTGCTTTCACACTTTCGAACAGTCTATAAATGAAAAAATCTCAAAACGTATACAGAAAGACGCTTCTTCAATTCTTTAAAAAAATGGGAACTGCCAACTAAACTCAGCAAGGGGGTCTAAAAATTCAAAGCATATCTGAACTTCCCTTTTTAGAGCTTAGAAAACATCTGCAGCTTTCTTCGGCCATGAGCAGGGAAACAAAATATGCCAGCATGACCCAGCCACCTGGGAGACCTTCCACTGCACACAGAGGACAAAGCCATCTGACTATGCTCCCCAGATTCCAAAGTCTACTGACATTTGTTAATCACCAACCGGTCTGTCTGCATCAGCATAAGGCTGCCAACAGTCACACCCTCTACTCAAACTCTGCAGAGGCAGCTGCTCTGCCTGAAAGAGGTCTTTTGAATAAGCCAGTGTTAAGCTGATTAAGAGTACAGAGGTTCTGTCCTTAACCACTGGTCCACCATTTCATGCAGTAGAAAGGAGCTACTGAGTATATTATCAGTCTGTTACTTTTTCAGATTTTGGTAGATAGGCCTTTTTTCAAGGAACCAATATACTAAAAGATATCCGAAACAACTGCAGGAAAAAACATCTATTTTACAGAGAACATGTCTGTGGAAGTAACTGTGACCCAGCAAAAAGGACAATAAACCTACAGGAAAACAAACTCATAAATGATAAAAACAGCTATTTTTGTTAAATGAAAAGAACGGAGATATTTTCAACAAAAAAGACATTAAAAGGTTGTAGAATTTTGGAGTGGGAAATGGACGATTCTTTATTTTTATATGCACAAGCATGTAAAAGGTTAACTCTGATGCCTTCCAGAAGATTGCAGTCAGGATGAAAAGCTCTTAAAACACAAGAGCTCACAATCAGCAATTCAGAGAAACCCTGCACAACCATTTAAAGGGCTTCATCATAAAAAAAATATTTCTTGATTAGAATGCAGAGGAACATGCATCTAACAAATAATAATGTTAGTGTTTTTTTTATGCACATTATATTACTTTCTCAATTCTGCCTTCGAAGGAGTATTTTTTGCCTTTTCATTCTTTCTGACAGTTTTTGAAACAATGTTGTTGGCTAGAAGATACAGACAAAAAAAAACTACCCAAGTGAAATCTAAGAGTTGGCTTTTCATTTAAGTAAATTTCTTTCCTTGCTGTATAAACATTTGCTTAGACCTGTCATTTCTAAATACCACATGAAATGTTTCCTGAAATGATGTGTTACAGATGGGGTTGAAAGGCCAGAAACCATAGGTAAGCTAATTAAAGGCTGGGTACCTAACATGTAGGGTTCCAGAACCCTGAGCACCAGAATCTCTGGATTTCTCATCTCATATTTTGACTTCACGGGGTCTCTAGGCAATCATCCAATTGCATCAGTATAATACCTCTTGAAATGTTAGCTATTAGCTGTGACTATATACAAATAGCCTTAATAACTTCAACTATATTATGGTTTTTCCACATCTCAAATTACTTGCATTAACGACAGCCACTGTACCGTACTTTAAAACTTTAAAACTAACACCTCATTGGCTGTGTAATTCCTTTTCAACTTTAACATGACAATAACCCAAAGAAATGTAAAGGCAGGAGGAAGAAAGAGATAGGAAGAGAAGGGTTTCTTTGCTCTGACACCAAAATGTAACCAGTGGTCACAGATGAAGTAGAGCTTTGTGGTTGGCTGAATTTGGCTTCAAGGCCAAGGCTGAACTTCAGAAAAATCTAACATACAAATATATGAAAATGTATTGTACATAGTACATATCCTGTATGGTCATAAGCTGCAAGCCCTTGGAAATGCCAAATGTTAAAGAAAGTTGAATGTTACCTATGTTTATAAGCCTGTTACACGCTCAGAATAAAATCAAATGGTTTCAACCACAGAATTTCAAAATATTTTGTATTATTTTATATTACTATTGGCGTATATTATTTCTCAGTAGTTCCATGCTAACTTTGACCAAGCAGAGCTACTTTTCATACTTTCCTATACAAAAAGCTGTAACTTCACCACTGCACACATACATAATTACGTTTCATGAAAGCATGCAGTGATGGCTCATATTTTCTGCATCTTAAGCCATATGCTAGCTTTGTTCAATGAGTAAGATGACATTTCATACAACAGGGACAAATTAAAGAAGCTCATTAAACTTCCATAATTAGTTGAACACTTTACTTCCTTGGCATGATATGAGCATATGAAAATAAATTTTTCATTATTTTTGAAAATGAAGACTTTTACAAACATGCAAAATAGCCATTCTGTGGTGTCATAGCCATTCTGTTTTTTACTTTTTTAAAGTAGTGCAGCAGGAAATCCAGGGGAAAAAATCAGATGAAAATTGTGAAAAGTATTGTAAAGTCATTATGTATTGTACAACATGGCTTGTTATAGGCCTACAATATACTGCAGTTTTGAACATAATGAAGGTCAATGAAGGTCTTGAAGGTCAAGCTACAGTAAATTATTTCCATATCAAGAGATGCCTGTAACAAAAAGAAAATTCTAGTGCCTTGCATTGAAATATAACCATAAGATTAATCAATAAAGAACACAGTAAAGCAATCAAACAACCAAACCCACTTACACTTCCATTTGTGGGGGCAGTCTTGGCAAAGGTCTATATGTAGCTGTGACAGCAGTGCATTGCCTCAGAGGTTATTGACAAATTACAAGCAGGACAAAAACTCAAATACTGTATTTTCTAATCAGTCCTTAATCTAGATTATGTTTTGATCAGTTTATAATTTGGAGTAGATTTTATGGATCAATGCAGCCAAGAGTTTGTCAATACAAAACGTTCAGGGTAGGGTGGTGGTTATTTAAAACAGCTTGCTCATTGCTGAAGCATTGTAATATCTTCTCCAGCTGAAAAACTGCAGAATACTAACTTAAACTCAATTAAATGAGAATAGGTAGGAGTTAAGTAAAGACAACAAGCAAAGACTAGAATTGAACTGAAACAATGACAGAGGAAGCACACTGTAGAGCAGTATTACTCATGTAGTCAGAAATGAGACAAATGTTAAAAAGAAACACATACATTAGCAAACAAACTCCTAAAATATTAAATACCCTGTTAAATTGTTGAACTAATTGCAATGCACTAGGTTAATTATATATAAAAACTATACAATTACAAATGCTGTATTTAAAATTATAAATCTGGGTTTTCAATTTCTAATACAACCATAATGTGTTATAGAAGCTATTACAGTACATGATGTGAGGAAAATGTAAACCCAAAAGTTTAGAAATGATAAATCTTTATTATCAAAAGCTTAGCATATTCCCCAGATCAAGCTTAGCATTCTAATGCAATGTACAGTAAAAGCAAATACATGAGTGTAAAGTTTTACAAAAAAAAATATGAATGCTGTAGCTGACTTTCAAAATCCCATGCCCTTGAAATCCCCTCTGCTTTCTATATTAGGTGATACTGAAATACAATAAGAGCAGACATTTGTAAACCTTAGCACAGACAACTACCCTGAGCTCCTTCTAAAGTCAAAGTAAATGCTATTTTTTTCCTGAAAAAAGATTTGGTATATAAACTCTAAGCATATGTATCTCACACCATTGTTTTAAGCATTTTCATAAAATAATAAAACAATGTACTGCAAAGCCTGATTTTCCCTCTGATGTTTCATTTAGACAAACATATTTCTCCCACAGTATATTTAAGAAGAAATTAACAATCATATACTGTTCAATTGTTGAATTGCTAATCTGTAAAAGTCTAATTCTATCTACGTCCTTCTATCCCACCCTATACTGCACTGGAGAACTGAGCTGACCCCCGTAATACAAGTTACATAGTATTTCCACATAAAAACTCTTCAACAAGCCTTTTCTAAACTGACATTTATACTGTCCAAAGGCCAATGACAGATTAAAGGATCTTTCAAGCCTGGTATGGGTAATAGTAAACGTGGATGTGAAATATTACATCTTTTGAAGCCTGGTATGCTGCAAAATGGTGGACATTCCCAGATAAAAGAATATCACACAAGTAACTTTCTTGGTTTTAAAAATATTTAACTTTTCTGTTCTGTGGTTCACATTCCACTGATCATTCTCAGAAAGCCTGCTGGGTTGACCATGGCACCCCTGGTCTCCTTGTTATCTTCTCTTCTTTTCAGCCTGTCAGTGTAGGACATTCCCTTAAGCCCTGGAAAGTATCCGGTTTCTCTTTCCTGAATTGAGCAGCAAAGTCTTTTCTAGAATGGAGTGACCAAAACTATACACAATATTATACATTTACAAATACATTATACAATTTTAACATATAATTTGATCAAAATTCTGCACTTTTAACTGTATAACTAAAATGTTGTCTTTTTTTATTGCTGTTCCTCAATGTCCACAGCATGTAAATAGTGTCAAAATAAAAAACTGCTTAAAGT
This sequence comes from Lepisosteus oculatus, assembly GCF_040954835.1. Lineage (NCBI taxonomy): Eukaryota > Metazoa > Chordata > Actinopteri > Semionotiformes > Lepisosteidae > Lepisosteus > Lepisosteus oculatus. Next base: position 34,751,785 of record NC_090698.1, on the reverse strand, counting down.
TTTTTCACAAGTAGCCTTTTCTGTTACTCATTTGTTGATGAAACAGGTTTGACGAGATTCTTCAAAAATTGGCTATAAGCTGTCAAACTATCAAGATAGGCCATATCCTAGGCCAAGTCCTCTTCTCATTTGTAATGTTCGTGTTCTTAACTCAGCCAAAAGCCATCGTGTAATATACTACTATGTCAAAACTATGCACAAAACTGTGCTTAATTGGTATTAGTAAGCATCTCATGCAAGGAAACATTCACCTCACTGCTATTCAGCTGTTTAAAAACTGAATGATATATGTGTCAAAAAGCAAAAGCAAACCTTCAGTATGAAGTTTCAATTATGCTGTGACAATTAAAACCAGTACAACACATACAATTAACAGTATTGTCACGAATAGCAATGATTAAGATACTGAATAGCAATGTTTAAAACTGAGAGTGGCCTAATAGTAGATCTACTGTACTACCACAGATATGAAAACAGGCAAGACTGGCTAATGGAAACTGATCATCTTCACTGCAGTTGTTAGACTAGAAGAATAAGCTTATAGGTTGGTATTGATAAACAATACTGTATTTTTTAATTTACAAAAACCTCTCAGTGTCAGGTGCTATCTTGGTGTCAGCCTGATACACAATAAAATGTCAATTCCTGAAAGCACTATACACTCCTACCTAAAAACTATTTCTGAAAATGCATTACTTGATGATGTAAAACAAAAAAAGCAGAAACGTTTTTGTGAGTATTTGAGGGAGGTTGTGCACTTGCTTTCCATTTTGTAATGATTAAAATCATGCTGATACAAAACATAGAACACCCATGACAGAAAAAAGTATGTGGTCCAACAGTAAGTTTCATCTCGTTAAATCTCTTTTTGAGAGAGAAGGTCAAAAAGGCGTGTTGAACAGAATGGTGTTTTTCTCTGGGAATTAAAACATTTAAAACATGAATGACTTATCAGATATTCCATGAGTTAATGTAATCACACTTATATTGTTTCTGAAGTCATGTATTCAGCATAAATCAAAATGTTTTGTTTGCTAAAATGATCAATTATTACCTTATGGAGCATAATCTTCTATCTTAGAATATGATGAAAAACAAATTTGTTTGCTCTTTAAAACAATCATACAGAACAGCAATACAAAGACCAGAGATTCAGCACTAAAGAATATCTTAAACAGCATCTTAAATGAAGTCATCCAAGTGTTTTTTCTCGTCATGTTTAACCGACAAGAACTCAAAATTTGGTGAAAAGGACTGAACCTTAAACAGGTTGAAAAGCCCTTTGAACACACACATTTTCTTTATGAAATGAGTTTCAGTTCACCACCTTCTTCTTCTCATACAGGTGATGGTATTTTTCATTCTTCTATTTAGGAATATCTCTAGTATTTCTACATTTAATAGGTACCATAACCTCTATACAAAAACCCATGTCTTTGATTTTGCACTCAGTTTTTAAAAATTCTGTTCCAGGAAGCATATGGCAACAGAACTAGGTCAACCATTAACCAAATAACAGGAAGCTTTTCTGAGAACACCCAACAGAAACCCTTTTAATGAGCAGATTCTTTGCTATGTGACCTTCGTTAATGTCACACTCTTAGAAAACACAAGAACTTTGCCTCAGCAGGACAACTAAACAAGGCAGTTCATGGAGATGGCAACAGTCATGTTTATAGTGTTTAAAACCAAGAGAAACAGAAGAGATTTCTGAAAGGAAAAAATGAGGTTTCTTTTTAATCCTTTTTCATCAAAAGCTTTAAGTAACATACACCCAAGCTGCTTAAAAAAAGACTGTAGGCAATCATGTTTTTAGCAGGCTTTTGAATTGGAAAGAGATTCCTGACAGAGAAACAGCGCATATTAGAACACATAAATCCTACATTGCTACATCCATGTACAAACTTAGATTATAAAGTGAAAGAGCGTGTATAGTGAAAAATTAAAGTTTATAGTGTAAAGCAGTGCATCTCACACTTTTTTGTGAACTACTTTAAAATCAGTGAGAGCTCAGTATACCACAAAAACAGTATTATTTGACAAATCTCATTTTAATAACTATAGATTTACCTTTCTAGGACTGAATGCATTGAGTGCACTTATTGTTGTGAGCAAAGTGCTAAAAAGAAGGGTGCAATGTTCAGCTTTAACCTCAGGTATGGATCAACACTCATTCTACTTCTGAATTAATGGACTTCAGTGTGCAGGTTCCAACAAGCACTCTTAAGCCTTAATGGAAAAACAAGCAGGTAGTTCACAGATTTTAAAGCTTACCAGGTAGTGAATCCAGATGTAGGTTTCAGCTTCAACTGGAAAGTAATCATCAAAGAGTTTCTCGATGAGCTTCACCCGATGTCTATTTATTGCCAACAGTCAGTTCATTTTCTGACAAAGTTTTCTGGCAGTGAAATGCATCCATCATCCTTTACAAGAGTTGCAGAGGCCACGTTTCTTGACTGCTGCACTAAGTCTTAAACTTCCAACAGTCACTGAAACACTGCAGCCCCATGTTCAGCTCATTTCATAATGAGAAATATAGGAATGGTAAGTCACAAAAGCCCAAGATCAATCTCCAGTACTTTCCCTTCCCATGAAGTAATATCAGTGACATAACATAGCTGCAGTGCAAAATATCTATTGTTGTTCATATCTTAGAAGGATTTTTTTAAATTGAAACTGTTTTGAATTGAAGTTGTTGATAAATTGAGATATGACTTGTCTGTGAGTTGTCCATAGGGTGAGTGACACTGGTATTTATGATGTTTCCATCATAAAATAATTTAGGTGATGGTTAACAATGCATTGGTGTAACTTAACTGTGTGCACTCTTATTTAAACAAAAACAGCATTACTGTCAACAAGTCCTTAATTTAAGTTCAGAAAAGAAACCTTGCTATCTTCCACTTATCCTTATGGGAAAAGCATTCCCCTGTCATTGCCATGTTTTACATTCTTATGTATGGTCCCTATTCTCCCTTAATAAATTATTTCTTATGGGATAAAATTGGTTGATTAGTATTGTTTCAATTAGCATTGAAAGGTTCTGGTCCTCAACTCCAATGCTAAAAGGGGGACTGCCTGTCCTGAATCCTTGCCTTTAAACATCTGTCTGCAGGGTTCTGACCTATCTTTCGGTTACTGGTGTGACCTTTTGTCTACCAGGAATCACTACTGCACTTATCACAATTCGTCCTGATGGTCTTTCAATAGTGCAAGTTTTGAAATGCAAGTCTGTTACTCTGTAATTTTACAAACTTTACTGTAATTTACTTGCACAATGAAAGATAAATAAATTTTAAATTTACTTTTGTCCAAATATATGATTACTACAATACCTCTACCCATCTTCGAAACTGATTCCAAAAGAGTTATTGGGGGTCATTCTTTATCTTTATGGGGTTTTGATTAGGTGTTGTGCAATCGGATTACTAAGTGAGGCTGTTGGGATCTGTTTAGCAGGTTTTGCCATTCTTTTTTCGAAAGGTTCTTTGCAAAATCCTTCAAAGCTGCATTCCAGAGTTCACAAACCTGTCATCCTAGTTACTCAACTTTAAGTGCAAAGAGTTTTTCCAAATATGAATTTTCTACAATACAGTTTAGCTTTGTCTAACTCTACCTTTGCTGAAAGGTGGTGTAGATATACTGTACATGCACATATTTAAGGAATCAAAATCATGTTTCCCGTAGCTTCATAAACAAGCTGTTGAAATTGAAACAAGCACTTTAACAGTTTCACCCTAACAGGTGCTCTTCATTGTCTTGAGTTTGCTCTTGTTGATATTTTCTTCTTCAACTGTAACTAGCAGTATTTATTACTGATAGACCAAGTCATTAAGTACCACACCATTAAGTTGGCATCGACTAAAATTTAAGATGCCATTTTAAATGAGCCATTTCAATTCAGTTATTCCTTTTTATACATTACAGGCATAGACAAATGTGAGGGAGGCAGACATACATATTTGGAGGCTAATATCCTTCTTAACCCATGAATATGAATGTCACTTATTCTGGTAGCTACTGTAACTCTAAAAAATACACTTGCTGTAAGCAGCATTAAAGTCATTAACCAAAATCCAGAAACCACAAAAGTTCCATTTCCGTTTGCTCATGTAACTGATGCCTTCAGATTCATATTTCTTCAAGTCTACAAAACAGATGATAGTGAAAGCCATTCGGTTTGTAACTTACATTGTGTAGACAGAAAGAGTCTAGCTGAATTTGCTTTAAAAATGACACTGCAACAGCAATTTTGTTAATCCATCAGTGAGATTATTTGCAATTAAATGTAAGGAACCCACACTGCAAGGTCACATAAAGCTCCCATCTGGCCAAACTTAGCTAGCCTAGGTAAAGTCATTGAATTTATGCATTGCTCTGTTTTATTGGTATTTTGTATATATTAAGAATTTTGATAAGTATGAACTCAAGAAAAAGCTGTTTCCTTTTTACTTAAAGTACAATCAGCTACATCATAAATCAAAGAACTCAATAGCCAAGACAGCCTTGCTTAGAGGAATGTCGTTGTTTCACACAAAAAGAACTCATTGTGCTTTCAGAGGTGGCTGCAAAATAACCTTCTCAAAAGGGGGATCAATTTCAAAACTAAAAGATAAAGGATAAAGTCCAAGATTGGGGATTCATAACAGCCTTCAGCCTTTCTTTGTGTGGGAGTATCAATATCCAGAAATCTGATGGTTTAAAAGCTAGATATAAAGAGAACCAAAGAGAGAACTCACTAAGCTACTGTATTTTTTTTCTTATTGTTTACAATAATGCAAACAATATTGAGTTTGGTAGTCAAACCAATTCAAAATCTCAGATCTCAATATTTTCACTTTTGGAACCCCCTTCTGAAGATGAGATGATTGGTTGTTCGATAGCATTTATTGAGTTCCTAAGTCTTTAAAAAAAATCTGGAGCTCCTGAAAATAAAGACAACTCATGTTAATTTTTAAGAGAGCTTTTCTGTATACTTATGCAAGAATTTAAGGAACAAAGGGCTTATCTAACATATTAAAACCTTTTCATTAAAAAAAGAGCAAGATAAACATAAAATGGTTTAGAACTTGAAGCCAAAGAAGGGTTAGGCTCAACACTGCCCAGTCAAGTTCTCTGCTTCGTGAGGGTATTGCACAACCTGCTCAGTGGAACCTCCTCCCCCCCTTAACTGCTGCCTCCTGCTTGACAGAATTATCTTCTGCGTCACAGCAGAAACAGCAAGACTGCAGGCTCTGCAGACTGGAAGCCTCCATTTCACAGAGCCTGCTGCTGTTTCCAAAGCCACAACAGCATGGTACTCCACCATTTCACGATTTTGAAGGCCTGGGCAACCCCCCTTCCCATTTCTTCTCTATCATGCTACACAGATGGAACTGTTTAGTAGAAAGCAAAACTTGAGCCAGTTTCCTTTCTCATTTTTTATCACATCAAAATCAAAAAGAAGAACTGAGATCTAGTTTGCAAGAGTCCCACAAAGCTTGCCATCATCTAAGGAGATCAGACATGCAGATTTAAATTCTCTATGGAGACAGAAAAGACCACCAAAACTAAAATAATAATGTTTGAAGAAAGAGATTTTTTTGTTTGCCAATAGAAGTTTGCTATAGTGTTCCTACTGGCTGGAAATTAATTTTAACACAGGAGTATCAAGTTAAAGTTCATTATTTAAGTTTTATATACTGAAGAAAGTAGGACCATGATTTATGCATTCTGATAGAGATTATGACCAGACATGGTCAATGAATTGTCCTTTCCTGGAAAATGTCACCAGCATATAAAGATAAATTTAGTTTACAGAGCTAAACACCTTGTATAAATCATTGAGAATGAATATAACCCAAGATGAAATGTTACAGTTTCCTAAGTATGTGGGTTTTTAAAAGTATTCAAATACAAAAAACAAATACAAAAGTATTATTTTTAATATGCTCTAAAAGTTAAAGATGGATCTATTTTACTTTCTATATTAAAGAAACATCTACTTTAGACTGAAGAAGGGCAATATATTTAAAGGACACTAAACTTTCAATCCAAATCAAACAACATCATCAATCTACAGTACTGCAAAGTGTTTAAACAAAATAAACACCTTTTTTTAAAAGAGTTGCAGTATAACCAATATATTTATATACCAATATATAATATTAATGTGTAAATCCTGAGACTTGAGAGCACCACCAAACTGAGTACAGTATACAACAATGTGTGAAAAACATGGTTGCAGAACAGTTAAACCAATATTTTATGTTCTTGTAGTTTCTTTTAGCAATATAACTACCAAATGACCAAAGTGACCCAAATATCCTCCTCTCATTCGCAACCTCCTATGTTCTCACAAACTGAATTAAAGTAATTGTTTCCTGACGCAGATGCAGAAAACATCAGTTAAAAATACTTCACATTTAGACTAATTCATAAGGTTTTAAAAAACTCAACATGGAAACAAAATGCTATTTTCCATCCTCATGTGTTTACCTAGAAAACAACATGGAAAAAATATAATAAACATCAAATTACACTGTTATACCACCTTATACAGAGAGAAACCCAGGAGTGCCAAATGTCCTTCATATCCCACAGGTCTAATACCCACACCATCAAATAAATATTTATGATCTCAGCCAGTTTCCTAAGCCTTGAGGAATTTATCAGAAACCTACCTCTCAACAATATAAAAATTAAATTAGGCTACCAACCGTCTGTGCCCATCAACTGAATCTATCATATCTGCTCTCATTAGTCTACATCTTCTTGTACATCAGATGTTGAGACAGAATTATATAACCGTTTGCCAGGTGTAAAGAAAGCACACATGAACTTATTTATTAATATAATATACTTGTATTTATTATTCACACTTCAAAAGAAAATAAGGCATGATTAAGAATAATCTAAACATATCCTACTGTTGTACAATAAAAGCCAAGAAAAACCATCATAAACAGGTAGCTTATCAATGACCTTTGATAAGTAATCAAAATAATTGTTAGCAATACAAGCTAAAAAATGATTTAACTTCTGTAGTGCATAAACACTCTACATTTAATCACTAAAATACAGATGAAAAGAAGAACATGCTCAAACAAGAATAAATATATAATTCCAGGTATCTATAAGTACATTCAGACATTATGACACTCAGCTTTTCAATTTCCATCTGAACTGAAGAACTGTGCTCAGTTTAACATTTTCTTGCATTTGCTATATTATCTACCCACCTGAACTATATTATCATTATCATTATTATAATTATCATTATCAAAAACACCTGCTCACATTTCTATCTTATCAACTCAAATCTCTAATATACATTAGCTGATAAACTGTAACTTTTTCTAGCAGTAAATTGAGAGCAACTTTCAAATGACTTGTTTGCTGTTGAACAGTAAGTTACGTCCTGAAATAATACGTTCACTTGCCTATACTAACATACAGGTACTGTAACTGTCAAAATAAAGGATACACCAACATAAAGTGTCTTAATAGGGTGCTGGGCCACAACAAGCCACCGTTTCATTGTGCTTTGGCATAGATCCTACAAATGTCTGGAGCTCTACTAGAGAGAAGTAACACCACTCTTCCACAAGACATTACAGCTTTTAGCGTTTTGTTGATGGTGTTGGAAAACCCTGTCTCAGGCGCTGCTCCAGAATCTCATGTAAGTGTTCATCTGGGTTGAGATCTGACAACTGGGATGGCCATGGCACATGGTTTGCATCATTTCATGCTCATCAAAGTATTCAGTGACCACTTGTGCCCTGTAGATTGAGGCACTGAATCTTGGAAGATTCCACTCCTATCAAGATAGAAATGCTTTGCCGCAGGATGAACGTGATCTTTTATAATGGCTTTGTATTTATTGGATTTTCCTTGTCTTCTGTAGACTAGACCTAAACCATGCCAGTAAAACACACCCTATGCCATAATGGTGCTAACAGAACCCCTCACCTTGAGAAACAAGCACTTGAGCCTGTAGGCTTTTTCGGCCTGTGACACACAAGTATTCATCCTCCCACTGAGAACGGGGTAAAGGATAACTCACCTGACCATATGACTTTTTTCCACTGCTCAATACACCAGTACATGTGTTCTTCCAACCACTCTATTTGCAAAAGTGCATTTTTAGATTGCAATAAGGAATTTATGCACTTTATGTTCTTGATAAGACTGCCTGTTCATGCCTTAGATTGACATTTGCAGACAACTGATTCAGTGTTGCTTGTCAGTTTTGCTTTGCATCTCGAACCAATACATGGACATCAAGGTGGTGAAGTATGCACTTTTTTTCCAGTTGAAGAAGTCTTTCCCTTAGACTTCCATGCCAACATCACCTTAGCCATTGTTCCTAGTGAAACAGCAGCAACTTGAGCAGTCTTTACCACTGAAGCTCCTGCCAAACGTGCCTCAAAGACCACCACTCTCTCAAAGTCACTGCAATGTCTTCTTCTAGTAATGGTTGTTGAAATAATGGGCAACTAGGCCTGCCAAGTATTTTTATACATGTCCCCAAGCATGATGGGATCTTAATAGCTTAATTAACTTAGGAATCACACCTGTGTGGAAGCACCTGCTTTCAAAATACTATGTATTCTTCATGTTTCTTTTACTTTAGCAGTTACCTGTACATTGTTTACAAGAGCTTGGTTTGATTTAAGATGGAACCATATCACGTTAACATAGGCCTATACTCCATAAAAACCCAAAAGAAAAGCACTGTGTCCTATCTAGTTACAATGTCATTTTCCATTACTATAGAGATGGTCTAGTCCATTTCAAAAGTCTATCTGATGTGCTGCCCAAGACTCCACATTGGTAAAAATAATTTAATTTTACACAATAAAACAGTTCTTTTTTACGGTAGATAGTGATGTAGGTCTTCCAATGCAAAATGCAAAGGTAAGGCATCACAATTCCATTGTGCCTTGGCAAATCACCTGATATGAGCCATGCTGACTAAGGTTAACTTTACTAAAGAATTCAAGGAAAACCCATCTCCTAAAACTCCTTTCTCCAGATTGTGTTCCAGTAATACCAATTTAATTTGGAATCTAATACCAAAATTGGAAAACCCCATACAGTAAAAAAACAGAAGATATGACCAGTATTAAAAGCATGAATGCATTTTTCAGAAATACAGATCAAATGTTTATATTTGCACTTTTATGTCCACTTATTTATGTGAAGGATCTGAAGATCCAAGAGGAAAGATACAACACTCAGATCAACAAAAACCTTCTGACAAAAAGATAAAAAAACCTCCATCTTGAAAGATTTTACACAATATTCTGAAGAAGTTAAAATAAAAACTGTCATCACTGACTGAAGGCTAGATTTATTTGTGGTGACAGAAGAGGGAGAAACCAAGAGTATTTAACTACAGTACCAGACAAAAAAATTTGAGTACACCTGTTTGAAACCAGTTTTTTCTTGATTATATCTGTGCTTTAAACTGTATAAACTTGTCTATAAAACTTAATATTTAATTACATGTTATGTGTACTTATAATCTTAAGTGAACCGCATTCAAAATGTTAATTTTTCATTTTCAATAAAATGAAAACCTAAAGCAAGCAGATTTCAGTCTGGGGCCCAGGATAGTTAAAAGTCAGAAATGTGTATAACATGGTGTTAAAGCACTAAAATAAGTTTAAAATTGTCTTTGTTAGTAGATGTTCTCACAGTTAACCTCATATCACTTGATAGCCTTGGCCACAGCAGTTACTGACACTTGCAAAGTTCTTGCAATTTGTCTTAAAGATTGACTTTCATTTCTTAAAGTAATGTCTTTAAGAAATGTATTAAATAACGTATTTTTTCCTTGCTAAATTGAGCAAATTTTGCCATGTTCATTCAGGAAGTTTTGCACATGCTCCCTATATTTATAGTAATTTTGGACCCTCACCTGTTTACCAATAATTGGTGACAAATGGTAAATGAGGTTATACTAGTTAACTGTGAGAACATCTAACAAGACCATTTTAAACTTATTTAAAATTGAAATCTGCTTACTTTGGGTATCCATTTTATTGAAAATGAAAAATAAACATTTTCATTGCAGGTCACTTAAGATTATAAGCAAACATATCATGTAATTAAATATTACGTGTTTATAGTTTAAGTTATAAGTATAAGTTTATACAGTTTAAAGCACAGATAATCATGAAAAACCTGGGTTCAAGGAGGTGTACTCAAACTTTTGTCTGGTACTATAAATCGTAATTGGTGGTTCTGTTCAGTTAAACTTCATAGATGGTAATGCAGACACTTGATTAATTTTGTATAACACTGCGAAAGAGTAGGCAAACAATCAGATGCATATTTAAGATCCTACATGACCTTGGACACCTAAGAAACCTAGTGAGCAATAATGACAGACCAGTTAACAGGAACAAGCTCTATAGAGTCATAATTGTGAAGAAGATACAAAAGTTCTAACGAAACATATAACATCTTCTCAACTGGAAACTAAGGTGGATCATTCCATTGACATTAATCTGGAGGCTACTGGAAAAAGCTCACTGAGGCTCAGCAAACCAAATACTAGGAAGACATTAAAACATGAAATTAATTTAAAAGACATTAATTGGTCTTGACCAATTAAGTCCAAGTTAATGTTTTTAAAGCAGAATAAAAGTGTTCAAAGAGTCAATGAAACCCTTCTACATGCAGTGTTGGGCACCATTAATAAATTGTTGTACAATGACACAAACATTTGAGACATGTTATCAATAGACTTAGGAAAAGCTCCAAGAAAAACAATGAAAAGTTAAATGCATGCAGTATGTATTACCAGATTCTTTGAGAATTCCATTTGTGATTCATCAAACCAGAATGATGTTCTGACCAAATTTCATAAGGTCCAAATCATACATCTTAACAGGAAATAATCACTGAACTTACTGCTAAATACAATATTGGTTTCATCATAATACAGGACTGCATATCTCTTCAAATGTTGAATCTTCTGCAAGAGTAAATCAAATGCAACTAAGAATCACAGTACTGGACAAATTCAAGAATCTACACGCTAAAGTCTTACTTACCAGGAAAACTCTACACAACTTCCACAATAATTACATGCACAACACCAAGTCAATTTTTTAAAAGGAAAGCTATCTAAGTGTGGGTTTGGCTACTGTAAATATCTAGCTTAAATTCAATTGAAATGTTTTAGTTAAATCTGAAGGAGGCCATGGCAGCCAGGAAACACCAATTTGAATGCGAGAAGCTTGCATCCTAGAATGCAGAATATTTCACATAAGAAATGTTAACTCATCCAAACCTCAAAAACATGCACACTGCAGCAGAAGAACAAATCTGTAGTTTGTGTAAATATTTTCGCCACTATATGCTACTGGACTGTAATTCATATGGAATAAATCTATAAATAAGATAAAATACAGTACTTTTTTTTTCATTTGTCCTTACATTATGCAATATCTTTTTTTATTTTCAAAGGCATTTTTATTTTTCCCAAAACAACTTCATTTCCCGGTATTCAACTTCTACCTACAAGGAGCAACTGATGCCTGTACACTTGCAGCAACATAGGGGCAACATGGAAGTCCAACGACTGCATGCTGATATATCCCTGATGCAAATATATCCATGTGTAATGGATCAGTGGAAATCTCCTGCACAAATCAATCTCCTCCTAACACATTTCTTAAGATGGATAACCCAAAAAGAATTAAGAAGAGAGTTCTAATTGTTTCCTGATGAATTCAATGACCATTTCATTAGGTTTTATTTACAGCACCAGTCCAAAGTTTGAGTGCACCTCCTTGAACCCAGGTTTTTCATGATTATCTTTGCTTTAAACTGTGTAAACCTGTCTATAAACACTTAATATTTAATTACACGATATGTGTACTTCTAATCTTAAGTGAACTGCATTTAAAATGTTAATTTTTCATTTTCAATAAAATGAACACCAAAAGCAGGCAGATTTCAGTCTGTAGTAGGGCTGGGCGAACACCCACGCGCACTCGCGCAGTATTTTGTGCGCATGTGCATATCGTGCGCAAAGCATAAACATATATATCGAACATTTATCAAACTTTTGTTAAAATTATATCGAGGAAAATTATATTGCGGTAATTATCGTTGTTAAATTATCGCCCAGCACGAGTCTGTAGCCCAGGTTAGTTAAAAGTCAGGATTGTGTGTAACATGGTGTTAAAACACTAAAAGAAGTTTAAAATGGTCTTTGTTAGATGTTAGATCACAGTTAACTAGTATTACCTCATTTACCTTTTGTCACCAATTATTGGTAAACAGGTGAGGGTCCACAATTCCTATAAATATAGGGAGCATGTGCAATCATTTGTAATTCCTGAATGAACATGGCAAAATTCCCTCAGTTAAACAAGGAAAAAAGACAATCTATAATTACTTTAAGAAATGAAGGTCAATCTTCAGTGTCAGTTACTGCTGTGGCCAAGACTATCAAATGATATGAAGAAACTGGCACTCATGAGTACCAAAGCTGGCCTGAAAGGTCCAGTTTCTGTGTTTTGTGGCCCAGGTAAGTCTCTTCCTCTTATTCTGCACTCTTAACAATGGTTTCTTTGCAGCAATTCTTCCTGGTAGGCCAGCTACACGTAACCTCCTCCAAACAGTTGATGTTGAAACATCTGTACTTCTGGTTGCATTGACTTTAGCTCATAATTAAGGGTCCGTTAATCACCAGTTTCACAGACTTGTGACTCTAAGGAACGTATTCTCCAATTTTGTTCACCTTTGACCTGCCTAAGCTTTTTCAGTCCTCATGAGTGCCCGTTTCTTCATATCGTTTGATAGTCTTGGCCACAGCAGTTACTGAAACTTGCAAAGTTCTCACAATTTGTCTTAAAGATTGACTTTCATTTCTTAAAGTAACTATAGACTCTCTTTTTTCATTGCTTAACTGAGCAAAATTTGCCATGCTCATTTACGAATTACGAACTTTTGCTCATGCTCCCTATATTTATAGTAATCATGGGCTCTTACCTGTTTACCAATAATTGGTGACAAAAGTTTAATGAGGTAATGCTAGTTAACTGTGAGAACATCTAAAAAAAACTATTTTAAACTTCTGTTAGTGTTCTAATACCATGTAATACACATTTCTGACTTATAACTAACCTGGGCTACAGACTAGTGCTGGGTGATAATTCGATAACGATAATTATCGCGATATAATTTTCCTCGATATAATTTTAACAAAAGTTCAATAAATGTTCAGACTGAAATCTGCCTGCTTTGGGTGTTCATTTTATTGAAAGTGAAAAATTAACATTTTGAATGCAGTCACTTAAGATTATAAGTACACATATCATGTAAATAAATATTAAGTGTTTATAGACATGTTTATACAGTTTAAAGCACAGATAATCATGGAAAACCTGGGTTTAAGCAAGTGTACTCAAACTTTTGACTGGTATTGTATGTGAATATAAGCTAATGTAAAATACCTTTCTATAAAAGAAATACACACAAGAAAGTGTATGAACCTGGTAATTGTATGAAAAAAACATTTTCTCAATTTTTTCTCTGCAAGAAAGGAAATATATTTAAAGGAAAAAAGAGAGAAATTGAAAGGAAAGTTCCTCATGCCCAGTGTTCAACATGGTGAAGGCTCTGTAAATATGCAAGCTTGTTTTTCTATGTCAACAGCTGATGACTTTTTGGTATTTGAGAAGGACCACCAAATGCTGCAAAATGTCAACCAGTGCTGCACTCTCAGTGCTCTCCCAGCACTAGACAGTTTACTGAAGTGAAGCTTGTATTCAAGCAGGATAATGAGCCCAAACATTTCATGAAGTCGATACAGCAAAAATGCAGAAACATATCAATTTTAGACCTGAATCGCATCAAGATGGTGCAGACTGCCTTAAATGCTGCTGTTGCAAAAAGGAAACCAATGTTGATTGCAGAACTCAAAGCAGTATGCATTATAGAGTGGGCAAATATACCTCTGGAAAGGTGCCAGGAACTTGTTTCAAAATACAAAAACAAGACTGCAAGCTGTAAAGGAAGCAAAGCATATACACATAAGGTCCTTACTAGTCAAGTAAGGTTACCTAAATATATCTGCCAAAGTATGATACTTTCAATTTTAGGCACATCAGAAAATATTATACCGCAAAACTAGATCACTACTTTGATTTATATTTTTCAGAAAATAGGATTTTGCAGTAATCACTTTGTATTTTTTCTTAATTTTAACTGCCCAAAGATTTCTCAGCAATTATACAGTTATTAGCAATTATAAAGCTATAAGCAAAATTTAAAAAATGAGTAACTAAATACTATACATAAAAGTTAATCCTAACGGGAATGACTGAAGCCCATTTCCAGTCTAGACTAGTGCTATTCCTAGTAAACACCAAGCAGACACTTCTGAGTTCTTCTGAGGTACTTATACATGTCCTGACAGCCTGTAACATCTGGAAAGCTAGACCAAACCAAAGACTGGTCTAAAACTGCAGACCCTGGAGACTTTAGCTACTGAACCCAGATGACACTGATGTGATGAATGATGAATGAAGGAAGATACCAACCCTTGATATTGCAGAGACTGACCACGATGAAAAATAATGTATGTTAAACTCATTGCCTGGAGCAGGGTAACTATCAGACCTGGGATCCTGGGTCAACTGCTTTATAATTCTGTAAAGAACTCTGTAACAATCTATTGTAAAGGGACCCATTGCAGACTGGTTGAATATTACAGTTGAATATTTCCTTTACTAACACCAAAGCAAAACAGTATAAGACAGCCTTAAAAAAAACACTGCAGGAATTTAAAATGTGATTAATTTAAGGTTACTATTTGTAAAAAAAGAATTAGAAAAAATTACATTTCAAATGAGATGAAAAAAGCTGCAATCCATCTAAATATTATCATTTATATCTGATGGTGCAGGAGGCTGCTCCAGCTTCATACAACAACAAAAAAAAAACAAATGGTGTAATAGGGTTTCAGTGTAAATGAGCATATGCACAGATGACACAAAAACTTTCAAATATTTTGATGGCTTCCTGCTGGTTGCCTCCCATTAAAATTCCAGGTTACTTGGAATTGGTGTCTGTCAAGTAATGGTTAAAGATCATCTGATGTGTTCTAAGAGTACATGCAAAAGCAGGAGAAAACAGAAAAAAATGGAGAATGCAAAGACTCTTTTGGAAAGTGGACAGGAAGTCTGTTCCCACTGGGATTATTTCTTTAAGAAACGATGCATTATCTCATCTCTCTAAACATGTTATTTTAGGGGGCAATGCAGTTTCTCTTTTGAAAAAGCAACCCACTTAATGAGTTTCTGCTTGGGAGATTATGTATTGAATCACATGTATAGATCAACAAAACCACTTGAAGGTGAATGATAAAGGTATCAATCGTTTAGTGGAAAAAAAATAAAGAGTGGCAGGTTTCTACAAGATTTCCATATTAGTGCAAAGTCCTTCTCTTCAATATACAGCAATGTCTGCATTTTTGTATACAGTTTTTCATGGATGAGTACCATTGCATTCCTTTACAATTTTACTGTATCACCTCAGAGTCTGCTGAGCAAAGAGATTTTGTTTCACCTAAATTCCAACTATGTATATTTGGTGTGGAATCTTTTACATTGTCTCATCCATTTTAGAAATCATATCTCCGTGCCAGACCAAATTCCAGTGGCACTTTTTTTTTTGATATTTTAGAATTCCAAAACTTCCCAAAAGTGAAGAGCACTTCACTTTGGGGTCAACCCATCATATTTTTTTTTATTTCAACAATACGCATTTTAGGGTAGCCATGAAAGCTAAAAAAAATGTGATAAGTCCCAAAGTACATCCTTTTTAAATTAAAGATTTAAATAAAACACACCTCAATCTTTAAATAAATCTTTAAAAATAAGATTTTCATAACTTAGTTAATAAGCTTCCTTCAATTTTATTTAATTTTGAGATGAAAGTGGTTACAAGCTTGGTTGAGTTGACCCTGAATGAAAGAATAACAAGGCACACATGCGCACAGCAAATTCTGAAGCAGCTGGATCTCTTTTGAGATTAAGCTAGAATCCCTGTGTGACATTTGCATTTGTTGAATTAGTGAGGAAAAAATGTTTTAATTCTTTATAAAATAGCATTTGTTTAGCTTTACACTTCACTGAAACCAACAGACGTATGTTTTAGTTTGACAGACAATCAGTTCATATTGAATACTTCTGTCAACCACAGAAGTAGAAAAATGCTTTATTTGATGGAATCTGAATGCAAGATTATAAAATATGAAGATATGAATACTGTTGCTAAAACCAAAAGACTTGTTAAAGAACTCAGCAAAGAAAAAATACTTGCCAAGTTAGAAATAAACAGCCTTCTGCAATAACACCAGTTGTAGTGGAAAGATGAGAAATCCATTAATATTAACTTACCAGTAAAACCTTCATCTAAGTCCTTAAATATTTAATCAACCTCGGATAGAAGTGAACCTCACTGACTGGAACCGTAGATCTCTGCAACAAGATCATTCCTGTTCATTTTCAAAGAGCACCTGTCAGGATTAAGCGGTCTCGAAATTCTCCGAAGAGTTCTGAACTTTTCTACAGTTCCACAACTGAGTAATTCAAAGCAAAATTTTGTTTTATTGTGGCTGAAATGTGCTGGTAGATGGCATCCACTTTGCTCGTTATCCTCGCCCATTGAATTTATGTTGGTGGCTTTATCTTTGTAGATTACGCAAGCAGAAAAGCTTTATTGCCACTCTGCCTAGAGAACAAAATGTTCACCATTGTTTTTTTGGCCAAAGCACATTGCCACAAAAATTGATCAGCAGTGCTACATTAAGGCATTACAATATATTCAGATTAAAACACCTCAGATAGCTTCAGAATATATGACTTACATCTATACAGCTAGTTGTAATAAAATAAGATAAAAAATATAAAAGCCTTTTAACCTCTTAATCAATTGTTTCTCAAATGGGAAATATACATAAAGCTGTGTGAAAATGAAAACCCTTTTGTGTAATCTAGATGAGGTCCACACTTCTGTAACAGACTACAGACTAAGTACTAATAACAATGGTGAAAAGATCTGATTCTCAATCAGTACTTCCGCAGGACCTGACCTGTGCTGTTAAAATCAATCTCACATTACCAGTACTGTATTATATTTTGATAAGCAGACCAAATGCAAGTTTGACATGACTGCTAGAAGCATTTCTCCTTCTCCACTGCCACAGTCAAAATTAAAGTACTAAAGCATATTGTCTTGAGTTGCTTCCGTATAAAGCAGTGGTTCTCAAACTGTGGTACGCGTACCTGCAGTGGTACGCGGCGTGCCGCCAGGTGGTACGCCAAATGACCCTGGAACTGTGTTGTGTGCGCTGAAAAATCGGGACGGGTTTTCATATTTTGTATTTTTATACGTGTCGAATACGCAGCCTACGTACTACAATACAGTGCGCGCCAATACTTCAGTGGACACAAGAGATACTCTGTAATTCTAAACCACTCTATAGGAATGCGTGCCACGGACGCAAGTGACCAATTGTATTTAAAAAAAGCTATTGTATCTCCAGCAAATATGGAGGTAGAAGACTGTGCGTGATTTTGGAACAATGCCAATGTTGTAAACACAGGAATGCATATATATGCGTGCTACGAACATTGGTAATCTTGTGAGCACAGGAAAGCGTGAAAAATAACAGAAAAATATTTAAGAACTGTTCTAAGTTAATTTGAGAAAAATACACAGAGCGTCTCTGTGTTTCTCTCCCATGCGCATGAAATAAAAACTTAAAATAAACACTGAAATAAAAACGGAAACGTGGAAAAATGCAAGCTTGCGGATTGCTAAAGCAGGTAAGCCCCACACTATTATGTGTGGAGAAAAAGCTGCTGAACAGCTCGACCTGCTGCCCCCCCTGAAAGACACAGTCATTCATAGAATTATTGAAATTAAGGATTATATCAAAAGTACACTGAGCGCGTTAAGTTGAGCAGATGTTTTTCACTGCAATTTGATGAGTCTGTAGTCTATTTGGCCAATTTGCTCGTTTACGTTAGATACGAGTTTGAGGGTACATCCCGTGAGGACTTTCTGCTCTGTAAGCCGCTACCAACAGGAGCTACAGGAGAGCACGTATTTCAGCTTCTGAATGAATTTATCGAAGAGAATGGCATCGACTGGATAAAATGTGTCGGAGTTTGTACAGACGGTGCTAGAGCAATGACAAGCTGACACAGCGGTGTAGTTGAACGAATTAGGTTGCTCCAGAAATTAATGGTTTCATTGCAACATCCACCGCGAGACCTTTGCCGTCAAGAAAATGCCTGACGATTTAAAATCTGTTAGACTGTTGTGAATTGTATCAAGGCTCAAAAAATTAATTCACATCTGCTTTGCTCGACTAAACAGGCTCACCCCTCTCACTGAAATGATGCTTTTTTATTTTTATTTGTTGTTGTTTTTTTTTTCTGTAAAACACTTTGAGAAGCCACATTTTTTATATCAAACAAAGTTTATTATTATAATATTTATTATATGTATGTGTGAGTGTGTGTGCACATGCGCTTATGTTGGTCATTGAGAATTTCTGGGGTTCCTATGAGATGATGACTTGTAGGTGGTACTTGGATGCTTTGGTTGGATTAGGTGTGGTACTTGGTCCAAAAAGTTTGAGGACCACTGGTATAAAGCATTTATAATGAATAAGCTTCTATCCCATCATTAACAAGTATTCACAAATTCATATGTTCATGCAAGCCTGTTTACACTTCATCAATCACTGCTGCTACCTCATTTATGTAAGTCATGTGTAGGACAAACCATTACAATTACATTCAAAACAATGTCAATTTAAGTTAGTATTTTACAGCTGTTATTGATTGCATCACACTTTAATCCAAGGGAAACTACAAAATCCTTTCCAGAAAAAATGAACTGTTCCCAGTGTTAAAGCCTTGAGAGATCTGACTTTAATGGAATATTTTCCACTGTGGCCTGGACACTTTTTTCCTGCTGCACAAAAGGTCCATAAATGTTATCACGAAATGCATTTTTTTCAGGGAAGCCTCTTGAATATTTCTTTCCGCAGCAAAGCATTCAGATTCCATCAATCTAAAAACCAGAAAACCATCATTTTTTACACAATTTTCTTCCTTCTGAGACTAAACCTGCTGCTTTGCACTTAGGAGATTCTATTTTAAGTTATCTTCGGAGTGGCAGAAAAAAAAACTAGCATAAAGGTAAATGTTCACCATCACTAAAGTGATGTGACTTTACTTTTTTAATAAATCCTAAAAACATTTTTATAAAAGATTGCAAATGCCATTTTTTGCAAGATACTCTTCTGTACATTAAATAACTGCACAACAGGTGAAATGCTAGCTCAGATGCTAAAATGACAGAACCAATATACAACAGCTAACTTAATCAGTCTACTTTTCTTTTTTTCCTATTTTTGTAAAGATTTTAAGATTCCCATTGCCAAAAAATGAAGCTGTTTGAAAATTTTAAGTTAGCTATCCCCATCTATTTTCTTACAATACATTGCAGGTCAAATCCTTTAGCAGTTTTAAGGCATTCTGTAACGATTTACTGAAAATTGAAGTAGATCAATTCATAAATGGAAGTGTGCGCGGTCTTTCCATCTAAAGGCCCTTTCACACTTATTTTGCTAGAGCGGGAATGTCAAACCCATTCCTAGAAAAGCCTAGTTTCTTCTATTTCTTGTTACAACCAGGGAAGGTATTTAAACAACCCAATAATTTTCTTAAACATATATAGAATGATTCTTAAAATCTCTTACATTTGAGTTACAAGGTTACTGAAAACATTCACTTAATAAAAGGTGCAGGTACCTACAAAAATCTCAGAGCCATTAAATTATGGCAAATTTTACAATTATTCAGTTAATTAGACCAACTATGTTAGTGAGAGCTTTGGTGAAAGAAAAATGTAATGACATCAGACACAACAGGCACTGGTATCCCTATGTTCTCATTGCTACTTTCAACAAAGGGAAAAGCTCTCCCAATCAAGTCTAACTCAAGTCTTTAAAAACGTGGAACCATGCATGAAAGAAGCCACAAAAGCAATGCAAATGTGGCTTATCATTGTACTCCACAGAACTCTGTTAGTGTTTGTAACCACTGCCACATTCATTCTAAATGACATCCATTAGTTGGAACATGCTTTTTAAGAAAGTCTCAAAATACTAGTCTTACACAGAGCACACATCAGCACTTTGTCCATACTACCCTCCCTTCATTAAAAAAATAAATGTAGCAAACCACAGTAAATGATGAAACACCCTTTTGATTAAAGAACATTGCTGTTGAATATTGGTATTCGCCAGTTAATACCACTCCATTTACAACAGCGCCTATGTTCATCCCAATGGTCTGATAGGACCTTGTACAATCTCTGAACAAATTTCCCTTTTTATGACACCAGTGTCTGTTTTATTCTTTCCCAACTTAACAATTAGTTCAATTAAAGCTCCTAATTAAACCTCCTAATTTACTAAAAGCTTAGCTGGTTTGAGACCAGCAAACACTGAAGTCCTGAGGTCCAAGATCAAGAATCCCCGCTTTAAAGTACAGTTATTTGCTTGGACACCTACCTGGTTATTTTATTCATGTAGGAGTCAGACATTGTGTGTAGTACAAAATTACCATACGCAATAGTATAAAGGGAACATGGTGCTTCCTGGATTAATATTGAAACCTAGCAGGTATTTCTTCTGCTCTCCAACTAAGCATTTGCTTCTTGATGGCAATTGTATTAAAACTAATGACTAAGGAAAGAAATGCAAGTTGTTTTATTTGGTAGTAAGTGATGAGTGTTCAGAGGTATGAAGTTTCATCACTTTTCATAAAAACAGCTTGAAGTGTAAAGGCCCTTTTACACTTATCATTCAATTTCCCATATATTCTTTTCATTTTGGCCCCAAGTTCACTCATCACTGCTTGAGTTCAACCCTGTTTGTATTCACTTTTTGTCTTGCTTAAAAAAATGGGGTGTTTTATGACGTGACTTTTTCTGTGTAAATAAGTAAGAAGTGCTCACTTTAGGCCCCTGCTCTTTAGGAGCTAAACTCTGGTCAATGTCCATCTCAGTTCTCCAATCTAATGTCAATGCTTATTGAAAATCTTCCCTTCATCCTCTTGGAAACCAAAATTCAGAGTTAATAGCCTTTTTGTACTTGTAAGACTTTCAAATCCTAAAAGGCCATAAAGGGTAATGTCTGTCATAACTAAAGGTATGGGTAAAACGTAAATACAAATTTTTCTCAAGCGCTTCTCCAGGTGAAACTCAATACATGCCACATAGTAAATGTTATTATTTATTCAAATATATAATTCTCAATAATGCGTGCAGTCTTCAAAGAAATAGTGAAAATTTAGTTGTAATGATAGGCTGTATGTAGCAAGGAAGAACTTATCTATTAATGAAATGCAACTGACTAACCTTTAGTATTCCATCTTTTAAACTGTTAAAAGACTGTTATCTGATTTTCACTACAAAATGGTACTGAGTTAATAATCTGCTATGTACTGTAGGTTAGATTAATTATCATGAACATTATTTAGTGGAATATAACCCAAAAATATTGCTTTCAATCTGTACTTTGTTAGTTTTTCAATTTGTTTTATTTTAGGCTTTTCTTGTTAATGCAATCAAAAGTCATAATCCACCTCATTATTTTACAACTTTTGTCAAAGCAAGAAATTTGCTTTGGAAAGCAATATTGGTTTCAATCATGTTACTCTGGACTGAAAGATTTGAAAAATAAATGCATTACAGTAATTAATGTAGTAGAGGCAAACTGAGATGAACATCTTGATGCCCAGAGCACCAATGGCACATATTCCTAAAACAATATGACTATACATTTGTAATATTTTTTTATTTCCTTATTTTTGACAACAAAAAATCTTGACATTATAATTAATGTTTTTACATCTCTATAGCTAAGTACATGTTGCAAATAGTGAAATCAGTCCGATAAATAATAATAATCAATAAGAGACTGTGACCGATTCTAAAATAAAGTTACCAGTCCTCTTGTCATTCTAAATAAAAATGTCATTATTCAGGAAAAGCAGGTAATTAATTTCACAAGATTCGACATGTGGAAAGTTAGAATTCAAGACTGGGATAGTATGAATATATATACATTTTGTACAAAGAACATAACTTTGACCATATATATTTAAATATTTAATGCCATTATAAGAAGCTGCTTAAATCATAATAATATACAGCTTATACATAGTGACCATTTTAGGGGTTAAAAGATAAGATAATTGGCTAACTGATGCACAATTCAGTACTTAAACATTTGTCAAGTATGTTTTATTTTAATGTGTACAATGCTGAAATTTGTCAAAGGTGTGGTCGAGTCCTTCATGTATTCATGTATATTTCTAGAGCTAGTACTAATCTAAAAACAGCTTAGATAAATTACAGGGATATACTGTATGTCCAGGGCTCACAAAGAATAACAGGACCATTTGTGAAAAGAACTGACAACACAAACAGCAGCACTGAGTGGATTAGATTCATGTCAGATCGCGAATAAAAGACAGGGCAGCACCCGGATGTCTGTATGGATATATAGAAAATGAAAAATTAGGTGATTTTTTCTATCATTCTGTAATATTCCCAGAAAGACGTGTTATAAGAGTGACGCACCTCAAACTGATTAAAGTAGTTGTAGGTGTGGCCTGATCATGAAATACCTGGGGCCATGGATAGCATGCACACAAAAGGCAACTGGAATGTTCCACTCTGTGCTTTGTCTGGGTTTATTAAAATGACTCACAGAACTTTAGAACAATGTGGTACATATTGCAGAATAAGACCAAATAATCTAATCACGAAGAATAAATGGACTGAAATAACCCACATTTGCATGTATTTTTATACTACTTTCTTTCTCTATAAAGTAGATGACAAAAAGTTAACACTGTCATACAGTATGATGCTGTGCTTTCCCTGTAAATGGGACAAATTTGGAGCAAATCTGCTTTGAAGAAATCAAGGTGAGAATGAAGGCCACCACTCAATAGCTTTCTTGTTGATGATAATCATTTTTCTGGCATGTAAAGCCTAATGTTGCTTTTAATAGTGGCAAGTAATTTAACATCTTTGATATTTTGCTCCTACAGTATATGCATTTGCTGAATTTATCATCAAGCAATTGCGGGTTCCATTCCATTTTTCCTGGGACTATGTGAGGAACAAAATTCATAAATCTCAATTTTTTCTTTCTTGACAAAATACTTTAAATCACAAAAAATAGAAAACCTAATATATTGAGGTTTGTACTGCAGAAGACAGAGGTTCTCAGTTATAGTCACAAGAGATCTGTCTCTTCTGCTTTTTTGTTCTAGATGAGTTCTCAATTGCAGGCTAATTGATTTGGATTTTTTTAATCTGAGGCATACTTTCAAGTTTCATTTAATCTCTTATATATTTGAATGACATTTGTAATTGGTATCAAACCAGCACAAATCAGAACTCTCCTCATTCAGCTGTGCTACCTGAAATGCAATAAACTGGATGAATGAAGGATAGAAAAAAATAGGGGAGAATTTGATACAGTCATTCCTGCCTGTATCATAAACTGTTCACTTATTAACAACTAAACAGATCAATGCACAAATTTAAGTAAAGTGAGGAAAGAATGCATATAGTTCATTATCTATAAATTCTTTTAAAAAATAAGTTATTTTTTTAATTATTTAATTATTTTTAAAATCAAAGACTGAGTGCAGAAAAAACTCAAGCAAGTAGATCAATTAAAGACCAGTGATTGAGAGATCAGTTGAAACTGGGTTCCCCATTAATAGGATTGAGAACAAAAGGTACAATAAGTGAGCAGCAGTATATAAAAAAATAAAATGCAAACCTAGAAGAAAACCATAAAAAGCATCTCACAACCAAGCATTCTATTTGTACAGAAAAAAAACATTTACATATTCTACATTATGAAGACCTCCAACCAAAAAGATATCTAAAAATCTAGCAAGAAAAAAAAACTCTTAGTTGTAGACAACAGGTGAAGAAATGGCTGCAATTTCAGAAGCACAAAAGTAAATATGCTCCCAATCTTGAGGGTCAATAAGGTCCAACTTTATGCATTTTCAAACATGTAAACGTCAAAATGTAATGGGTAAGGTTGTGTCTAGCCAACATAACACCACAATAAAACCTATGAAAAGGCATTGTTAAATGAATCATAATTAGGATCATACAAACTACTTTGAAATATGATTGTGGAATATTATTTGAAAACGTTCTTGAGAAACAAATATTGTGACTGTTGTTTTAAAACCAAGGAGAATTATTATTTAATTATGGAAAGCCCAGCTGAATTCAAAGTGGAAGAGGTGGGCTGAGAGGAAGGAAAATTTTACTGAACACCAATGTTTAAACATAGTTGCATGACATCATCATGCTCATATCCATATTTTAAAGAAAATCTTGTGTTCAATTCTTTATATCCTTGAGAAAATATGGTCATCAAGAACCAAACTGGAAGATTTTGTAAAAGGAGAACACAACAGAAATAATTTGAGTCCATCAACTATTGAAGCCATCAAATAATAAAACAGAATAGGTAGTTTGGCCATTAAATAAAATACCACCATTTTGATAGCTCACAGCATAGCAGCTTTGCACAAAAAGATTAGCTGTCTAGATCTCTCTCCTTGCATTCTTGTAGGAATCACCAAACTACAGTAGCCCATAAAAACCTCTCAAATAATATGGATAATTGCAGTATCCATGTGTTGAATTTACCAAAGATGTATCAAGTTGAAATATAAAACCAGAAGATTTGGAATTCTGCAGCAATCTGATTTTTTAAATGCATTTATATCCATTTCCTGATAAAGTATGTTATATGTACAAATTACGCATTATGAAAGAATACTCAAGATACATGAAAAATAAACCTGCATAAAAAGAAAATAACTTCCCTTTGTTCTATGTAAATTTTCCAAGCTTCCCATGAGTTCTAACACTAGACAAACATAAGAATTGTCAAATAATTGTCAAAATGGCACACATGCATTACACATTTCAAATTCAAAATTCCACATATCCAATAGTGATTTCTTTCTACTATAGATGTTGGGAAACCAAAGCTATTGGTTGATTTTTGTAAATTGTATAGGAATGCAATATATTTTATTTTCCTTAGTCGTAACACAGAATATAAATATTTTAAAGAAAATGTAAAACATTGAGTTATATATAAATATGATGAATTCATGAGGTTCTCCTCTGTACATATTTTAATTTGTTGTGGTGTCCCACATGCCTTGTGAATGAACACCACTACTGTTATGGGACTCTAATGAGTTTATGAATGCACAACCACAAATTCACAGCCAATGTGCTAATTAAATCCATAACCAAAGATGTTAAAAGATCAAAAGTTTGTCTCGAGTAGCATATTCTGTAAAAAGCACATTTGGAAAACATAGACTTGAAAACCACCTAGTCTTTGTTTCCTTCTTTTATCATCTAGAAGAATCAGTCACACTTAATTTGAGAATGCCATCATCAAAGGAACATCTCATCAGCTTAGGAACTCATACTCTGTAAAACTAAAATATTTCAAAAGCTCCTGAAGGCCACCAGCTTTCTCTCTGTCTACAACACCAAGGACTTCTGGGTTCTGCTACTGCATAATTAAGCATTAAAATTCCTGTCTCATCCATGGCTCGTCTCCCTCCATCACACCGTCGATCCCAATCCCTTTTCAGTCCTGCTTCTGGAAGCTCTACCGCCCTCCATTTTCTTGTGAAGTCCACAGTAAAGCAAAAACTTAACCATGACTTCACAAGACAAAGCATTCTTGCAAGCTTCTATTTGTGCCTGGGCTGGAACCTGCACAAGCAAAAGTCATACTGATAAGCTAAACAACAAAGTCAACCTTTGTTCTTGTTGGGGATTTCTGACTTCAGTCTCTCCTTAGAGACTGCTGTGCTTTCCTCCATTTTATGGTGAAGCCCACAATGACATACCTGACTTCAGAGCCCTGTCAGCACAGACATCCAAACCCCAGCTTGCAGCAGCAAAGGGAGAAAAAAACAAGCCAATTGCAATTAAAGAAATACCCCCTCAGAACTGGAAGCTTCAAGTCACTCGTTAGGAAAAACAGAAAATCCAGCCGTTTAAATTTAATCGGTGTTAGGGAAGCCAATAGGATCAACAAAAAACCTGGACAGAGCTTTTTTGAGTGAGTATCTGGACTTGGACCAGCAGCAATGCCAGACAGTCGTTAATGGAGGCTCAGCTCTTTTAAACACTAGTGCTGGGAGAGGAGAGCTATCCGTGCAATGGCTTCTCCTTCCAAGCTAACGATCAAAAGAGAGGGAGAAAGCAAAATCCCTCACCAGACCTACCTAAATAAAACTCTCCCGGGTACTCGTACACAACGCAAGCTCTAGTGAGGTCCTGTTTAGAGTCTCGATTTCCAAAAAACACGTACAAATAAATGGGTGGTAGAAAAAAATAAAGAGGTCACGTTCTGGCTGGCTTTACATGTTTGGGTGCCAACACGAGCTTTCTTCATTTCTTTCTTTCTCTTTCTTTCTATTGCTCTCGCTCTCTCCAAGTCACCACGACTGGTCCTAAACTAAAAAGAAAAAAAACCTTCAGCTTTTTCCAGCTCATTAAACAGACGCTCTCCAGGTTTTTCGTTCAACCACAACATCTTGTTTATGGATCATTAATAAAGCAGTGATCTTAACGTTTTGGATTCGCGTTTTACTTACGAGTTCGTCCAGAAAAGAGACCTTTCTAAAAGTTGTTTTGTGTCTCATGCGTGTGCCCGGTCTAGTGGATGATCGCCATCTTTCCTGCTTCTCCTTTGCTGCAGCTGCAGATGACCTGAGATCCGTCTGTCTCTGAATAATGAGCAACCAGAGAGACAAGGAAGACAATCTGCAAAGCAGGCAACACAAAGAAGTTTTGGAGACTAGCAAGCACCAGGGGGTGCGCAAGAGTTTGCAATGATGATACAAGCAGAATGGACAACGTGGTGTGTATCCATAAAGCTTCTTAGATCGCAATCAAAGCTAATTAAAAAGGAAAAAAAATCACTCCAGTGGACTGATTTCCGTAAGCATTCCAGTACACCTCGAGTTTTGATATTTTCTCTAATGCCTAAACAGCGCTGTTTTGGATTTTCTTAAAAATACAGTGTTGATTTTTGCAAACATCTTGAGTTTCAGCAGTGCTGATCTCACGCAACTAGGTCATATAAAAAAGTGTTATGGGGTTGAAGAGGTATTTGGGGGACTTTTGGACAGTTTGTAAAGGTTTATGCTAACATTCATAAATTAACAGTGATGCACAAATAGTTGACCTGCACACTTATTTTTATACATGTACTATACAGTATATGTACACAGTTGCAGATGAATGATGGCAACATTTGAGACATTGACAGTTTGCTGTTCTCTAGTTCACTTAGATAAATACGTTATATTACGGAAAGGTCCCTGATGAATTAACCAAATTAAAACGAGTGCAGGTGTAAGTTTTGGCCATATTTGAAATGCATATTCTTTCGAATACAATTTTAAAATATGAATATTTAATCTACCTGAAATGTTTCCCATTACTTACTAGTGTGCAGACCTCAAAAAGGTTCTGTCTTTGATAAAAAAGTTTAAGAAACTTTTATTGTTCTAAAGTAATTTGTGAATATCATTGTTTCAATCACCACCACTTTAAATCTGATAAATACCTGTCAACCAAATTGAATATTCACCTGTGAAATTTACTTTACTAGCCCGTTAGATTATAGACCATAAGTTACGTTTACGTGGATAACATAAGGCCAGTTTGCATTTGTGTGTTTCCTTAATGTTCTAAAGCCTACATTGAAAATAAATGTATGTCTTTCAGCTGCATGATCTTTGAAACTGAATAAACAGGATCTTTTAAACTGAATGTGTTAATCTTGATAAATATGCTTTGGAAATATTAATATATTTTTTTCAATGTCATTTATTTTATAATTATTACTTCAGTGAATTTTTCTCACATTTTATGATGAATTTAGGAATATTCTCTTGTTACTTCACTAAATGTTAAAAGCAAAAATGTGACTGATAAGTGTATACAGTAAATGTAGCACTGAAATACTCCTACCTTGTGCTTTGTACAAACAAAGTTTCTTTGATTGGCTGCATATCAGTGTTCATATCAATATAACTGGGGTTAATGGAAAACAAAAAATAATGACAGAAATGGGAAAAAAGCACTATATACTGTACATAGACCTACTGTAGGCTGCTGTAAAAGAAATGTGATCCATAGAAGTTCTTAAATCTATTCCTCTATTATCTATGATTTCTTTAGCAAAATTTCATAACATGTAACAGAATTTGTGCTCTTTTCATCTTCATGCCGTCCTAAACACTTAACATATTCATACTCAGCTTGCCTCAGTTACTGTACGTAATATTTTTGCCAGCTATTGGGTATGTTTTCAGTTGTTTTCAATGTCTGTTAAACAACACCACATACTAGTCTGTTCAACTTTCACAAACAGATGTTTTGAGTCATTTTAGACTGAAATCTCATCTATCGTACATAACCGGATTTAAACAAAACATTGATCCACATATCAATCACATAATCTATAACCGGTAATTAATACCATTAGACCGGGACAAATAAATCAACACTTTAATTTAATTGTGTCCTATAAGTACATAACAGACAATTAAAAAAATTAATTTGTTGAGACATGCTGGAAATAGATAAAAACAAGAATCCTGAAATACACTACGTTCTTGAGGCCTGCATTTGGCCATCATTGGCCTAACTGATCAGCATGAGATCATTTTGAAAATAGCTTATTAGCAATTCAGTCAGTGAAGTACATGAAAGTAACATATGTAGAGGAATTCTTCCCCATAAGAACCTTATGGATTTAGGGATATATACAGTTGCAAGAAAAAGTGCGAACCCTTTGGAATTACCTGAATTTCTGCATTAATTCCTCAGAAAAATATGAGAAGATCTTCAACTAAGTCACAATAATAGTCAAACACAATCTGTTTAAACTAATACATAAACAATTTTACTTCTTCTTGTCATTACTCATCCCATCATTTAAACATTCACAGTCTAGATTGGAAAAAGTATGTGAACCTCTAGGCTAATTACTTCTCCAAAAGTTAATTGGAGTCAGGTGTTCCAATCATGAGGAGGTGTGGGTTGGAGGTGCTCTGCCCTATACAAAGATTGATTACTGACAGAGTCTCCTCTTCTCAAGAAAGAGCTGTTCATGTGAACCATGCCCTGATAAAAAGAAATAGCAGAGAACCTTAGAAGAATTGCATAAAGCTAGAAAAGGCTAAAAAAGCATTTCTAAAGGCCTGGGTGTTCATCAATCCACAGTAATACAAGTTTTCTAAAGTACAAATGGAGGAAGTTCAGTACTGTTGCTAGGAGTTTGCATCCTGCAAAGATCACAGCAAGAGAGCAGTGTGTAATGCTGAAGGAGGTGAAAAAGAACCCTAGGGTAATGGCAAAGGACCTGCAGAAATCTCTTGAACTTGCAAAAGTCTCTGTAAATGTGTCCACTAAAAGAAAAACACTGAACAAGAATGGTGTTAATGGAAGGACACCACAGAGGAAACCACTGCTCTACATTGACATTGAAAAAACATTGTTGCATGTCTCACGTTTGCAAAAGACCACCTGGATGTCCCACAACACTTCTGGGACAACGTTCTGTGGACAGATTAGACAAAGGTTGAACTATTTTGCAGAAATGCGCAACGCTATGTTTGGAGGGGAAAAAAAGCACTGCACACCAACACCAAAACCTCATCCTAACCATGAAGCATGGTGGAGGGAGCATCATGGTTTGGGGCTGCTTTGATGTCTGGACAGCTTGCTATCACAGAGGGAACAATTAATTCAAAATTCAAAATTTTACAGGAGAATGTCAGGGCAGGGTAGCAGTCTGTCGCCTGAAGATTAATAGAAGTTGGGTGATACAACAAGACAATGACCCGAAACCTGAAATGTTTGGTGGAGGTTATTGCTGCTTAAGGAGGTTCTACCAGTTACTAAATAGAAGGGTTGAGATACTTTTTCCAACCTAGACTGCAAATTTTTAAATTATGTGTTCTGTACTGACAACAAGTACAATTGTTTGTGTTATTAGTTTAAGCAGATTGTGTTTGTCTATTATTGTGACTGAGCTGAAGATCAGACCACATTTTTATGAGTAATTAATGCAGAAATCATTGTTGCTAAGATCTGACTCAGTATGCACTTCTGGTCACAGCAGTTACAGTGGGATGCCAAAGGTTGCACCTTCTTTTTAACTGTGGATTTAGGATATATGACTTAGAGATTAAGGAACCATTAAAACGTGCAACCTAAACTAAGGTGATTTTTCACAATAGAATCAATAGAGGAGGGTTAGGGAACACAAGTTACTGTTTGTATGAAACTACCTAAATACAGTACAGAGGGTCAGGTTATAAATCTAGTTTGTTTTTCTATAGACTTAGTATTGGAAGTAGAGTTAAAATTACTTCCATCCATTTTCTAACCACTTCTTCAAATATAGGGTTGCAGGGGACCTGGAGCCTATTCCCGGAAGCAAGGGGTGAAAGGCAAGAGTACACCCTGAATGAGATGTCTGTCTTAGTGTAGACAGACACACTCACACTGTCACCCAGAGACAATTTTCTCAGAAGCCGATTAACCTACAAGTATGTTTTTGGACTGTTGGAGGAAACCAGAGCCCATGGCAGAAACCTACACAATCATGGGGAGAGAATACAAACTCCACATAGATTGCACATCGCCACCTACTGTACCTTGCTGGTTTGTGGTGCCTTGAAAGACATGTTTGCAACATATGAATTTAGTTCCTTAATTAATTGATTAATTATATAGTATGCAAAATAATGAACACTGAGCTGATTTATAACGGGATACCCTCTGTACAGTTTAAGAGGGAGTTAAAACATTTTACTTCACTATACTCCTCTCAAAAACATTTTACTTCACTATACTCCTCTCATTGTAGCTAAGTACTGGCACTACACATAACAGCCTGTTCAGGTCCTCAGTTTCTTTATTTGTCTTTCGTTGATTTTGAGGACTGAAACTGGCCATTGCTAAACTCTTTAAGACACTTTGTACTATAGGTATCACTCATTATTTTGTATGGAAAGACATATCCTTACATTTTATTTAAAAGGAAATTGACATAAATCAATTATAGTCTGAAATATGTTTCACTCCATTCCAGGCTCATGAAGAGTGTGATTTTACTTCCCCTTATGTTTTTCTTATTCTTTTATTTGTAACAGTGATTGATCCTGCTTCATTAAAAGACGCATTCCTAATGCAAGAAATTGTATAGGGCTAATAAAGAAACATTACATTAGTTACCCCTTGAATACATAATATGGTTTCATCTCTCCATGGACTGCAGCATATGTTTGTAGTATATTTAATATAATGAATTATTACTTTTATATTTAAGAAACCTTAAAAATGCTGTCCAACAAGAGCCATTTGCTTAGGTCTTTAATTTAATGGGAACATTTAATTATAGTACATACAATTCAAATGTTGTTATTGTAAAAACAAAGATTCTTTGTTTTTATTTTTAGCATTGAACACTAATCTAGAAAATGTAACA
The DNA here is from genome assembly GCF_040954835.1 of Lepisosteus oculatus. Classification (NCBI taxonomy): domain Eukaryota; kingdom Metazoa; phylum Chordata; class Actinopteri; order Semionotiformes; family Lepisosteidae; genus Lepisosteus; species Lepisosteus oculatus. The sequence goes on along the minus strand of NC_090698.1, from coordinate 34,720,098 downwards.
TTTTAAACAGGAGAATACTTTCTATTAACCTTAGCACTCTTGATTCTTAATGTGAGTACTAGCTGAGTGGGTACTGCCTGGATGCGTCAAGTACTATTCCGTAATATTCCTACTATTCTACTATCACTATGTACTGTTCCTTCAATGAAAAAGACACAATAGTTAAGACAGTAACTCTTTAAACTTTCAGTTGCCAGCTTAAAACATTTTGTAAAAATTCAATCAGTCTGTTTTATGAACTCATTGAACAACAGCTTATTGCCCAAAACTTTCAATAAAGGTGCCAAAACAGTGAGTACTTCACACTAGGTAGGAGAGTCACTCTTTCTGTTTGGATGTTTTTAGTCTTTTATAATTGCAGTAATTTCACACAGGTAAATAACACTTTTGGAGAGATTTTCAATTAAAGAGCAATGAAAACTTTAAGAAATTAAAGCTTTATTTTTAGGTTGATTAATGTTAACATATAGCAGAGTTTGGAATCTGGTTATCTATATAATTTTATGACTGCAAATCTAATTGTTCTAAAATTGTTCCCTAGAAGGAATGTTAGAGATTGAATTTTGATAATTTTGCTTTTGCTCTTTGTACTACTTTTTAATGAAAAAGATTCACTGAACCATCAACGCCCCTGAAAAATCAGGTCCCTGGTATTGTTGTGAATGAAGAGATAACTAAACCTCTCGTAAACAACTCCAGAAAATAAAGCCTTTCTCATACAACCTTTCCTCAGTAAAAGCATATTCAAAAGTTTTAAAAAGTGGAATAAGGTGGAAGAAAACATAAATAAAAAGGCGATAACGAGGTCATGTGCCCTTACCAACCATATAACTTGGTAACAAAGGGGAAGCCTCAGTGTAGGAAAAGAGGACATCCTGTTTGGATGCAGGGGAAACAGGAGGAGGACTGGGCTACTTGTCATGATGATTCTAATCATCCACAGACAAAAGCAAAAGGCAGTTTATGTTTCATGAAGGACATTTTTAGACTGATGGAATAAAAAACTAATAAAGTTAGATATATCTTGTTTTGTTAGTGTTGTAAGTCATTTGGTGAAAAATAAATTCCATTAACTAGTCTTTAATTTTTTTTATTTTAATTGTACCATGTATGATCAAATTAAATCATGCAATTATTCTGTAATTGTAGTCATTTATAAAACAGACTTCTCATTAATTAATTAGCATGTACACTGCACATAATCAATTAACACAAAACAAAATTGTGAAACCAAAGGAATTAGAATTAGCAGAACAACAGTAGTGAAATTCCCACAGAAGAATAGATACACGACAGTGTTAAAACTTATGAAAGGATGCATAGTATCATCACTGTAAAACTAATAATACAAATCAAATCCTCTGTAGAAGTTTAAGAACAAAAAGGCAATCTCTAAGACTGGAAGACTTTTTTGACTTGTCAAAAATATTACCCATACAACATCCAGGCATCTGATGAATAAAGAACAAAATGAAATGATTATATGTGACAAAACATTGAGAAATGATTTGAATAGCAACAGTTATAATATGTGGTCAAACTGAATGATGAACCATGCTCAAAACCACTACTGTAATTTCTTACTAAATACAAGTTTTCAAACTTTGCAGAATAATATACTGTACAGTCCTACTGAAAACAACCTTTTAAGATGACTTTATTTGGTTTGTTGAAACCACAAAGAACACTCTTCCACAGAAGGGTTAGGGTTAGCAAAAATGAACAGAAATCAAAGATCTTAATCAAAATGACCACTATCAGTTATACAGAAACTGGAGGAGGATGGAATATTCAGGTAAAAGTGTGTGAATATTTTTTACTAGCTTATAGTGTTGCTATAGTAGCTGATCAATACGAACTTTGTATTACAATTGTACCAGTTATTACAAAGATTTATATTAGAAAGTTTCAAATTTATAGTTCTTATAATTCCTTAATTAAAATATTGTTTTGCCATGTTCTGTTCTACAAAATATTGAATTGAAAAAATAACATTTGTTCTATTTTTAATGCCCTAAGCTCATTAGACAATATTTACATTACATCAACAAAGCCAAAACAATTAAACATATTTTCTGATACAACAATAATTGTATTTAAATGGAACCAAAATTGATAAATAAATGTAAACCAAAACACACAATTTATCCTAAGGCTAGGGTGTCCTTGTGTATATTATGAAAGATAGAGCAGTATAATTAGGTCAAATGTTTTTTCATTATTATACTAGATTAATTTTATTTTATTTTTTATTTATTTTTATTTTAAAAATGTTTTACTCATAATTAAGATTATTCTATGCAGGACAAAATACAAAGCAGATTAAGACATACATTTCTGACCATAACTGTACAATAAAAACTCTGAAAAGATAATGACTCTTCATATTTACCTTATTTATGGACACTACATAACCTACACTACTTAAGCCCTACTTAAGTCCCAAGGTCATTGATAAGACAAGGATCATTCCTCCGGACCGTAACCCTCCCAGTCTATCAGGAATTGACAAGACCCTCTGTGCCATCGGGCAATCAAGATCTTGTTGTCCGTGAAAGTCCAGGAGGAGGTGGACGAGGTTGTGGTCTAGAAAGCGAGGGTCTGTGGTAAGGCTCCAAAAGGGAAACATAGAAAGTAGGATGAATCTCAAGGGAGGGAAGAAGTGCGAGACGGTAGGAGACAGGTGTGATCCAGGCAAGAATCCGGAAGGGTCCTATGAAACGAGGACCCAGCTCGGAGGGAAATGTTCTTGGTGGATAGCCAAACAAATTGTCCTCGTCTTAATCTGGGGAAGGGTCGTCGGGATTTATTGGCGGAGGTCTGTTGTCTGCGGGTGGTTCCTAACAGTGCGGTTTTATTCCAAAGTTTATGGAGGGAGGAGAGGTCTTGACTGCAGGGACGTCGGTTTCAAGAATGGTGTCGGGGAAAAGTGAAGGTTGATAACCAAATGAACAAAGAAAGGGGGACATCTTGGTGGAAGACGTGTAGAGGGAGTTATGAGTGTACTCAGCCCATGGAAGAAGGGAGATCCAGTCGTCTTGGGGTGTGGAGACATACATTCTCAGGAAGGTTAACAGATCCTGGTTTATTCTCTCCACCTGGCCGTTAGCTTCTGGGTGATATCCAGAGTTAAGTGAGGAAGATGCCCTCAAGACCTTGAGGTCCCCTGTCAGAGACAATGTCCTTTGGGATGCTTTGCAATCGGAACTCATGAAGAACAAACAGGTCAGCCATCTCCCGGGCGGATGGAAGAGAACAAAGAGGGATAAAATGCACAGCCTTAGAAAGTCAGTCAATTATTGCCATGATGGTAGTCTTATCCTTACTCATAGGGAGATCCATAAGAAAGTTGACTGAAAGATGGGACCAAGGATATGTGGGAACTGGAGTCAAGACCCGCCTTCTTCTGCCAGGAGGTCTTGACTCTGGAGCAAGTGGTGCAGGCCCGGGTGTATTCCGTCATATTGGTCCTCAGGGAAGGCCACCACATATCCTTGGAGATTAGATCAATGGACCGTTTAGTACCCGGATGACCCGCAAATCGAGAATCATGGCCCCATTGAAGAACTGCAGGGAGTAAAGAGACGAACAATCTGTCCTGGGGTCATTGGGGGGGGTATCGTGTGACAGTGTGAAGAGCACGTCTCACCTGGTTATTTCTTTTTAGCTTCACCATTCATTTACAGATTTCAGCTTTGAATTTCCATGAATTCATCTCCTAGACTCAAATCTTTCTCTCCTACCATGCTTTTTGTCAGGTGCTCTTGTTTTTTGCTCTCCTTTGCTTTATATGTTAGTACCCTTTTTATACCCGCCTTAACTTATGGAATTACCCTCTGTTGGTTTCAGTTGTTTTGATGTCTTAAGCAGTTAATATTCTTAAATATTACTAAATAAATGTAGATCTTAAATACTTTTACAATACAAGTGAATTTCCAAGGTACAACATTTTGGTGAAATAAAATAAAATGCATTTCAGGGTGACCAGTTTGCTTTACCACTTCTTTTGGGATCATGTACATGTTGTTACAGGCTATGACAGGTGACTCTAAAAGACAATGGGTAACACCTAACTAATACCGGTATTTCCATTTCCTAGAGCTTTAAACGAAGGAATGTTTACTTAGTTTTGCTGAGTGTGAGAGACAATCATAAAAACAATCTTCTAGTTTACCTTAGTTATGTTCTGGGTAAATGATTTAGAGTGTCAGATGTGTAGGATAAAAGGGATGAAGACAACTTGAAGAGGGAGAAAAAATAACAGACCATGAGAGAGAAGAAATAGACAAAAAAACAGACAGAAACAGACAGAACATAAAGCATGTGTCATGCAATAATTCCATGGTTGAGATCATCCTAAAAGACCCAACTGGAACTAAGTGATTGAGCGTTGCTGAGAGAGTTTGTTGTTCTGTTCATTTTAGGGAACTTGGATTTCCTGAGTGAAGAATCCCTTTTTTAAAAACAGCCTCTCCTGCTTAGTGGGTGCATTTTAGAATAGGGGGATAGGGTCCCAGTTATTTTGGTCAGGTCTGCAAAGAGAGAGATTTGACCATAGGTCACTTAGGAAGTGGACATATTGACACTAGTTAGATGTTACCCATTTTCTTTTAGAGTTACCTATCATACTACAGTATGTAGCATTATTATGCTATGAAGAAAATAATTATTTGTCAGTCTCCTAAAGAGTGAGCATACTGCAGTTTCTAATATTATTCTCCAATTCTCATGTGCTCTATTATTTGCTCTCCTTTGCTTCATATGGTAGCACTGTGTTTCCTATTTATTTATCATTCATTCGTACATTGTACAGGAAAAAGACTATATGGAAGCAGAAACATGATCCTTATTTTCATACAACTACAGTATATTCATCCACATCTTGTTACGATCCCTGCCTCCCGGCAACGGAAGAGGCAGATAAAGGCGTAGCTTTACTCCATCAGTCTACCTATCAGTTTTCTTATTTACCACCACACCCCCGTCTCATCCTGTACTTAAACACCTGTCTTTTCCTAAGTCCTCGCTCAGTATTGGTTTTCCTTTCGAGCTTCCTAGTTGCGCTACTCCTTCTTCTGCTTTGTGTCATTCTTGGTTTCCGGATTTCGGTTTTTCCCCCTTTGACGACAGTTTTTCGGATCACGGCTTGGCTTCGGTACTCACGCTCTGTTTTGGATCTCTGGCTTCCCCTGGACTCTCGGATTGCTCTATTGTCTACGGTTTTGGATCACGCTTTGGCTTCGGTAACTCGTTCCCTATTTGGATCTCTGGCTTCCCCTGGACTTTCGGCTCGTTTTCTTGGACTACGGCTTTCTTTGGATCACGGCTAGGCTTTATCAGCTCCTGCAAGTGAGTTCATTCACTGGTTTCGGTTTCTCTTACCGAATCCGTAACACATCTCCATCCATTTTCTTACCATTTTATCCAATACAGGGTCATAGGGGAGCTAGAGCCTATTCTGGCAAGCAACATACACATGGCAAGACAGAACCTACTGTAGATGGGATGCCAGTCCATTGTAGGGCACACACAGACACAGACAGGAACACACTCGTGCTCGGGCCAATTTTCTCAGAATCCAATTTACCTACCTGTATGTCTTTGAACTGTGGGAGGAAACCAGCAAACCCAAAGGAAAACCATGAAAATGCTGGGAGAAACATACAATCTCCACACAGACAGCACCACAGGTCCAGAACTGAACCCAGGACTCCAGTGCTATGAGGTAACGCTAACTACTGTGCCACCATTCCACCACTAGGGATTGTTTATATAACAAATATTAATTGCCACTGCAAAATGACAAAGACATAACTATTTTTAAAGCAAAAAGTGTGAAAGAGTTTGAATACTTTAAGTAGACATACTTAAAGATTCAGCTTTCCTTGCTTCAAATTTAAATAGCATCAATGTTGATCTGATATTGCTTAAATTTGAACAGGTGAGAGGGACTGATAAATGTATATCATGTGCTAATAAATGTGATAAATGTCCTGTGTTAATTGATGGTTTTAGAGGGGTATGTGGACACTACAATGTCCATAAAGAATTTGCTGGAAAAATACCCCAGGAAGATTTGCTTGAAATACTAGTTAATTTGAATAACACTTTGTCACCACAATTTCAGATTATATAGTGAAGTCCATCATCAGTTAACTGACAGAAATAAACAAACCCCATAATTTTAAACAAAATATGAAGTAAAATGCACATACTCTGGTAAATATGTATGTTCATAGTCCCAGAATTAAATAGGTTAGTGGATGTTACAACCCCTAAGAAAACCAACACATGCATTTTCATATTCAACAATTGTTGCTGCAAATCCACCCATTTATCCATTTTCTAACTGCTTCGTCGAATTCACAGTTGTTGGGGAGCAGGAGCCTATCTCAGCAAGTAATGGGCACAAAGCAGGGTACACCCTGGATGGAATGCCTGTCCATCCCAGGGCACACAGATACCCACTACCACCAGAGACAGTTTTCCCATTGGTCTATTAATCTACCAGTACAGTATGTCTTTGAACTGTGCGAGGAAATCTATGTAAACATGAGGAATGCAAACTCAACACTCCAGGTCAGAATTGAACCCTGGGCCACAGCACTGCAAGGCAGCAATACTAACCAATGTGCCACCCTACAGTAAATTCATACTGCCTAAGTAGTACACAACCAAAAGATTGTTATTAACCCCTGCAGAAAACTTGATTGCTGTACACAGTGGACCCAAAATTGTTGAGAAATGCTAAGTTTAGAAAAATACAAAGAAAAAAATTACAATCATCATAGATTTAAACAATTCAGATTTTAATTTTAATATAAATTAATATATAATTTAATATAAAGCACATCTCATAGGAGAAATTATTAATATTCAGGCAAGATCGATGGTTTGGTAAAGGTTGATTTTTTTCTTGGTAACTTTTTGTCATTTCATATGATTTTATGCTTCCTACAGTGATTCATCAATTTGAGTTGCAAAAGCTGGAATATCAGTAATTCCAATAATATGGGAAAAATGAGAATGATGAGGATGGTTGGTTTAAATACAGAGGTTGTGACTGTGGAGGTACTTGGTACCTGAAATAAGCTGCCAAGTCATGCTAATGGAGCAGATTCCCTGGGGTCTCTCAAAAAGAGGCTTGAAGAGATCCTCAGATCATTTAGCTGCTAAAGGTTAAGCTAACAGTATAGTTGAATGGCTTCCTGTCATTAGAAAAGCTTTGTGTTTTTAATTGATTCTTCACGTACTGTACATATTTCAGAAAAATGTTTTCCACTCATGCCATTTCTATTAATGTCCTGTTACATTAAAACAAAATGTTTAAGTGTTTTCTTTTTTATGAACTTATCTTTCAAACTTCATGAAATCTTTCAGTAGGTCCTTGGTCTTCAGTCAAGGATTTAAAAAAATCATGAAAAATAATCATCATGCTTTTATATATTTTTATCTCCCAGACTTAGTTGCAGACTTGTTTATAACTGTATATACTTAATACTGCTGCTGTTTATGATATATGAGCTTTGGATAATATTGTTCAGTGTTTAATATTGTAGTGGCGAGGCTTATTAATAAGAAAGAATTAAGTGTTCTGAGCCTTCCCAAATGAGGCCCCATTTCTCTGTTCATCTCTGTGGTGCAGCCACAGAGAAACTATTCATGCAGGCTGATTTAAGGTTCCTTTGATAAGGTTTCCTAGGACAGCTCCCAAAGGGGGATGCACTTAGCTAAGCCTGGCTATCATGATCAATGGTCATCCATTGGCGCCTATCTGTCTAGGGAGGGCCAGATGGACATCTGGACTGCATTCCTAAGTGTCAGGAGTAAGTGACTCATATCTCACCTTGATCAACCAATCAGGGACTGGTAGGGCCGAGTAACCCACGTAGGACTCTGATGCCCATGGAAGTTGGGCATCAGAGTCCCACGTGGGTTACTCGGCCCTACCAGTCCCTGATTGGTTGATCAAGGTGAGATATGAGTCACGAGCTGAAGTTCCTCCAGGTAAAAACAGGCAACACAGAGAGCCTGGGAGATTCAGTAAGATTCAAGATTTAGGAGAATTCTGTGGACTTTTCTAAAGGGAATTCAAAGGAGAATTCCAGGGCAGGACGGCCCAGGAGCAGAAGGCTCCCAAGGGCAGGACATTCTCACAGAGCGCCTCCTGACCATCCTGAGACTCAGCCCGGACAACCATGGAACGGCCAGTGTGTCCGAGTGCCAGAACTTTCCTTTGTTCTAGAGCGGAGGTTGCCAGAGAGTAACCAGAGGATCCACCCGAGGTTAGCACCAGCAGCAGGCCTTGTGAACAGGTCGGAACTGTGGACAGCTGAATCACTATTCAGAACTAGGTCTTCATCAGGAAGGAACCAGTCCTCTTCCTGACTTGCTTGGACCCACAGTCATCTTTTCTCCTGTGCACAAACTTTGCTAGTTAAAGCCAACACCATCTAGCCGGTCAGTGAGCTCGGATTGGACAGCAACAAGCCTGCAACTGTTTCTTTGAGCCCCCAGGAGATCTGAATCCCCAGAGATTGGATGAGTATTCAACTTCAATGCATTACAGCTCGAGAATTCAATTGTTATCCCAAGCAGTTGATATCAATTTAATTCCTAAGAGTCATGTACTTGTTTTGAGTATCGAATGTAGAAGTTATAACCAAGTTCATTTATGAAACGGTCTAAATGAATGATATACTGAACGTATGTCCTCTTGATATGTGTAGCACTTTGTAACTGATTGAATATATACCTTTTGTATTCTGATAACCCTCTCGATAAGATCTGTTAGGTTTATATGCATATTTTATGTATTAATAAATGTATCCTCGTGTATTAGTACCTGTGTGTGTGCGTTGTTTGAGTTATGTCGCATGGTTGGATTCTAAAGCCATCAAAAGAATCAACTTTGTGATTTACTGCTACAATTAATAATTGTTCCAGTAAATGCCCAAACCCTACAGAACTGGTGCCTTCAGAGAGCCACTACATTTGCATTTCGGCTATGATTTCAATATAGTGAAATAATCTTGTTGATTACAATATCACAGTTACAGCCACAAGTCTTTTGGGTAGTCAGTTTTGCATTCTGGCAATTTTTGTGCACTTGTCTTGACAGATTTTCTCTCAAGTTGCTTTGGGATCACTTATGGACAGCAATTTCCAAGTCTTTCTACAGATTCTCAATTGGATTCAAGTCAAGCTCCTTGGTATTTGTATTTCAATCTTTGCTTGAAATTTAATACTTGATTGAAGGACCTTACTGAGGCAGGTGCAGTTGTGAAACACTATTATTGTAAACAAAAAACGGACACTAATTATTTGTGTGGCTCATTAAGGTTAGTTTGTGCATCCAAATTAACTGAGGGTTGGTACAACAAATAGTTTGAATTATTTTAAAATCAAAACTTTTTCATTCTTTTCACATTATTATCTGTATACTTATTTCTTTTTGTTTTTTACTGTTGTAGCGGCGAGGCTTATTAATAAGGCAGAATTAAGTGTTCTGAGCCTTCCCAAATGAGGCCCCATTTCTCTGTTCATCTCTGTGGTGCAGCCACAGAGAAACTATTCATGCAAGATGTTTTCTTTTGATAAGGACAGCTCCCAAAGGGGGATGCACTTAGCTAAGCCTGGCTATCATGATCAATGGTCATCCATTGGCGCCTATCTGTCTAGGGAGTGCCAGTTGGACATCTGGACTGCAATACTAAGTGTCAGGAGTAAGTGACTCATATCTCACCTTGATCAACCAATCAGGGACTGGTAGGGCCGAGTAACCCACGTGGGACTCTGATGCCCATGGAACTTTCAGCCAATCAATGAGCTGAAGTTCCTCCAGGTAAAAACAGGCAACACAGAGAGCCTGTGAGATTCAGATTCAGATTCAGATTCAGATTCAACAATTCTAAAGGGAATTCAAAGGAGAATCCCAAGGGCAGGACATTCTCGCAGCGCGCCTCCTGACCATCCTGAGACTCAGCCCGGACAACCACGGAACGGCCAGTGTGTCCGAGTGCCAGAACTTTCCTTTGTTCTAAGAGTCTAGAGTGGAGGTTGCCAGAGAGTAACCAGCAGCAGGCCTCGTGAACAGGTCGGAACTGTGGACAGCTGAATTGCTATTCAGAACTAGCTCTTCATCAGGAACGAACCGGTCCTCTTCCTGACTTGCTGGGACCCACAGTCATCTTTTCTCCTGTGCACAAACTTTGCTAGTTAAAGCCAACAATGAGCATCAGCAGCGCACCGTCGCAAGCCGCACAGCACAGCCTGGCACGGAGCCAGAGAGCGCGGATTGGACAGCAACAGCCTGTAACTGTTTCTTTGTGCCCGCAGGAGATCTGAATCCCCAAAGATTGGATGAGTATTCAACTTCAATGCATTACAGCTCGAGAATTCAATTGTTATCCAAACAGTTGATATCAATTTAATTCCTAAGAGTTATGTACTTGTTTTGAGTATCTAATGTAGAAGTTATAACCAAGTTCATTTACAAACGGTCTTAATGAATGATATACTGAACGTATGTCCTCTTGATGTGTAACTCTTTGTAACTGACCGAATATACCTTTTGTATTCTGATAACCCTCTCGATAAGATCTGTTAGGTTTTTATGCATATTCTATGTATTAATAAATGTATCCTCGTGTATTAGTACCTGTGTGTGCGCGTTGTTTGAGTTATGTCGCATGGTTGGATTCTAAAGCCACCAAAAGAATCAACTTTGTGATTTACTGCTACAATTAATAATTGTCTCAGTAAATGCCCAAACCCTACAGAACTGGTGCCTTCAGAGAGCCACTATGATTACATATTTGGGGTCCCTGAACCGGTTTTCCCTACACTGTGAAAATGTGGAGTAGGTTGTGTATAGAACATCTATCAATTGCTACTTCAAAGTGTCATTTCTGCAAGCTTTAAAGCGACAAAATATGAAAACTATCCATGGGCCTAAATATTTTTTTTTGAATGCAGTGCATAATATTACATTTGTACAGTTTATTAGTCCATATACAAACACATAATAATAATAATAATAATAATAATAATAATTGCTTACACTTATATAGAGCTTTTCTGGACACTCCACTCAAAGAGCTTTACAGGTAATGGAGACTTCCCTCCACCACCACCAAAGTGCAGCATCCACCTGGATGATGCAACAGCAGCCATAGTGCGCCAGAACACTCACCACAAATCAGGTATCAGTGGGGAGGAGAGCAGAGTAATGAAGCCAATTCATAGATGGGGATTATTAGGACCAATGGGACCAATGGTAAGGACCAATGGGAAATTTGGTCAGGATGCTGGGGTCTCCTCCGAAGGACAGCACCTCTTTTTACAGTACTGTGTCCCCATCACTATACTTTGGCATTAGGACCCACATGGACCACAGCAGCAACCTTAGTTTTTCCCAGGACTTCTCCCATACAGGTACTGACCAGGCTCTCACCTGCTTAGCTTCAGTGGGCTGCCAGTTGTGAGTTGTAGAGTGATATGGCTGCTGGCTGAATGAAATGAAATGCCTTGAGGCACATTACGTAACCTGTACAAAATGGAAAGACTGCCCATATGTTAGGTAACTCCAGAATATTTTAATTCTGTTTTCATATTCAGATATCATAGGGATATACTATATAGCACATGGAAGACAGTTTGAAATACTGAGATAACAAACATACTGAAGTTATAATATGGCTACATACAATAAGATGTCTAATATTCAATTGGTAATATAAATCTGTACATGTTTAGTCACACTATGTATAACAGATAAGCAGACTAATTTGAATTATTAAAAGCAAATGACTAAGTCGGTGGTATGGTAAAAATATTAAAAATGAGTAATGAATTTTCTGACAAAATACAACACTAAATTTACAAGTGCCTTCTCCCTTTCAGGAAGAGGTAGTACAGGAGTATAACTGTATGTTTCTGGCAACATGGTAGAATTTTGATCTCTTCAGCTGGAGATCAAAATCATTCTCCTATTGATATAAAGTAGATTTATCACGCTGATACAACATATGGCTCTGTAGCAAACCTGGTTAATTACTGAAGTCAAGGACTCTGTACAAAAACCAAAACCCAGCATATTGTTTACTGCCTGGTCTTTTTTATATGTAGCTTTAAATGATTAACTAAAATCAGAGGCAAATAAATAGCCATATGTAGTACATAAGAAAAACAAAAATCTGCACACCTTAAACACCACTGAAAAGCTTGAATAATATGCTTTACTTTGATAAACCGCTACATGGGTAAAAATGATTTTAAAGTGAAAGTTAATAAACTCAGAGGAAAACATATATATTAGTGAGTCTTACTTTCTCTGTAAGTTCAATATTTAAAAACCAAAATACTTTGTCTCAAATATTGACATCCTGGGTAAAGATGTCGCAAGGCCCCGCCTAGCACCAGGACACCCTACATCCGTCTCCTGAAGGCATAGGCCTCATCCATGACACCTCCTGCTTCCTGAGCCCAGGGTCTGAAGGATCTCGCCCCGTCACCCTGGTGTGAGGTGTGGGTAACAACAGGGCATTCATTTTAGTTAGGTCTCTGACCAACACACACTCTTCAACACAAGCTGTAAGTTTCAAAATCATGCTCTTTATTTACAATGTGCTGTGTACACCAACCACCATTAAGCAAACAATAAACTAAACAAAAGCCTAGTTCCCTAAACTACTGACTTTACTTCCCTAACTACTGAGTACTGCTAGCCAGACAGCTAAGATGCTTATGAACACAACCAATAAAACAATGGAAATATTTTAATAAGAGAGGTAGTTACTCACTCTCAGTCTTCTATTCATGGATGCCTCTTCACCCAGCATCTAGCATCTCCCAACTTCACACTCAAAAATATCATCTCTCATGCTCTGTCTCATAGTTTCAGCTAGACACAGTTTCACACCCAAATCTATAGCACCTCCCAGATGCTGCTTCATACTTTCCACGGGTGCCGTTTCACACAGCATTCAGTGTCTCTCAGACACAGCTTTACACACACTGGCTTCAGGCTAAGTAACTTCCCTTTAATTCTCTTTTCTACCATTTTACTTGTTGGCTCTTTTCTGACATTTCTGTCTTTATCTCTCTTGTCTCTGTATCTCTTACCTGCACTCTGCCCTTCAATCAGCTCACTGCAATTACTCTATATGTCTTCTGTTGACTTTTCTATCAGCTATGGTAGTAATTCTACTCAGCCACATACTCTGGATGTCCACACACTCTACTTCACCTATTACCCTTCTCATATCACTCTGTGTCTCACAACTGACATCCCACTGAAGCTAAACAGGTGTGAGCTTGGTCAGTACCTGAATGGGAGACCTCCTGGGAAAAACTAGGTTGCTGCTGGAAGTGGTGTTAGTAGGGCCAGTAGGGGGCACTCACTCCATGGATTGTGTGGGTCCTCATGCTCCAGGACACTATACTGTAAAAGTTGCCGTCCTTCGGATGATTGTTATTAAAAACCCCGGGGCACTTCTTGAAAAGTGTAGGGGTGTAAACCTGGTGTACAGGCCAAATTTCCCATTGGCCTTTACCAATAATGGCCTCCTAATAATCCCCATCTATGAACTGACTTTATCACACTGCTCTCCTCCCCAATGATAGCTGATGTGTGGTGAGTGTACTGTATGCACTATGGCTGCCGTTGCATCATCCAGACTTTGATATAAATCACCCGTACTCTGATGTCCCTTCATAAAATAGAGAAAGAGAAATAGTGGGTATCACTCTTCTACTACAATTCTGCATTCCATATCCAAACTTAAATATAAAATGACATCAGAAGAGAGGACATAATATATTTGAACTTATTAGAAAAAGAACAAAAAACACAAGAACAGTTAAAAACTAGACAAGGAAATTCAGCCCATGTAGCCATTTTTGTAGTTAGTACCTAATAAATTCCATGATTTCATGCCGTTGTTTATGGCGGAGTGGTGGCACTGTGGCTAAGGATCTGCACCCGTGGCTGGAAGAGGAAACCTTGAGGCCCCTGAGCAAGGCCCTTAACCGCAACTTTTCCAGGGGCACCATAAAAATAGTTGACCCTGCGCTCTGACCCAAAGCTTCTTTCTCTGTGCTTGTGTGTCTCATGGAAAGCAAGCTGGGGTATGCGAAAAGAGAAATTCCTAATGTTAGAAATTTTATATGGCTAATAAAGTGATCTTATCTTAATAAAAGGGTATCGGCTTCAACAACATGGGTCCCATGTCCCATATTCCCATAATTCTTTGTGCCAAAGTACAGTATCTCATACAATATTTATAATATAATATTGAAATACAATATTTTTTGCACCAAGATTCCATTTGTTTCACTGTTTTGTTCTGAAGAAGTCTTTTGACTTTGTCAATGCCTCTGCAAATTCTGAATACTGGAAAGGAATATTACTGTACTTTTCATTTCCTTGCTTTCAGTGTAAATACCATCAAGTTGATCTGATTTTGCTTAAATCTGAACTAGTGGGAGGGACATTTGCATGTGTGTGTTAATGGTTGGGCTGGAGGGATGTGTGGACACAACAAAGTCCATAAATGATATTGTGCTGCAAAAAGAAAAGAAGATAATTCTGAATAGCCCCAATAAAGGTGAGATAGACTGGGAAGATTTGCTTGAAATACCGACTATGACTGATATCTGGATTACACTTTGTCACCACAATTTTGTTAATTGTGTTAAGTACATCATCAGTTAATTGACAGAAAAAAACACACACAACTAATACTAGAAGTAAATTGTATATACTTCTTGAAAATATGTATGATCATAGTCCCAGAATTAAAAAGTTAGTGGATGTTAGAGCCATAGTGCGCCAGAACGCTCACCACACATCAGCTATCAGTTGGTAGGAGTGCAGAGTAATGAAGCCAATTTATTGATGGGGATTATTAGACGGCCATGATAGGGCCAATGGGAAATTTGGCCAGGATGCCGAGGTTACACCCCTACTCTTTTCGAGAAACGCCTTGGGATTTTTAATGACCACAGAGAGTCAGGACTTCGGTTTTAAGTCTCATCTGAAGGACGGCACCTGGTTTTAGTACAGTGTCCCCATCACTATACTGGGGCATTAGGACAAACATAGACCGCAGGATGAGCGCCCCCTGCTGGCCTCACTAACACGTCTTCCAGCAGCAACCTTAGTTTTTCCAAGGAGGTCTCACATCCAGTTACTGACCAGACTCACACCTGCTTAGCTTCAATGGGCTGCCAGTTGTGAGCTGCAGAGTGATATGGCTGCTGGCATATCTCAGCAAGCAACGGGCACAAGACAGTTGGATGTGTGTGCCCTGCAATGGATGCCTGTCTATTGCAGGGCAAACATAGACACATGCTATACTCATACCAGGGATCATTTTCCTAGAATCCAGTTAGCCAACCAGTATATGTACACCAGAGACACCAGAGCATGCAGAGGAAACCCATGTGAACACAAGGAGAACATACACATTCCAGGCAGAAAGAAACTCACTTCTAGAATTAAACCCAGTGCCCCAGTGCTGCAAGGCAGCAATGCTAACCACTGCACCACCATGTCATCCTTTGATGAATATGCTATATAGTGAAAATGAAATATGTGGTCAAAATGTTTAGCATGTATATAAAGCCTAGCAGCTGTGTTGTTAACACAAGATTTCTGATATTGCTGAAATGGGAAGCCTGCCCTGCCTAAACTGACCTAAATAGATTCTAGAGGATATGGTGATCAGATAACCTTCTCTGTCTGAGTATTGAAAGTTGCATGAGATTCGCAGAAGATTGAAACAGCAGAATTACACAAGCTATAAAGCACACAAGATGTAAACCTCTCATCAAGTCCAAGAACAGAAAACAAGAACAAAGAATAGGCAGGAGAGTTTTGGAAGAAGCTTTTATGGACGGGATAGGAAAAGTAAAATGGAAGTAATGGAAAGTAATGGAAATAATGAAAGTAAAGTAATAAGTTAAATTGTGAAGAAAATAAGGAACTGCAGATGTTCCAAGGAACACCACTTCAACTGTGAACAGGGTGTTGGTAATGTCATGGTCTGGACATGCATTGTCACCTCAGGAACTGGCTCACTCTTTGTTATTGATAATGCAACTAATAATGGCAAAACCAGATTGAATTCTGCAGTTTACAGAAATATTTTGTGTATTTATATAGAAGTATATATAAGTATTCTATACTTATTGGGTTGTGCTTGACCATACAAGATGATAATGAAGCAAAACATGTAACACTTCACTTAGATGCCTTATTCCAGTGCTGTTCCATTTGCAGTCTTTCTGTTGATCAGCCAACAACACAGTATGTTATTTTCTAATTTGAAACTTTCAGATACAGTACCTTCAGATACTTATAGTGTATTTCATAGATGAGTAGCATATTTCCTATTAATAACTTGGAATGCCCAATTAAACAGTCTTGCTGATTTCTTTAATATTTGTATTTTTTCTGTTAGAAGAAATTTAGGGCAATATTTGTGTTTACTTTCTGTATATGATTTGTAATTTCTTATGAAACAGTCAACAGGGAAAGATAAAGAAATGCAGGAGAATACTTTAAAAGACAGAAAATTATGTAATGTGTTGTGTTGTTGTGTTATGTGTTAACAATATATATGTGATTGGAAATCATAGCAGGTGTGTAAGTCACACATTTTTGGCTTAATTTTTTATGCCTTTCTAAGGAGTATCAGTTTTGTGGAAAGCAGATAGGCAGTCAATGTTATTTTCATTTCATTTACTGTGATAGGGTAGCAGATAAATGTAATGTTTTCACTTCCTAATTACAGTTTAAAGCTGAACTGCTTTATGTAACACCAAAATACCAGGTCCTCTGTAATGGCAGAGTTTTACAGTCTCTAGATTTCAGATGGGGGTCAGTTTTGTAAGTGGCCAGGGCACAAGCCCTGTTACAATAGCATAGGTTCTTTTGGTTTTTTTTTAACAGCATTTATATAAGCACATCCACTATGCCTTTCAAATCTTTCTCTAGATCTCTTCGTAATACCTTTTCTTCCTCCCTGGGCCACTTCTCTCACTAAACCAGGATTCTGTCTCTTCACAGCGATCTGTACCAAGACCAGGCTTTCTAACCACCTCCTATTCCTTTACAGATGTCGTCAACATAATATAATTCCTAAAGGATTTCGCCTGAAACACGAAGTGGGGAAACACTAGGGAAACGTCATGCAGTAATACGGGGCAGAAGACAGGGGGACGTGTCCAAGGTGCGCTGGTGCACGGGGAAGGTGTGGCATATCCAAAAACACACGAGAAAGTCCAAAACCGGAAGATCCATCAGAAGAAGGGATTAAAAACCACGAAGGCCGGGTCGGAACCGGCGGACGGGGAACGGGAATGGGAACAGAGGTTAAAACCTTAACGGGACCAGGCGCTTCCAGGTCCCGGACTCGCACGATATGGAAATCAGATGCAGAGCCTGGATGAGCGTCAGCGCCTGGCTTTTAAGGTGGGCTGGGAATGGGAAACAGGTGCAGAGAATGAAGTCTAAAGTGAAAGGGCTGGAGCACCCTTAAGGAGGGGGAACTAATATCGTGACAGTACGCCCCTCCTTTTCAGGGCGGCTCCGAAGCCCTAAGAAAAAAAAAGGGGAGAAAAAAAAAACGATGGAATCCGTGCTACTAGGATGCCGTCCGCGGGGTCCAGGTGTAGGCTCTGCATTCTGTAACAAACAGTTCTTTCCGGACCCTATGCGGACGACACAGTCCGACGGAGTGGGGAAACACTAGGGAAACGTCATGCAGGAATACGGGGCAGAAGACAGGGGGGCATGTCCAAGGTGCGCTGGTGCACGGGGAAGGTGTGGCCGAGGCGAACAATCCAAGAGAGTAGTCCTAGGGAATATCCAAAAACACACGACCAAAACCAGAAAATCCATCAGAAGAAGGGATTAAAAACCACAAAGGCCGGGTCGGAACCGGCGGACGGCGCTTGGCTTTTAAGGTGGGCTGGGAATGGGAAACAGGTGCAGAGAATGAAGTCTAAAGTGAAAGGGCTGGAGCACCCTTAAGGAGTGGGAACTAATATCGTGACAAATACCTTTTCTTTTGACTCCGATACCACCCAGAGTAACACTCAGAGACTTCTAACACTATTTTCTAGGAAACTAATGCTGTCTACCAGTTTCTCCCTAAAAAAACATATGATCCTTTCTGACAACAACATCAAAGAGGCTAAGGAATTTATATGGCTGACAGCTCCACATCATCTTCCCTTTATAACTAACCTCATTAGATTTCTCAACTCCAAACTCTACCAGTTTCTCACTACAGAGAAGGATAAAAAACTCAGTCATCTTCTACAGAAGAAAACCATCAACACCCCAAACACCTTCACCAATCCTAAACTTGTTGTCACTATATCTTCTGACCTTTCCCTCTCACAGGATGAGTGATCCCTCCTCAGCAAAGGCCTCAGTTTTGTACCAGTTCCCAGGAAGCTGGACATCCCCCAGACCAGAGTCGACCTTTTACCGCTTTTACTGCAGGATACGTCTCAGAGCACATTCTGCTGACGATTCCTATTCACAGGCAGCTGACAACAATCTGGTTATTGATGTAATTAACAATATTAATCCTAAACAAAGCTGTTGGACTCCCCCCTCCGGCCGTTTTCCACCAGTTGATTATTTCATTAACCAATGCACCAATCAAGCTCCCAAGACACTCTCTATACCCAGTAAACACCAGTCCAACCCCACCCAAAGAGAAATTCAGGTGCTCCAGTCTCTCCACAACAGAGATGATATTGTCATCAAAGCCGCGGACAAAAGAGGCGCTGTTGTGGTGTGGCATAAGGACCTATATATCTTTGAAGCCTCTAGACAACTAACCAACACTTCTGCTTACCTCCCTCTCTCACAGGACCCTACCACTGACTACCAAAAGGAAGTGGTATCCACCATCTCCCTTCTTATCAGCAGTTATCAGCCCCAAGAGGTGAACGAGCTCATCATTGAACATCCGCAGGTATCTCAATTTTACCTCTTCCCCAAAATCCACACTGGACACCCCTGGACGTCCCATCATATCAGCATGCAACTATCCCACTACTTACATCTAGGCCTTTCTCTACAGTCTCATGAGACCACTGGTTGAAGGTCTTCCCTCATACCACACGCCCAACTTTTTAATGATTTCCAATTTCAGGGCCCCGAGTGCTACATTTTCACCACGGACATCACATCTCTTTACACCGTCATTCCCCATAATGATGGCCTTACAGCCCTCAAGCACACGCTGGACAAACGCACAGTGCTTGATCCACCCACCCACACCCTGGTACACCTTGCAGAATTGGTTCTCACGCTGAATGCATTCTCATCAATAACCTTTTTTACCAACAGGTTAGTGGAGTTGCCATGGGCTTCTCCATTAACTATCACCGACTCTCTACTTCGGTCTATTACAAACCCATGGATTCACACAGCTATCTCCTGTATAGCTCATTTCACCCCAAACACATTAAAAACTCTCTCCCTTTTTCAGAATTCCTTCGGCTACGACGATTATGCAGCAATGACATCGACTTCCAGAACCAAGCCCTCAAAATGTACTCCTTTTTCATCAACAGAGGATACCCCAGCAGTGTTATTGACAGGGCCCTTGCCCGAGCCAAAGACACCCATTGGACCATCAACTCAATCAGGAACTCCCACCATAACAACCGCATTCCTTTTGTGCTTCCCTACTACCCCAACACACTTCCTATCCTCAGGACTATTAACAACAACTTTTCCATCCTACATGATGATCCCTCCATTGGGGCCCTCTTTCCTGACAGCCCCATCATCTCATATAGCCGACAACCTAATCTGCGTAACCTCCTTATTCACAACTCCCTTGACCGCCCTCAGCAACCACCCATACCAGGCACTTTCCCTTGCGATAGAGCTCGCTCTATCACCTGCAAGTACACATCTAACACCACACTCATTCAAGGCCCTTCAGGACAATTCCTGATCACCCAAATGGCATCTTTTACCTCCAGCAACCTTATTTACTGTATCTCCTACAGTAAATGCCCAGCCATCTACATCGGAAAAATGGGAAGGAGATTCAGAGACCGCTTCAGTGAACATGTTAGGGCTGTGAAGATTAAAGATCTCTCCAAGCCCATTAGTTCTCATTTCACCTTTGATGGCCATTATCACACTAATCTCTCTATCTTTGTTTTCCAAACTCATACATCAGAAAGACTAAGAAACCAAAATTATCCTGCAGCTAGGATCACACCTCCCCCCTTCTCTTAACAACAGACTACTTTTCTTCTAAATTCTCTCTATTCATTGTACAGTAGGTTTCATTTCACACTTCTCTTCACCTATCCTGACTTCACACCTCCTGGTTGGCCTCTCTTTCTGTCCCCTGCTCCCGCCTCTCTCTCCTCCTCTCTCCTAGCTTTTGTTTTCCTGCTACAATACCTTTGCTTACTGCCCTGTCTTTCTCACACCTGAAGAAGGCTCCACGGCCAGAACCTTGTGTTTTTTTTCTTTTCTTTTCAGCATGGAATAAACCTATTGTCACGATTATAGTCCCCCCTCCTTAAGGGTGCTCCAGCCCTTTCACTTGAGACTTTATTCTGTGCACCTGCTCCCTATTCCCAGCCCACCTTAAAAGCCAGACGCTGACGCTCATCCGGGCTCTGCATCTGATTTCCGTATCGTGCGAGTCCGGGACCTGGAAGTGCCTGGTCCCGTCAAGGTTTTAACCTCTGTTCCTGTTCCTGTTCCCTGTCCGCCGGTTCCGACCCGGCCTCCGTGGTTTTAACTTCGTGTTTTGATGGATCTCCTGGTTTTGGACTTTTTTCGTGTGTTTTTGGATACTCTAAGAATTACTCTTTGGGATTGTTCGCCTCGGCCACACCTCCCCGGTGCACCAGTGCACCTTGGACACGCCCCCCTGTCTTCAGCCCCGTATTCCTGCATGACGTTTCCCTAGTGTTTCCCCACTTCGTCGGATTGTGTCATCCGCATAGGGTCCGGAAAGAACTGTTCGTTACACCTATTACTTGTTCCATAGTTACGCTGTCTTCTTTCTACCAAATGGTATATGATTTGTAATTTCTTATGAAACAGTCAACAGGGAAAGATAAAGAAATGCAGGAGAATACTTTAAAAGACAGAAAATTATGTAATGTGTTGTGTTGTTGTGTTATGTGTTAACAATATATATGTGATTGGAAATCATAGCAGGTGTGTAAGTCACACATTTTTGGCTTAATTTTTTATGCCTTTCTAAGGAGTATCAGTTTTGTGGAAAGCAGATAGGCAGTCAATGTTATTTTCATTTCATTTACTGTGATAGGGTAGCAGATAAATGTAATGTTTTCACTTCCTAATTACAGTTTAAAGCTGAACTGCTTTATGTAACACCAAAATACCAGGTCCTCTGTAATGGCAGAGTTTTACAGTCTCTAGATTTCAGATGGGGGTCAGTTTTGTAAGTGGCCAGGGCACAAGCCCTGTTACAATAGCATAGGTTCTTTTGGTTTTTTTTTAACAGCATTTATATAAGCACATCCACTATGCCTTTCAAATCTTTCTCTAGATCTCTTCGTAATACCTTTTCTTCCTCCCTGGGCCACTTCTCTCACTAAACCAGGATTCTGTCTCTTCACAGCGATCTGTACCAAGACCAGGCTTTCTAACCACCTCCTATTCCTTTACAGATGTCGTCAACATAATATAATTCCTAAAGGATTTCGCCTGAAACACGAAGTGGGGAAACACTAGGGAAACGTCATGCAGTAATACGGGGCAGAAGACAGGGGGACGTGTCCAAGGTGCGCTGGTGCACGGGGAAGGTGTGGCATATCCAAAAACACACGAGAAAGTCCAAAACCGGAAGATCCATCAGAAGAAGGGATTAAAAACCACGAAGGCCGGGTCGGAACCGGCGGACGGGGAACGGGAATGGGAACAGAGGTTAAAACCTTAACGGGACCAGGCGCTTCCAGGTCCCGGACTCGCACGATATGGAAATCAGATGCAGAGCCTGGATGAGCGTCAGCGCCTGGCTTTTAAGGTGGGCTGGGAATGGGAAACAGGTGCAGAGAATGAAGTCTAAAGTGAAAGGGCTGGAGCACCCTTAAGGAGGGGGAACTAATATCGTGACAGTACGCCCCTCCTTTTCAGGGCGGCTCCGAAGCCCTAAGAAAAAAAAAGGGGAGAAAAAAAAAACGATGGAATCCGTGCTACTAGGATGCCGTCCGCGGGGTCCAGGTGTAGGCTCTGCATTCTGTAACAAACAGTTCTTTCCGGACCCTATGCGGACGACACAGTCCGACGGAGTGGGGAAACACTAGGGAAACGTCATGCAGGAATACGGGGCAGAAGACAGGGGGGCATGTCCAAGGTGCGCTGGTGCACGGGGAAGGTGTGGCCGAGGCGAACAATCCAAGAGAGTAGTCCTAGGGAATATCCAAAAACACACGACCAAAACCAGAAAATCCATCAGAAGAAGGGATTAAAAACCACAAAGGCCGGGTCGGAACCGGCGGACGGCGCTTGGCTTTTAAGGTGGGCTGGGAATGGGAAACAGGTGCAGAGAATGAAGTCTAAAGTGAAAGGGCTGGAGCACCCTTAAGGAGTGGGAACTAATATCGTGACAAATACCTTTTCTTTTGACTCCGATACCACCCAGAGTAACACTCAGAGACTTCTAACACTATTTTCTAGGAAACTAATGCTGTCTACCAGTTTCTCCCTAAAAAAACATATGATCCTTTCTGACAACAACATCAAAGAGGCTAAGGAATTTATATGGCTGACAGCTCCACATCATCTTCCCTTTATAACTAACCTCATTAGATTTCTCAACTCCAAACTCTACCAGTTTCTCACTACAGAGAAGGATAAAAAACTCAGTCATCTTCTACAGAAGAAAACCATCAACACCCCAAACACCTTCACCAATCCTAAACTTGTTGTCACTATATCTTCTGACCTTTCCCTCTCACAGGATGAGTGATCCCTCCTCAGCAAAGGCCTCAGTTTTGTACCAGTTCCCAGGAAGCTGGACATCCCCCAGACCAGAGTCGACCTTTTACCGCTTTTACTGCAGGATACGTCTCAGAGCACATTCTGCTGACGATTCCTATTCACAGGCAGCTGACAACAATCTGGTTATTGATGTAATTAACAATATTAATCCTAAACAAAGCTGTTGGACTCCCCCCTCCGGCCGTTTTCCACCAGTTGATTATTTCATTAACCAATGCACCAATCAAGCTCCCAAGACACTCTCTATACCCAGTAAACACCAGTCCAACCCCACCCAAAGAGAAATTCAGGTGCTCCAGTCTCTCCACAACAGAGATGATATTGTCATCAAAGCCGCGGACAAAAGAGGCGCTGTTGTGGTGTGGCATAAGGACCTATATATCTTTGAAGCCTCTAGACAACTAACCAACACTTCTGCTTACCTCCCTCTCTCACAGGACCCTACCACTGACTACCAAAAGGAAGTGGTATCCACCATCTCCCTTCTTATCAGCAGTTATCAGCCCCAAGAGGTGAACGAGCTCATCATTGAACATCCGCAGGTATCTCAATTTTACCTCTTCCCCAAAATCCACACTGGACACCCCTGGACGTCCCATCATATCAGCATGCAACTATCCCACTACTTACATCTAGGCCTTTCTCTACAGTCTCATGAGACCACTGGTTGAAGGTCTTCCCTCATACCACACGCCCAAATTTTTAATGATTTCCAATTTCAGGGCCCCGAGTGCTACATTTTCACCACGGACATCACATCTCTTTACACCGTCATTCCCCATAATGATGGCCTTACAGCCCTCAAGCACACGCTGGACAAACGCACAGTGCTTGATCCACCCACCCACACCCTGGTACACCTTGCAGAATTGGTTCTCACGCTGAATGCATTCTCATCAATAACCTTTTTTACCAACAGGTTAGTGGAGTTGCCATGGGCTTCTCCATTAACTATCACCGACTCTCTACTTCGGTCTATTACAAACCCATGGATTCACACAGCTATCTCCTGTATAGCTCATTTCACCCCAAACACATTAAAAACTCTCTCCCTTTTTCAGAATTCCTTCGGCTACGACGATTATGCAGCAATGACATCGACTTCCAGAACCAAGCCCTCAAAATGTACTCCTTTTTCATCAACAGAGGATACCCCAGCAGTGTTATTGACAGGGCCCTTGCCCGAGCCAAAGACACCCATTGGACCATCAACTCAATCAGGAACTCCCACCATAACAACCGCATTCCTTTTGTGCTTCCCTACTACCCCAACACACTTCCTATCCTCAGGACTATTAACAACAACTTTTCCATCCTACATGATGATCCCTCCATTGGGGCCCTCTTTCCTGACAGCCCCATCATCTCATATAGCCGACAACCTAATCTGCGTAACCTCCTTATTCACAACTCCCTTGACCGCCCTCAGCAACCACCCATACCAGGCACTTTCCCTTGCGATAGAGCTCGCTCTATCACCTGCAAGTACACATCTAACACCACACTCATTCAAGGCCCTTCAGGACAATTCCTGATCACCCAAATGGCATCTTTTACCTCCAGCAACCTTATTTACTGTATCTCCTACAGTAAATGCCCAGCCATCTACATCGGAAAAATGGGAAGGAGATTCAGAGACCGCTTCAGTGAACATGTTAGGGCTGTGAAGATTAAAGATCTCTCCAAGCCCATTAGTTCTCATTTCACCTTTGATGGCCATTATCACACTAATCTCTCTATCTTTGTTTTCCAAACTCATACATCAGAAAGACTAAGAAACCAAAATTATCCTGCAGCTAGGATCACACCTCCCCCCTTCTCTTAACAACAGACTACTTTTCTTCTAAATTCTCTCTATTCATTGTACAGTAGGTTTCATTTCACACTTCTCTTCACCTATCCTGACTTCACACCTCCTGGTTGGCCTCTCTTTCTGTCCCCTGCTCCCGCCTCTCTCTCCTCCTCTCTCCTAGCTTTTGTTTTCCTGCTACAATACCTTTGCTTACTGCCCTGTCTTTCTCACACCTGAAGAAGGCTCCACGGCCAGAACCTTGTGTTTTTTTTCTTTTCTTTTCAGCATGGAATAAACCTATTGTCACGATTATAGTCCCCCCTCCTTAAGGGTGCTCCAGCCCTTTCACTTGAGACTTTATTCTGTGCACCTGCTCCCTATTCCCAGCCCACCTTAAAAGCCAGACGCTGACGCTCATCCGGGCTCTGCATCTGATTTCCGTATCGTGCGAGTCCGGGACCTGGAAGTGCCTGGTCCCGTCAAGGTTTTAACCTCTGTTCCTGTTCCTGTTCCCTGTCCGCCGGTTCCGACCCGGCCTCCGTGGTTTTAACTTCGTGTTTTGATGGATCTCCTGGTTTTGGACTTTTTTCGTGTGTTTTTGGATACTCTAAGAATTACTCTTTGGGATTGTTCGCCTCGGCCACACCTCCCCGGTGCACCAGTGCACCTTGGACACGCCCCCCTGTCTTCAGCCCCGTATTCCTGCATGACGTTTCCCTAGTGTTTCCCCACTTCGTCGGATTGTGTCATCCGCATAGGGTCCGGAAAGAACTGTTCGTTACACCTATTACTTGTTCCATAGTTACGCTGTCTTCTTTCTACCAAATGGTATATGATTTGTAATTTCTTATGAAACAGTCAACAGGGAAAGATAAAGAAATGCAGGAGAATACTTTAAAAGACAGAAAATTATGTAATGTGTTGTGTTGTTGTGTTATGTGTTAACAATATATATGTGATTGGAAATCATAGCAGGTGTGTAAGTCACACATTTTTGGCTTAATTTTTTATGCCTTTCTAAGGAGTATCAGTTTTGTGGAAAGCAGATAGGCAGTCAATGTTATTTTCATTTCATTTACTGTGATAGGGTAGCAGATAAATGTAATGTTTTCACTTCCTAATTACAGTTTAAAGCTGAACTGCTTTATGTAACACCAAAATACCAGGTCCTCTGTAATGGCAGAGTTTTACAGTCTCTAGATTTCAGATGGGGGTCAGTTTTGTAAGTGGCCAGGGCACAAGCCCTGTTACAATAGCATAGGTTCTTTTGGTTTTTTTTTAACAGCATTTATATAAGCACATCCACTATGCCTTTCAAATCTTTCTCTAGATCTCTTCGTAATACCTTTTCTTCCTCCCTGGGCCACTTCTCTCACTAAACCAGGATTCTGTCTCTTCACAGCGATCTGTACCAAGACCAGGCTTTCTAACCACCTCCTATTCCTTTACAGATGTCGTCAACATAATATAATTCCTAAAGGATTTCGCCTGAAACACGAAGTGGGGAAACACTAGGGAAACGTCATGCAGTAATACGGGGCAGAAGACAGGGGGACGTGTCCAAGGTGCGCTGGTGCATGGGGAAGGTGTGGCATATCCAAAAACACACGAGAAAGTCCAAAACCGGAAGATCCATCAGAAGAAGGGATTAAAAACCACGAAGGCCGGGTCGGAACCGGCGGACGGGGAACGGGAATGGGAACAGAGGTTAAAACCTTAACGGGACCAGGCGCTTCCAGGTCCCGGACTCGCACGATATGGAAATCAGATGCAGAGCCTGGATGAGCGTCAGCGCCTGGCTTTTAAGGTGGGCTGGGAATGGGAAACAGGTGCAGAGAATGAAGTCTAAAGTGAAAGGGCTGGAGCACCCTTAAGGAGGGGGAACTAATATCGTGACAGTACGCCCCTCCTTTTCAGGGCGGCTCCGAAGCCCTAAGAAAAAAAAAGGGGAGAAAAAAAAAACGATGGAATCCGTGCTACTAGGATGCCGTCCGCGGGGTCCAGGTGTAGGCTCTGCATTCTGTAACAAACAGTTCTTTCCGGACCCTATGCGGACGACACAGTCCGACGGAGTGGGGAAACACTAGGGAAACGTCATGCAGGAATACGGGGCAGAAGACAGGGGGGCATGTCCAAGGTGCGCTGGTGCACGGGGAAGGTGTGGCCGAGGCGAACAATCCAAGAGAGTAGTCCTAGGGAATATCCAAAAACACACGACCAAAACCAGAAAATCCATCAGAAGAAGGGATTAAAAACCACAAAGGCCGGGTCGGAACCGGCGGACGGCGCTTGGCTTTTAAGGTGGGCTGGGAATGGGAAACAGGTGCAGAGAATGAAGTCTAAAGTGAAAGGGCTGGAGCACCCTTAAGGAGTGGGAACTAATATTGTGACAAATACCTTTTCTTTTGACTCCGATACCACCCAGAGTAACACTCAGAGACTTCTAACACTATTTTCTAGGAAACTAATGCTGTCTACCAGTTTCTCCCTAAAAAAACATATGATCCTTTCTGACAACAACATCAAAGAGGCTAAGGAATTTATATGGCTGACAGCTCCACATCATCTTCCCTTTATAACTAACCTCATTAGATTTCTCAACTCCAAACTCTACCAGTTTCTCACTACAGAGAAGGATAAAAAACTCAGTCATCTTCTACAGAAGAAAACCATCAACACCCCAAACACCTTCACCAATCCTAAACTTGTTGTCACTATATCTTCTGACCTTTCCCTCTCACAGGATGAGTGATCCCTCCTCAGCAAAGGCCTCAGTTTTGTACCAGTTCCCAGGAAGCTGGACATCCCCCAGACCAGAGTCGACCTTTTACCGCTTTTACTGCAGGATACGTCTCAGAGCACATTCTGCTGACGATTCCTATTCACAGGCAGCTGACAACAATCTGGTTATTGATGTAATTAACAATATTAATCCTAAACAAAGCTGTTGGACTCCCCCCTCCGGCCGTTTTCCACCAGTTGATTATTTCATTAACCAATGCACCAATCAAGCTCCCAAGACACTCTCTATACCCAGTAAACACCAGTCCAACCCCACCCAAAGAGAAATTCAGGTGCTCCAGTCTCTCCACAACAGAGATGATATTGTCATCAAAGCCGCGGACAAAAGAGGCGCTGTTGTGGTGTGGCATAAGGACCTATATATCTTTGAAGCCTCTAGACAACTAACCAACACTTCTGCTTACCTCCCTCTCTCACAGGACCCTACCACTGACTACCAAAAGGAAGTGGTATCCACCATCTCCCTTCTTATCAGCAGTTATCAGCCCCAAGAGGTGAACGAGCTCATCATTGAACATCCGCAGGTATCTCAATTTTACCTCTTCCCCAAAATCCACACTGGACACCCCTGGACGTCCCATCATATCAGCATGCAACTATCCCACTACTTACATCTAGGCCTTTCTCTACAGTCTCATGAGACCACTGGTTGAAGGTCTTCCCTCATACCACACGCCCAACTTTTTAATGATTTCCAATTTCAGGGCCCCGAGTGCTACATTTTCACCACGGACATCACATCTCTTTACACCGTCATTCCCCATAATGATGGCCTTACAGCCCTCAAGCACACGCTGGACAAACGCACAGTGCTTGATCCACCCACCCACACCCTGGTACACCTTGCAGAATTGGTTCTCACGCTGAATGCATTCTCATCAATAACCTTTTTTACCAACAGGTTAGTGGAGTTGCCATGGGCTTCTCCATTAACTATCACCGACTCTCTACTTCGGTCTATTACAAACCCATGGATTCACACAGCTATCTCCTGTATAGCTCATTTCACCCCAAACACATTAAAAACTCTCTCCCTTTTTCAGAATTCCTTCGGCTACGACGATTATGCAGCAATGACATCGACTTCCAGAACCAAGCCCTCAAAATGTACTCCTTTTTCATCAACAGAGGATACCCCAGCAGTGTTATTGACAGGGCCCTTGCCCGAGCCAAAGACACCCATTGGACCATCAACTCAATCAGGAACTCCCACCATAACAACCGCATTCCTTTTGTGCTTCCCTACTACCCCAACACACTTCCTATCCTCAGGACTATTAACAACAACTTTTCCATCCTACATGATGATCCCTCCATTGGGGCCCTCTTTCCTGACAGCCCCATCATCTCATATAGCCGACAACCTAATCTGCGTAACCTCCTTATTCACAACTCCCTTGACCGCCCTCAGCAACCACCCATACCAGGCACTTTCCCTTGCGATAGAGCTCGCTCTATCACCTGCAAGTACACATCTAACACCACACTCATTCAAGGCCCTTCAGGACAATTCCTGATCACCCAAATGGCATCTTTTACCTCCAGCAACCTTATTTACTGTATCTCCTACAGTAAATGCCCAGCCATCTACATCGGAAAAATGGGAAGGAGATTCAGAGACCGCTTCAGTGAACATGTTAGGGCTGTGAAGATTAAAGATCTCTCCAAGCCCATTAGTTCTCATTTCACCTTTGATGGCCATTATCACACTAATCTCTCTATCTTTGTTTTCCAAACTCATACATCAGAAAGACTAAGAAACCAAAATTATCCTGCAGCTAGGATCACACCTCCCCCCTTCTCTTAACAACAGACTACTTTTCTTCTAAATTCTCTCTATTCATTGTACAGTAGGTTTCATTTCACACTTCTCTTCACCTATCCTGACTTCACACCTCCTGGTTGGCCTCTCTTTCTGTCCCCTGCTCCCGCCTCTCTCTCCTCCTCTCTCCTAGCTTTTGTTTTCCTGCTACAATACCTTTGCTTACTACCCTGTCTTTCTCACACCTGAAGAAGGCTCCACGGCCAGAACCTTGTGTTTTTTTTCTTTTCTTTTCAGCATGGAATAAACCTATTGTCACGATTATAGTCCCCCCTCCTTAAGGGTGCTCCAGCCCTTTCACTTGAGACTTTATTCTGTGCACCTGCTCCCTATTCCCAGCCCACCTTAAAAGCCAGACGCTGACGCTCATCCGGGCTCTGCATCTGATTTCCGTATCGTGCGAGTCCGGGACCTGGAAGTGCCTGGTCCCGTCAAGGTTTTAACCTCTGTTCCTGTTCCTGTTCCCTGTCCGCCGGTTCCGACCCGGCCTCCGTGGTTTTAACTTCGTGTTTTGATGGATCTCCTGGTTTTGGACTTTTTTCGTGTGTTTTTGGATACTCTAAGAATTACTCTTTGGGATTGTTCGCCTCGGCCACACCTCCCCGGTGCACCAGTGCACCTTGGACACGCCCCCCTGTCTTCAGCCCCGTATTCCTGCATGACGTTTCCCTAGTGTTTCCCCACTTCGTCGGATTGTGTCATCCGCATAGGGTCCGGAAAGAACTGTTCGTTACACCTATTACTTGTTCCATAGTTACGCTGTCTTCTTTCTACCAAATGGTATATGATTTGTAATTTCTTATGAAACAGTCAACAGGGAAAGATAAAGAAATGCAGGAGAATACTTTAAAAGACAGAAAATTATGTAATGTGTTGTGTTGTTGTGTTATGTGTTAACAATATATATGTGATTGGAAATCATAGCAGGTGTGTAAGTCACACATTTTTGGCTTAATTTTTTATGCCTTTCTAAGGAGTATCAGTTTTGTGGAAAGCAGATAGGCAGTCAATGTTATTTTCATTTCATTTACTGTGATAGGGTAGCAGATAAATGTAATGTTTTCACTTCCTAATTACAGTTTAAAGCTGAACTGCTTTATGTAACACCAAAATACCAGGTCCTCTGTAATGGCAGAGTTTTACAGTCTCTAGATTTCAGATGGGGGTCAGTTTTGTAAGTGGCCAGGGCACAAGCCCTGTTACAATAGCATAGGTTCTTTTGGTTTTTTTTTAACAGCATTTATATAAGCACATCCACTATGCCTTTCAAATCTTTCTCTAGATCTCTTCGTAATACCTTTTCTTCCTCCCTGGGCCACTTCTCTCACTAAACCAGGATTCTGTCTCTTCACAGCGATCTGTACCAAGACCAGGCTTTCTAACCACCTCCTATTCCTTTACAGATGTCGTCAACATAATATAATTCCTAAAGGATTTCGCCTGAAACACGAAGTGGGGAAACACTAGGGAAACGTCATGCAGTAATACGGGGCAGAAGACAGGGGGACGTGTCCAAGGTGCGCTGGTGCACGGGGAAGGTGTGGCATATCCAAAAACACACGAGAAAGTCCAAAACCGGAAGATCCATCAGAAGAAGGGATTAAAAACCACGAAGGCCGGGTCGGAACCGGCGGACGGGGAACGGGAATGGGAACAGAGGTTAAAACCTTAACGGGACCAGGCGCTTCCAGGTCCCGGACTCGCACGATATGGAAATCAGATGCAGAGCCTGGATGAGCGTCAGCGCCTGGCTTTTAAGGTGGGCTGGGAATGGGAAACAGGTGCAGAGAATGAAGTCTAAAGTGAAAGGGCTGGAGCACCCTTAAGGAGGGGGAACTAATATCGTGACAGTACGCCCCTCCTTTTCAGGGCGGCTCCGAAGCCCTAAGAAAAAAAAAGGGGAGAAAAAAAAAACGATGGAATCCGTGCTACTAGGATGCCGTCCGCGGGGTCCAGGTGTAGGCTCTGCATTCTGTAACAAACAGTTCTTTCCGGACCCTATGCGGACGACACAGTCCGACGGAGTGGGGAAACACTAGGGAAACGTCATGCAGGAATACGGGGCAGAAGACAGGGGGGCATGTCCAAGGTGCGCTGGTGCACGGGGAAGGTGTGGCCGAGGCGAACAATCCAAGAGAGTAGTCCTAGGGAATATCCAAAAACACACGACCAAAACCAGAAAATCCATCAGAAGAAGGGATTAAAAACCACAAAGGCCGGGTCGGAACCGGCGGACGGCGCTTGGCTTTTAAGGTGGGCTGGGAATGGGAAACAGGTGCAGAGAATGAAGTCTAAAGTGAAAGGGCTGGAGCACCCTTAAGGAGTGGGAACTAATATCGTGACAAATACCTTTTCTTTTGACTCCGATACCACCCAGAGTAACACTCAGAGACTTCTAACACTATTTTCTAGGAAACTAATGCTGTCTACCAGTTTCTCCCTAAAAAAACATATGATCCTTTCTGACAACAACATCAAAGAGGCTAAGGAATTTATATGGCTGACAGCTCCACATCATCTTCCCTTTATAACTAACCTCATTAGATTTCTCAACTCCAAACTCTACCAGTTTCTCACTACAGAGAAGGATAAAAAACTCAGTCATCTTCTACAGAAGAAAACCATCAACACCCCAAACACCTTCACCAATCCTAAACTTGTTGTCACTATATCTTCTGACCTTTCCCTCTCACAGGATGAGTGATCCCTCCTCAGCAAAGGCCTCAGTTTTGTACCAGTTCCCAGGAAGCTGGACATCCCCCAGACCAGAGTCGACCTTTTACCGCTTTTACTGCAGGATACGTCTCAGAGCACATTCTGCTGACGATTCCTATTCACAGGCAGCTGACAACAATCTGGTTATTGATGTAATTAACAATATTAATCCTAAACAAAGCTGTTGGACTCCCCCCTCCGGCCGTTTTCCACCAGTTGATTATTTCATTAACCAATGCACCAATCAAGCTCCCAAGACACTCTCTATACCCAGTAAACACCAGTCCAACCCCACCCAAAGAGAAATTCAGGTGCTCCAGTCTCTCCACAACAGAGATGATATTGTCATCAAAGCCGCGGACAAAAGAGGCGCTGTTGTGGTGTGGCATAAGGACCTATATATCTTTGAAGCCTCTAGACAACTAACCAACACTTCTGCTTACCTCCCTCTCTCACAGGACCCTACCACTGACTACCAAAAGGAAGTGGTATCCACCATCTCCCTTCTTATCAGCAGTTATCAGCCCCAAGAGGTGAACGAGCTCATCATTGAACATCCGCAGGTATCTCAATTTTACCTCTTCCCCAAAATCCACACTGGACACCCCTGGACGTCCCATCATATCAGCATGCAACTATCCCACTACTTACATCTAGGCCTTTCTCTACAGTCTCATGAGACCACTGGTTGAAGGTCTTCCCTCATACCACACGCCCAACTTTTTAATGATTTCCAATTTCAGGGCCCCGAGTGCTACATTTTCACCACGGACATCACATCTCTTTACACCGTCATTCCCCATAATGATGGCCTTACAGCCCTCAAGCACACGCTGGACAAACGCACAGTGCTTGATCCACCCACCCACACCCTGGTACACCTTGCAGAATTGGTTCTCACGCTGAATGCATTCTCATCAATAACCTTTTTTACCAACAGGTTAGTGGAGTTGCCATGGGCTTCTCCATTAACTATCACCGACTCTCTACTTCGGTCTATTACAAACCCATGGATTCACACAGCTATCTCCTGTATAGCTCATTTCACCCCAAACACATTAAAAACTCTCTCCCTTTTTCAGAATTCCTTCGGCTACGACGATTATGCAGCAATGACATCGACTTCCAGAACCAAGCCCTCAAAATGTACTCCTTTTTCATCAACAGAGGATACCCCAGCAGTGTTATTGACAGGGCCCTTGCCCGAGCCAAAGACACCCATTGGACCATCAACTCAATCAGGAACTCCCACCATAACAACCGCATTCCTTTTGTGCTTCCCTACTACCCCAACACACTTCCTATCCTCAGGACTATTAACAACAACTTTTCCATCCTACATGATGATCCCTCCATTGGGGCCCTCTTTCCTGACAGCCCCATCATCTCATATAGCCGACAACCTAATCTGCGTAACCTCCTTATTCACAACTCCCTTGACCGCCCTCAGCAACCACCCATACCAGGCACTTTCCCTTGCGATAGAGCTCGCTCTATCACCTGCAAGTACACATCTAACACCACACTCATTCAAGGCCCTTCAGGACAATTCCTGATCACCCAAATGGCATCTTTTACCTCCAGCAACCTTATTTACTGTATCTCCTACAGTAAATGCCCAGCCATCTACATCGGAAAAATGGGAAGGAGATTCAGAGACCGCTTCAGTGAACATGTTAGGGCTGTGAAGATTAAAGATCTCTCCAAGCCCATTAGTTCTCATTTCACCTTTGATGGCCATTATCACACTAATCTCTCTATCTTTGTTTTCCAAACTCATACATCAGAAAGACTAAGAAACCAAAATTATCCTGCAGCTAGGATCACACCTCCCCCCTTCTCTTAACAACAGACTACTTTTCTTCTAAATTCTCTCTATTCATTGTACAGTAGGTTTCATTTCACACTTCTCTTCACCTATCCTGACTTCACACCTCCTGGTTGGCCTCTCTTTCTGTCCCCTGCTCCCGCCTCTCTCTCCTCCTCTCTCCTAGCTTTTGCTTTCCTGCTACAATACCTTTGCTTACTGCCCTGTCTTTCTCACACCTGAAGAAGGCTCCACGGCCAGAACCTTGTGTTTTTTTTCTTTTCTTTTCAGCATGGAATAAACCTATTGTCACGATTATAGTCCCCCCTCCTTAAGGGTGCTCCAGCCCTTTCACTTGAGACTTTATTCTGTGCACCTGCTCCCTATTCCCAGCCCACCTTAAAAGCCAGACGCTGACGCTCATCCGGGCTCTGCATCTGATTTCCGTATCGTGCGAGTCCGGGACCTGGAAGTGCCTGGTCCCGTCAAGGTTTTAACCTCTGTTCCTGTTCCTGTTCCCTGTCCGCCGGTTCCGACCCGGCCTCCGTGGTTTTAACTTCGTGTTTTGATGGATCTCCTGGTTTTGGACTTTTTTCGTGTGTTTTTGGATACTCTAAGAATTACTCTTTGGGATTGTTCGCCTCGGCCACACCTCCCCGGTGCACCAGTGCACCTTGGACACGCCCCCCTGTCTTCAGCCCCGTATTCCTGCATGACGTTTCCCTAGTGTTTCCCCACTTCGTCGGATTGTGTCATCCGCATAGGGTCCGGAAAGAACTGTTCGTTACACCTATTACTTGTTCCATAGTTACGCTGTCTTCTTTCTACCAAATGGTATACTGTATGTAATAATAAAGCGTTTCATTAAGATAACCTAACAAATAAGCATAAAGCTGTAAATTAATACATTTAATTCTTCTCTTAGTTCTTCTATCATTTCTTCCATAATCTCTGTATATAAAAAATAGTTTTAAATATATCAAACCTGTAAATACTTAAACTCCTTTCTTTGCCTTCGGTTAAGTTAATAAATATATTAAGTATTATTATTTAGGAACATTTAGTAAACAACAAATTGCAAGAGTACTTGACAAATTTTAAGGACAAATCAAACATAATTTACAGTCTCAAACATGGATTCTAAATACACAACATACAATTTATTGATATAACAAAAACATAACAAGCAGCAAACGTAGAATAATTTTTTTGTGAATTCTATCTGTGAAACAGTCTGTTGATATGAATGGCTGATTACTCTTGCAAAGGGTAATAACTGATTTGAGGAATACCTTTATCATGCAAGTGTAGGTAGATCTATAAGTTATTACGGTTTGTCAATGGGTAATGACTGTTTTGAGGAATACCTTTATCTTGCAAGTGTAGGTAGATTCTTCGATGACCTCATTAAGAAAATGTCAGGAAACAATATAATGCAGATTTAAATCTACGTCATTGATTTTACTTCTATTTCCAAGGACAAAATTTTAATGAAGAGCTCTTTGCCATTTTCTTCTGAATCCTTTGCCCAACTTTTTTAACATGATTTGTAGCTTTCCAAGCATCCTAGCTATTAAGGACTGGAATAATCCATTGAAATAAAATCACATGCTTCTCTGTGCTTAAGAGTATATTAATTTTTAATATAGCGTATATTAAAGTATCTCTTTGTTATGCAAAGAAAATAGTATAAATATACATTTTAATATTAATTTACTTACTGTAGATGATAGTATGTTCTCAAGCTTTTAGATCTTTCTTTTGGTATGATAATCAAATTTTAAAACTTTCTTTCTAAATAACTAATGGGAAAATACCCTTATTCCTTTCTACTGTCCACTGAATTAGATGTTAAAAATTAAAAAAAATCTTTTTTTTTTCAGTTACTCTTTGTATTCTCTGAACTGGAAGAATCTGGAGTGGATTTAGTCGTCTTGAAGAGCTGTATTGAATATTGCTGTTACAGAAAGACAATCTGAGTAGAGGGAGATTAATCTTGCTTGCAAGAAAAAGATACCATGGGGATCAATCTGCTGATCCCAAGCTTGCAGTAGAAGTGGATATTATTGCTTTCAGCAGCATATATCTGATAAAAAACTCACCATGCAGTGATTCCAACACTATATTTCTGGTACTGGGGAAAACTAAATAAAATCTAAGGGGATGTTTCAAATTAAGAGACGTTAATAGACTTTGGAGAATGTTAGTCTTTTCTTGACAGCAGGGAGTGAATGACATGAATAAAATGAAAAATACACTATATGGGTACTATATTTTTCACATTTTATAAAGGCCAATAAATTATACTGTAACATTTTAATATCACTTAAAACTAATATTGGTACTTAATACCAATATTAGTTTTATTAAATTCTCAAACAGGTGGTTTTATTCCAGGCTTCTCTTTCCACATACTGTATAAGTATGTAAGAGTGGCAGGACGAAGGCTGGCCACACCATAATCAGATGCAACTGGGCTGAACTGTGAGGTTTCCAGGAATGGTAATTGAATGATTGATAAATAAGAAAATAGACACCTTCCTGTGTTCTCCATTCCTGCTCAATCAGCCAATCATCTGATGTAGCTGGGGACCTACCACTGGCTGAGAAATCTGCGAACTGTGTACTGTACATGTTAAGTATTAGCCTCAGATGTGGATCTATTGAGAATTTGTACTGGAGAGTTGAATGAGAATTTTCTGTTAAGCCATCATACAACTTTATTTTAACTTCTAAACTAATTCCTACTGCATTTAGTAGTTGTCAAATTCATTTATTATTAATTTTCAGTTTTCTCCTCATTTTGGGTTTCAGCTTAGCTCAGATTCCCTGTCACCATTTTGGCTTATCCTTGCTATTATAACATGAATTTTCTAAACTTTTTTATTGTGAAGCTAAGATAATGTCTTGCTTTACTTATTTTAAGACAACTTATGTTATATACATGTGGTATATTTCTGTTTGTTTGATTGAAAGTGTGCAATTAGGAGTGATAAGAACAAGATAATTAGCAAGGGTAATGTACTTTAGAAAGTACTCCTATGCCTGCATATTTAGTGAAAAGTTATTTTAGTGAAAATGTTAAATATAAAAATGAATTACACAGCTACTCCAAAAATGAGCCAATTGCAGTATACTGCTTGCATAACTCCAATATTTAACTTGCTATAAGGACCACTATTCACACAATCCTTTGCTTTAAACCAAATTCTATCCTTAATATTAACCTTGCTAAAAACTCTAATCCTAGTGTTACCCTCCAAATATGATTTAAAACTAAATACAGCTCCAACCTCTGACATAGCTTAGAGATTCCTAACTCTGGACTTTGAGGGTTTTCAAAATCCAGTAGGTTTTCTATACTGTACAGTTAAACCTTAATCCTTAATTGAATTAATTGCATGGTTTATCCTTAATTTATTATACCCTTATCTTAACCTTGTTTTTTTTAACACCAAGACAGAAAAGTACTTACTACAACTTATAAGTGTTGATATAAACCAGGAACATATCACATCTTGGAACTTCATGTTATATTAATATATCTGAACCCTGGAAAGGGTGCATCCAAGTCATTCTACTTGAGTATATGTAGCATATCTAACACAAGAAAAAGCTTATATACAGACACAGTTTGCCAGCAGCTATATTACCCTGCAACTCACAACTGGCAACCTTCTGAAGCTAAGCAGATATGAGCCTGGCCAGTACCTGGATAAGAGACCTCTTGGGAAAGCTAAGGTTACTGCTGGAAAAAGTGTTAGTGGGACCAGTAAGGGGCCCTCACCCTGCGGTCTTTGTGGGTCCTGGCAGTGATACTAGACTGTAAAAAAGATGCCATCCTTTGGAAGAGATGTATAACCAAGGTCCTGACTCTCTGTGGTCATTACAAATCCCAGGGTGTTTCTCAAAAAGAGGAGGGGTGTTACCCGGGTGTCCTGGACAAATTTCCCATTTGCCTGTATCAATTCCTGATAATACCCATCCGTGAACTGGCTTCATCACTCCGTACTCCTCCCTATTGATAGCTTATGTGTGGTGAGTGGGCTGGCACACTATGGCTGCCCTTGCATCATCCAGGTAGATGCTGCACATTGGTGGTGGAGGAGGGCAGTCCCCATTACCTGTAAAGCGCTTTCAGTGGAGTGTCCAGTAAAGCGCTATATAAGTGTAAGGGATTATTAGTACACTAGTATCGAGTATACAGCCTTGTGACATTTCTAATACACAAGGGATGTCACAAGACAGGCCTGGCAAAAGTGTTTAATCATGTCTTTAAGGATCTAATCAAACTGCTGCAGAAAACCCAGTTTGTGGGGTTTGTTTTAGATTGTTTTAGTCTTTAGTCTTGGATGTTTCTTGATGCCAAAAAATACTTCAAACCTCATAAAACTCTAAATACCTTGACCTACATGTTACTTTTTATTGACTGTATTTTAGAGTAATTTACAGTTGAGGACCTCTAAATGTGCTTCACTTCTGAAATATACATACAAAAAGAGACAAAAAAAACATAATGAGAATTAAATTGTGACCAGATAAATTCCAGTTTTTATTTCCAGTTCCACATAAACTCTGATCAATTCCAGTCCAACCCATAAATAAAATATGAATTCCAATTGGATTCAATGGGAGTGTATGCCATACTCTTTTATGACAAATCTTCATCAAATAGAAAAACTGATTGCATTGATTGTAATAGTGTAAGTTATTCTATACATGATAACATACAGATACAATATTCAAGATTCAAGATTTCATTTGCCGTATACTGTACAACAACTGTATTGGAATGCTTACTCATTCAGCTGTACCCAGTAACATTAGAGAAAGAAAATATATGCACAAATAACAAACAGACATGGACAATAAATTTAGACAATAGACATTATAATACAGCCAAGACAGGACATAGTGCAAACAGTGCAGTACCTCAATGTGCAGTTGCTAATATGTGCAGGTGCTAATTTGAGCTGTTTAAGATGCATATTGCTTAGGGGAAGAAACTGTTTTTGAATCTGTCAGTGTTCTGATACTGCGATACCTGAACTGAGAAACCTGAAGGTGCTGACAGTTTCGACGAGGGTGTGTGATGTCCACCGTGTCTCCTGAAGTCCACTATAATCTCTTTTGTTTTGCAAATATTAAGTGTGAGGTTGTTGTTGTGGCACCACTCCACTAGCTCTGCTACCTTGCTCCTGTAGGCAGTTTCATCATTGTTGCTGATCAGACCAATTACGGTGGTGTCATCATCAAAGTTGATTATGCGGTTGCTGTTAAATCTAGCCACACAGTCATGTGTAAATAGATAATACAGCTGTGGGCTCAAGCAGAAGCCCTGGGGGCCCCTGTGTTGAGGATCAGAGGGGATGAGGTTTTATTTTCAATCCTAACCATTTACGGTCTGCCAGTCCAGGACCCAGTTGCAGATGGAGTTGGTGAGGCCCAGACCCCTGAGGTTGACCACCAGCCTGCCTGGCACAATTGTGTTGAAGGCTGAGCTGAAGTCAATAAATAACATCCTGGCATAGGTTTTCCTCTTGTCCAGGTGCTCAAGAGTTGTGTGAAGGGCCAGTGAGACAGCATCGTCCGCTGACCTATTATTCCTATAAGCAAACTGCAGTGTGTCCAGGGAGTCTGGGACAATGCTTTAGGCAGTGGCAGGATAGTAGTCCTCCTGAAGCACAGTGGGACAGTAGACAGGGATATTGA
The DNA here is from genome assembly GCF_040954835.1 of Lepisosteus oculatus. NCBI lineage: Eukaryota > Metazoa > Chordata > Actinopteri > Semionotiformes > Lepisosteidae > Lepisosteus > Lepisosteus oculatus. Next base: position 34,680,416 of record NC_090698.1, on the reverse strand, counting down.
AATATTAAATATTACAGTGAAGACAGGGGCCAGCTGTGCTCCGCATGCCTTTAAAACACAGGAGGGGATGCCATCAAGGCTGGCAGCCTTGTGTGGCTTCAGCTTTCTGAAAGCTCTCTGTACCTCCTGTTCAGACAGCAGCAACACAAATTCCCCAGGCTCACTGAATGTTTTGTGTGAAGGGTCCGTGTTGTGAGCGTCAAACCTTGCATAGAAGTTATTTAGTTGTCAGGCAGTGAATCATCAGCTGTTGTTATAATACCCTTTTGTCCTTTGTAATTAGTGATACCCCTCAGGCCATTCCAGAGGCGCATTGTGTTAATGCTGCCAGATTGTGATTCAAGCCTGTCTCTGTAGTCCCTTTTTACATGTCTGATGGCCCTCTCCAGGTCATACCTGGCTTTCCTGTACAGCCCAGGGTCTCCAGATTTGAAGACCACAGACAGTTCTTTCAGCTTGGCTTTGAAGTTATTGTTGGACCATGGGTTTTGATTGGGGTTTGACTTATTTCTTTTATCCAGGTTGGGAGGATTCTGTACTGACATCTATTACAAAGAAAATTATCTTCCGTCTTTCTCTATGGTCTGCAAGCAAGAGATTGCAGTTGTCACAGATTGGAGACCCCTAAAATCAAGAAACGTCTTTGCTTTGTACACCTAGCAATTACAAAGGATGTTAGGACCATTTTGCCCCTGCCATATCTGTTAATTTTGTTTATTAGAATCTTGACACCTATTGTTTTGAGAAAAAAATACAGTGCTACTTGTTCACAGAAATCTTGTTATCAGAGCAATTGCATTATAAAACAAGAATTTAGCTTCCCCATAATTATGTGAATAATCCATAGCTAATTACCTGTGTTGTTTATTTTGTACAGCCTTTCTTGCTGCATTAATCTTTACCAAGTGAGACAGTGAATTTGGAGTTGACTGTGCATACACTGTATAAATGTTTGCTTGAGGAATACTATACCTCTAACTATTGTCAAAATGGGATAATAACAGGCATGCATAAGATGTAGCCTTAATTATTACAAATAATTATAGTTTATTTGTTGGTTAATTTACGCACTGGCTGGATCGGCTGAATGACGACATGCGCCATGCAAAAGTCACCTGCCGAGACACCGCTGACCATATGAAGTGGAAAAATCGGCGCAAACAAGCAGACCCCACATAAGTGGGAAAATGCGAAGAAGAAGATGTGTTGATTAATTTGATTAATTATAATGTTAGATGTTTTCATTTCAATCTGTTATATCTATCTAGTCAAAACAAGTTTTGTTTTGATTTAAGTACAATTCAAGAACCTTACTACTGTAGATGTAAACGGGTTTCTGATAATGGTTGGAGTTATGTAAAAACAAGATTTTATATGGAAACATGACATGTCTATCAGTTTAAGGACTGATGCATAATTTTAATTTCAAAGAGAAGACACCAACCATTTTAGATGTAGATTTGAAGATATAATATACATATACTATACCAGCAAAGAGCAAAACTCCACAGTCCCTGAGGACAGAACTTAATAAATAAGCCTCCTGCTCTTTGTATTTCCTAATAAGTTTTATGAATATATTTTTCCTAATATCTTTTAGTGGTTAATATCTTTTAGCAGAATCACAAATGTACTGATTGTTTTGAAAGAGTGCCCTGTTTCTCTGTGCTCCCTGCCTTGGTGAGTTTTGCTAATTCTGTGCTTCCATGCATCTCACTGCCTTTGTGCACCATGGTCTCTCCATGCATATGACTCCCACTGTGTACAGTTAGCTCACAATTCACAATGCTTAGTACCCTTCCATGACTGCAAGTACTTTGGTGCTTCTTTTACAGCTGGGTACTTCTGTACATGCTCTATATATGCTCTATATATTAGGTGTCTCATTTCACCCTTCTTTTGTGTAATCGTAAATTCATCCGTGCACACATGAACTCTTTGCATTTTGGTGCCTTTGCTGTTATATTGAATAGCCTATTTTCCTGTCATTTGGCATAAATCAGTCTCTTTTTGTAGCCTTGAGAAAACAAAGTAAAGAGGAGTTGTGCAACCTGTCTTTTACTTATTGGTTAAAAACTATTATAAAATGTTTTTTTTCTTAAGAGAACTTGACTTCTTGAAGCTTGTTATATTATTACTAATATAAAAATATTATATTTTTTATAAGTGTAATACCTGTGGAAAGTGGCTTCCCTACAGATGGTCATGACACCTGTGGCATATGCCTGAACCTGGCCCATTTTCAGGGATTGGAGGAAAACACCTCTTGTGTCCCAAGTGCAACTCTGCACAGTCTGATTGCAGTAAACCTATCAAGCTATGGACCTGGATCTGCTCCAGGTGACCAAAGCGTCTTGTTAATCACTCATCCCTTCATCATGACACCATCCTCACAATAGGTTATACTCCCAGATTTACAAGAGGAAATGCTCACCTAAAGCCATGCTAATGATATTGGTGTTCAGACTCCCAAGCTTGTCCAGCTAATTGAGGAGCAGGCCCCAGTTTCAGATGTAGATTGCAGGAATGCATTGCATTGTGCTTTACAGGCATCATGTGCCTTTTGGGAAGAACTCAGTTGGAAAAGCTGATCCCTGATCCCCTGATTTCCATGATACCTCAGTCTTTACCTGAGGCACTTCCCTGTGTGTAAAGAATTACCTATGAGATATTTCATTGGTAATTCTTTACCATATTTTGCCATGGGGCTTCCTCTTCTAGTTCAGAAAACCATGGTTATGGGAGTAACATAATATTTTTAGTGATAAAAAATGCAAATAACCAACCTTTTGGGATTTTAGGCTTGTGCATTTTTTAATACAACGACTTAGAAGGCTTCCTCTTAAAATATTTTTGGTAATATGCTGTTTTTAAGAAAACAAGAAACTTCTTCATTTAAAAATACATATTTACACATATTTATAAAATAATAAAATTTATGATTTCTGTGTTAAACAGTTTCCTGGTCATTTTGCTGTCTATACAGCCCTTACAATTACATTACTGATGGTCCTAATGAAGCCTAAATGGCTTATTATTTCTACAGTTATTTCTCCTTGAGCATCTAGAAAACTGGCACCAGTTTTGAAACAATTCACATTTCAGCTGTTAAGGAATCTGGAACATTTTGAAGTAAAGAATAACTTCTTAATTGACAAAAGGTAATTGGAAATGAAACCAGGATTCATCTTTGTGGTGCAAAACACAAACAGTAAACTCTATTAGGCATTTCATTTATAACTTCCTGTAAAGTCCAAGGTAAAGACATTTAAGGGACATTTTGACAATTCTTTTAGCTTATTTCATGCCACAAGAAACACTGTGAACTCTCCCACATTACAAATCTCCTCTTAACAGTATCTTGTTGACATGAATTGGGGTAATGTTGAGACAAAGTGGTAGATGCATTTGTTTCCTTTTTGTTGTGGGTTACTGTATTAAACTTTTGCCATCTTTCTGCAGCTTTGGTAAAACACAAGCTTATGCTTTTTAATTGATACGTGTACCGTATGCCTTGTTATATGTATGGAGAACATAAAAGGAATCGCTAGCTTTGCTCCCAAAACTTGCTTCCTTTGGAGGAATCCTAAACAAATTTTTATCTTGCAACCATCAATCCATTTTATAACTGTTTATTCAACACAGGGGGAGCAGGAACCCATCCCAGCAAGCAAGGGGTGCAAGACAGGATACACCCAGTCTTGCAAAGGACACCAGTCCACAGCAGTTATCTTACAACCTAGTTCTTTAACAACCTATCTCACAATCTCACAACCTAGTTCTGCATATACAGCACTGTGACAGCCTACTAGGTCATAGTAAGATTATTTAACATAGGTTGTTCCATGACAAAAGACACACCAATACAGTCATAAGGTTCAGAAATAGTCCTCTTTATAATGCAGGGTAGAGCACCCAAAGTTGCACTTGAACTACTGACTAAATTTTTTCACAAAATCCCTGTATGGTTTGAAACCAGACAGTTAAGCTGCTTATTGGTTTCAAACCAATTATTCATTGCCCACTTGAGACTGTGCTCAGCCTCTCTCTGACTGAGAGAACACTCTTCCAAAAAATCTCAAATTGCTCTCTGAAACTATTCAGAAAACACAAACGTTTCAAAATGTCAAAGTCATAGTCCCATACAGCAGATTGACCAACACAGAAAGCCTCTGCTTCCTGGTTTTTAAATGGTCACCTAACCAAATGTCTATCTCTGTGGAGGTTTGTATGTTCTCCTCATGTTCACATGGGTTTTCTCTGGGTGCTCTGTTGCTAGGTTTTCTCCCAAAGTCCAAAGACATACCGGAAGTTTAATTGGCTTCTGAGAAAATTGTCTTTTGTATGAGTATGTTGCATGTTTGTGTCTGTATACTGTATACTGTGTCTGTTTGTGCTAGACAATGGTATGGAGTCTCCTGGCTAGAAAATGGGTTGATAATCTTATAATATTATGGTTAACAAGTAATTGCAGAAATAACTAAATTGGGGCTATAATGGAATGGCAGGGATGAATATAAAATTAATCAATATACTTTTTTTTAGGTAAACTAGATAGTGGTGGTTTGGTAAGGTGGTGGTGGTTTGGGAACTATATATGAAAAAGAATCTGTAAGATACAGAACTGAAGTAACAGACTAAAAACCGTTTAGGATCCATTTGGTTCAGACTAGAAAACAAACATCTAGACATAGCTATAGAGTACTGTAGGTAGGTAAAGTCCCCTTTTCAGGCCATAAAGGCCCATGGGGAAATGGGGGATAAGGGCCACCATTTGTTTGACACTGGAAGTGAAGGTGATGTGGCCAGCATCACACTCTGGCCAGCCTATTACCCCCAGAAGGATTAATCCCTGGTACTCATATGGAAAGCAGGCTGAGGGGACCTGGGAGCCATCTGGAAAGAATTAGAGCAAGCTACATTGCTTGCCCCTACCTGGGATTGAACTCAGGACCTTCCAGTTAGGAGCTAGACAGCCTTGCTATCTGAGCTACCACGGCTCAATGCAGAATAGGTAGATACATCTGTTCTGACTAAAATATCCTATTCTCTTCCCCACATGTCCAGATGGTGCCTGGGCTGGGTACCATCTGAGTTGGATGCTGTGTCGCTGCCATAAAGCCAAGAGGCACATTGTGGATATAGCCATCATTAAGGAGGAATTTACTGGTCTACAGAGATCTGCATGGAGTACTAACACACAAAAGATGGATGGATGGATTAATACCCTCATCAGTTCCTTTTTATTAATTATATAATGTTAGCATGCCACAAGGGTTGGGCAACTAGTTGACCTTGGACCCCCTAGAGGTTTTTTCTTTCTTTACAAGGAGTTTTGGTTCCTCTCCTCCGTTGTCTTCTGGTCCTCAGTTCTGTATTGGCAAAATGTATCGGCAATTGCATTGTTAAGCACCTTGGGGCAATCTTGTTGTGAAAAGCGCTATATAAAAATAAATTGAATTGAATTGAATTGACAATTTTAAGAAAACAGACTATGGAGAAATAGGGCAGATCTGGAAAATACTGAATTAGGACAAGAAACTATAAATACAACGTTAAAGAGTCAAGAAGAACTCACTAAGTATCTGAATAAGTATTAACTTTAAAGACCATATTTGTACATTTTGTTGCTTTACAATTTGCAGTCAGGAAACTTTGAAGTAGAAAATCAATAGTTGTTATATACACAAGCCATTCAACCCACCCAAAGCAAAAGCAAAAGCAAAATGAAGGAAGTAAACAGATAATTAAAATGAAAAATGGAAAAGTCTTGAAAAACCTAAACTAAATTATGTGCACAAAACTATCTTGACAAGTCACTCAATTAGTCTAGTGGTCTCTGTGCCTATAATAGTGGTTCACATGATTTTATAATAATTACACGTTGTGTAAGGTCCATCAATCAGGTGGTGCATTTCAAGCAGACATTCAACAATAAAGAAAAAAAATAAATTTCAAAGCAAAACTGGGGAAAAAAACATTGTATAATGGCAGAGATCAGGAGAAACTTATAACACATTCCAAACACCCAAAATATTTCTTTGATCATGGTGAAGTTGATCATTAAGAAGTATACAGTAATGTGTATCATACCTCCAATACACTACCTTGATCTGAGTGTCTCCTCTATTTAAGAAACTGGGCAACAAATAAACTGGTTAGGGATGCAACCATGAGGTCAACAGTAACTGTGAAAAAGCCACAGAGTTCAATGGCTAAGATGGGAGAAAATGTTTATGAATCAACAATATCCCAGTCACTCTACAAAGCTAGTTTGTACGGTAGAGTGGAAAATCCATCTTAAATGTTACATGGAGATTGAAACAAAACATTTATGTGATCATTCAAAACATACTGCCAACATACAGTACAAATCAAGACATTTGCGATCAGATGTCAGAATTTGAACTTTTACGTCTGAAGTCAATGTGTTATTTATGATTCAAATCCACTAAAATGAATCACTCAGTCAACACCATCCCAACTGCCAACCATGGTAATGGGAGCATTAAGCTTGGAAGCTTGTCAAGACTGTTGGGACCACAGATGGAGCAAAGTACTGGAAATTCCTAGAGGAAAACCTGCTTCAGGTTGAAAAATGGGTAGATTCTTACCCAAAAAGAGTTGTGTCTGTAACCAGTCCTACCTTATGTTCTAGGGTGCGAGTAGTTGGACACTCATCAGGACAATTGGCTCTCTGATAACAGATGTATTGATATACAGTATACATAAAAGAACAATGAAATTAGACTGCATGTTAATGTGGATAAAAAAAGAACTATTGAATCTTATTATTTAAAATTATTATTTTTAAGAAGTAAATATCAACATTATGCCACAGGTGTTAATTGAATAATTGAATAATTGAATTATTAATTATTATAAAACTTTAAAAAGGATATTTCAGCTGCCACTAAATCTGTACGCAGATTCATAAAGAAATCTGAAACAGATCAGTCTTACCTGTGTTATTGGTACAACAATGCTGAAGGTATAGCTAAATGGAGCTAAACAGCTCAATCATCCCCAGCCGTCAGCAATTATCACTCACACCCTTCGTCCTTCCTACACCAAATTCTATAAATAACAAATACGTTATCTCCCTCTCCCTCTAGTGCGACTTTTGCATATTCAGGTGTGTCTTTCGCATTGCACAAGCCTGTGCTTTTTTTGTTGTGTTTCGATCGCCCTGGGTCCCGTAAAGTTTCTGCTCCCACGAAGAACCTTTGGCAGCACAGAGGATTCCCCTACACTCCTTGACCAGCCTGCCTTCCAACCAGCAGTGCTCATCTCCGGCCAGCTCTCTCAAGACTCAACTCCTCGCTCAAGTTCACATTCTGCAATTATTGCCCCTGCCTCATCACGAATCCAGCTCTCCTTCCTCCGTGGCGAATTATTGCCCCTGCCTCATATGTAAACGTCACCACCACAGTCGCGCATATCCGCCCCTCTATTTCTCCGGTTTCTCCTGCCGATTACAGACCTGACACTGCAATCTAAAGGCTTGCGACAGTCCAGTTTAAAGAACCGAGGGCCGAGGAGATAGCCGCAGTAGCAGCTGAGACAGGAGGGATGAGCCTGGGGCTAAATTGAACGCCGGGTATGGGGACGCAAGACGATTGCTGACTGGACCGGAGGTAGGACCGAAAGCGTGTGTTCCCAAATCCTCATTTTCCCTATCCCCGGCCTCCAATTTGGCCCTGAACCTATTCAATTCATTTCTGCTGCTACTGCAGCCATCTCCTTGGCCCTGGGTCCGTCAAGCATTCTACCTCTGGCCCAATCCGTAACCGTAACGAGTCTAGTCTGTTCACCCCCGCCACTACCGGCACCACCTCTTTCACGTCCCTACAGGTATGTCCCATGTCTCGAGTCTCAGTATCGACTTTGCGTTTTTTCCCTCGCCAGCCCGCCTCCAGTACCACCCAACCAACAGGTAAGTACTTCGTCCCACACCCCCATTTCATCCCTGTCCCCCTAGCCCCCCCATTTCCAATCTGCTCCTCCATCATTAGCTTCCCTGGCACCCAGTTCAGGCTCCAATTAAATTTCTCCTGCCAACCTCCTTACGTTTCCCATCCCTGTCTCGTCGCCTCTTTACCCCTCTCCTCCTGCCCAGCCTCAGTCTCATCCCTTCTGTCCTCTGTTCCTACCAAAACCACCCCCCTCGACGTCTGCACAGGTAAGTCCTCACATCATTCCCCCATCTCATGCCTGTTTTATCCATGGCCCATTTCTCTTCCTCTCATCCTCCCCTGCTGTCGCCACCACCTCTCGGCCCTGGGTCCACAAAGCCTCCTACCCCTGCCTACTCAACAACCGCCCCCTGAAGTCCAATCCAGCACCGGGATCATTTCTCCCACTCCGCACTGCTACTTCTCCGATCCAGTACAGCTCTCATTTCACATAAATTCCATGAGCTACAGTACCACAGCTAAAACCCGGAACTATCCAAAAAATGCCTAGCTGCCCAGAGGGGGTGCATCCATTGGGCTGGGACCCCCAGAGGTTTATTTTCTCCCAATGGGAGTCTTTGTTTTCTTCTCCACAGTGCCCACATGGATCTGTCATAAGGCCATCAATGCTCATGTCACTTGCCATAAGGTTTACAAGCCTCCACACTTTCTTCAAGCCTGCCACTCCGACCGTCCAGGAAACCCTCATCAAGTTAACAGCTATAAAAGGCCAAGTCGCTACTTTCTACCTCCATTCCTCCTCCTGATCACTGTGCGAATCAAGGGCAGGATTCTCCAATTTCCACTGCTGCTTTTGGGGGACACAATCACAAACATGGGCCCATACCCATCTAGATAATATCAGCACCACTAACCCATTCCAATAATAGCAGTGATTTTCCTTTCCCATCCACGAAGAGCCTACATGGTTCCTCATCACTTAAACCCCATGTCCGTTCCAATTCCTTTCCGTCAACGCCTTGACGTGTAACTATAATAAATGACTCACCAGGCCAACAGAAGTGACTTCCCAACAGCAAACCTATACAGAACGCAGACAGGCACTCCGACTGCCCAACCGCTGCACAATCCACATAGCACAGATCACGCCTTCTTTCCTTCTTCAAGATCTTCCAAATTCTGCATTGGTGGTTTGGGGTCCCGCTTGGTTCTTTTGGGGGTCCTGGCCTCCTCGTCCTATGGCCAGGAGGTCGGCCCTCAGCCATGCGGGTTAAGCCAAATATTCACTCCACAATAGTTCGCCACACATTTTGGGGTGTTGTCATTCCTTGTGAAATGGAGTTTATTTAACTAAAGTTCGGGAGGGATGACAACAACGACGCTCAATCATCCCCAGCCGTCAGCAATTATCAATCACTCCCTTCGTCCTTCCTTCACCGGATGCTATAAATACCAAATGCGATATCTCCCTCTCGTGCGACTTTTGCATCCCACCTCCACCCCAACTCCACCTCTAAAGCTGCCCCTTGGTTACCTTGCGGGGGGGGTCCTGGCCTCCTCGTCCTATGGGGGACTGTAAAACAGCTGGCTGTAGTTTGCCCACAGGTGCTTTAAACACAAGGACAATTGATACCATTAAAATACTATACAAAGATTTTCAGAATTTTTTGATGAGGTACCTCATTTAATAATTGGATGAACAAGGGAACTCGCTGACAAATGGGAATGATTCATCACCTTAAGGTGCACAACTTTTAATTGGGCAGATGTAACCAGTAATAGGAAACAAAGAAGGGATTTGTTTAAGGCTGTTGCTCTTCCTAATATTAATATATTAGTTATTTAGATTATGGTATAGTTTGTGAACATGAAAATGGGGAGAGTGGCAAACTCAGGAGCAATGGCAAACAGACAGAATAATTAACTGGGTGCAAACTCAGCAAATAAAATTCAAAAGTGGTCCACTCAGGAAATAGGAACCTGCTCTTTATGGAATATTTTAAAATGAAACTACTTATGAAAAGAATATTATAGTTTTAGAGTTAAAAGAACAGCAAGAATAATTCCTAGATTGTCACAATCACAAACAGGTTTAAAAATGTAAATCTCTTTAGTGTAGATCAATGGAGATTGAATAGACATTTAATCTAAGTATATGTAATCCTAACGGGTACTGATAGGTCCAACTTTAGTGTCCACTTAAAAACTGAGCGGGAAACAAATACATGGGGTCACATAAGGAAAATAAAAATGAATCCATTTAATATGTAAAGTAGGAACTTTTCTTTACATAATTTTTAAATTACTCAGGAACACTAATAAAGGAGCAAGATGTTCTTATCTTTTTCTATTTTTAAAAAGTAGGCAAAGCCATCACGAAGGTGAAGAAGTTGTGAATCAGAATGAAGAGGGGGTGATTCTGAAAACGTTATCCATTTCGTATGCATTTTTCATATTTGACATTATCTTGCTAAAATGTTATTAAATTGACACAGAGGTTACATTTACATTGCTGCACTTATTTAAATCGGACATATTTTCTACAGTAAACGCCATCTACTTGGGGGAATGTACCGTAAGATTGCAATAAATCTTTAAGCAAGAAGCTTTTACAGTTTTATCGTGTCAAAGCTTGTGTAAAAGCATACTGTACATGCAGGGCAAGAATTGCTTTCATTTTGAGCAAATTGAGTTAGTATTAGTACTTTGCAGTGCTTGGGTCCTGGGTTCAATTCTGAGCATAGGGTGCTATTTGCATGGAGTTTGTATGTTCTCCCTTTGTTTGTGTGGGTTTCCCGAAGGTGCTCTCTTTTTCTCCTATAGTGCAAAGTCATACTTGTAGGTTAATTGGCTTCTGGGAAAGTTGGCCCAGGTGTGAGTGTGGCAGTGCATTTACTCCAGCTCTCTTGCAACACTATATTGGACGAAGCAGTTTGAAAATGGATCGACAATACATTCGAACACTTCTCAAAACATATTTTCCAGTCGATTTGGGATCTTATAAAATTAGAAATATATTTCTATATATACAGTGCCTTGCGAAAGTATTCGGCCCCCTTGAACTTTTCAACCTTTTGCCACATTTCAGGCTTCAAACATAAAGATATAAATTTTTTATTTTATGTGAAGAATCACCAACAAGTGGGACACAATTGTGAAGTGGAACGAAATCTATTGGATTTTTGAAACTTTTTTAACTAATAAAAAAATGAAAAGTGGGGCGTGCAAAATTATTCGGCCCCTTTACTTTCAGTGCAGCAAACTCACTCCAGAAGTTCAGCGAGGATCTCTGAATGATCCAATGTTGTCCTAAATGACTGATGGTGATAAATAGAATCCACCTGTGTGTAATCAAGTCTCTGTATAAATGCACCTGCTCTGTGATAGTCTCAAGGTTCTGTTGAAAGCGCAGAGAGCATCATGAAGACCAAGGAACACACCATGCAGGTCCGTAATACTGTTGTGGAGAAGTTTAAAGCCGGATTTGGATACAAAAAGATTTCCCAAGCTTCAAACATCCCAAGGAGCACTGTGCAAGCGATCATCTTGAAATGGAAGGAGTATCAGACCACTGCAAATCTACCAAGACCTGGCCGTCCCTCTAAACTTTCAGCTCAGACAAGGAGAAGACTGATCAGAGATGCAGCCAAGAGGCCCATGATCACTCTGGATGAACTGCAGAGAACTACAGCTGAGGTGGGAGAGTCTGTCCATAGGACAACAATCAGTCTTACACTGCACAAATCTGGCCTTTATGGAAGAGTGGCAAGAAGAAAGCCATTTCTCAAAGATATCCATAAAAAGTCTCGTCTAAAGTTTGCCACAAGCCACCTGGGAGACACCCCAAACATGTGGAAGAAGGTGCTCTGGTCAGATGAAACCAAAATCGAACTTTTTGGCCACAATGCAAAACGATATGTTTGGCGTAAAAGCAACACAGCTCATCACCCTCAACACACCATCCCCACTGTCAAACATGGTGGTGGCAGCATCATGGTTTGGGCCTGCTTTTCTTCAGCAGGGACAGGGAAGATGGTTAAAATTGAGGGGAAGATGGATGCAGCCAATTACAGGACCATTCTGGATGAAAACCTGTTGGAGTCTGCAAAAGACCTAAAACTGGGACGGAGATTTATCTTCCAACAAGACAATGATCCCAAACATACAGCAAAATCTACAAAGGAATGGTTCACAAATAAACGTATCCAGGTGTTTGAATGGCCAAGTCAAAGTCCAGACCTGAATCCAATCGAGAATCTGTGGAAAGAGCTGAAAACTGCTGTTCACAAACACTCTCCATCCAACCTCACTGAGCTCGAGCTGTTTTGCAAGGAAGAATGGGCAAGAATTTCAGTCTCTTGATGTGCAAAACTGATAGAGACATACCCCAAGCGACTTGCAGCTGTAATCGCAGCAAAAGGTGGCTCTACAAAGTATTAACGCAAGGGGGCCGAATAATTTTGCACGCCCCACTTTTCATTTTTTTATTAGTTAAAAAAGTTTCAAAAATCCAATAGATTTCGTTCCACTTCACAATTGTGTCCCACTTGTTAGTGATTCTTCACATAAAATAAAAAAGATATATCTTTATGTTTGAAGCCTGAAATGTGGCAAAAGGTTGAAAAGTTCAAGGGGGCCGAATACTTTCGCAAGGCACTGTATATATTATGATATTTCCATATACAGTATATATTATAATTACTATGTCACTATAACAAAAATACTTAAGATGGAAACCTGAAATTGCTTATTTTGTTGTTTGACAAGATTAAATATTGTTGGGACTACAAATGACATAATTTTGATGTACACCAGCATTTGGAATTTGAACAAATGAAGCTCCAAAATGAATTTTCATACAACGCGAATTAAATTCACATTACTTTACAAATGAAAGCTTACAATACATTGCCAAGATCCAAAAACATCATAACTATCATAGCAAATTACAGTTTACTACAGTACTGTAGTGTACTTATACAGTATTAAGAAACAGAAAT